>NC_092686.1:3896021-4266021 GCF_964275005.1 Diadema setosum
TGTTTTACCGTCGTTATGCAATATGTATGTGTGGAATATCTTTAGATTATCCCCCCACTCCACCCCCCCCCCCACACACACACACACATCTGCAATCCTTGTGAGATGTGGGAATGATATTCAATCAAGCATATTATTTCACAAATGAAATGCATATCCGGTTGATTACAACGTTGGAAGAAGATAACAATTGTCTTGCTTTTTAAAACCATACACGTAGAAATATGCTGATATATTATTTATCCAAATGAAGTGTGTTCCTAAAAATGCGACGGATTATGATTCTCAGATACTCTTGCCAAAGTTACTAAGGACTGAATTTTTAAGATGCCGGTTTGTTGACGATACAAATATGTAGCTATTTTTGTTTAACATTTGCTTGGTCAATTTAGTTGCGTTTAGTTTAAGTGTCAAATCAGTGTAAACTCAATGTTTGTGCTTGCCAGACTGTGTTTTTAATAGGCTCTCGATCATGTTTTCTTTGTCAGTAGGATCTTTGTTTTTATTCCTTTGTTATTCTGTACTGCAACATGATTGGCTTTGCAAATGATTGTGATGTGTTAGAAGCATTTATTGTGAATTTTATATTTGTATTACATAAATGAACTGCATATTTGTAGGCCTAATATGTATTGGATCATTTTGTAAATCAGCACCCGCTGAAAGTCTTTGAACCAAGTGCAAATGAATTCATGTCATATCATATCGATGCCAGCAATATGTGTGATTTCTGAATGCTAGTGAGCATAATTATTCCAACAGATTGGTGTGCGTGTGTCTGTGTATGTTTATAATTTTTGGTGTATCTAAAAAAAAAAAATAAATTAATAGCTATATGGTTGTGTTACGGTCAAAGTCTGTGATTTTGTTACTGTGCATAGTAATATCGGATTATGGAATTGTTTAAAACATTAATTGAAGGAAATTTGAATAAAGAAAGAAATGCTGGAAAAAAAGTGCGTATTTGAACATTCCATCATTCAGAGGACAAATGATTGAACAAATCTTGTCATTATTCCCCATTGTTGTAGTGAATCATTAAAGCGGACCACAAATTCTCACAGCGCGGCATCTGAGATGAGTATCACTACATTAGAATCTACCCCAGTTCACCCTGCTGCGCAACTCGCCTGTGTTGAACTGTCAAAGATTTTCATGCCGCACAATGTTTTCATTTTCCCCCGAGGTATGCAAATGAACTAGGGCACCGACTTTTTAAGAGCTCACGCCAGCATCGGTGAGGCTTTCTTCACGCTCTGCGATGGTCTGTCAGTACATGCACCACAATAATGCATCGCATCAGACACCTTGCAATTTAACGGCACGCTCAGATTATTATTTTGAGCTTATCACTTCATAACAAAGAGATTCTGATCTGCATGTTCGCATACACTAAAAGCCAGCATAAACTTGATATAAAAAAGGTGTCATACTGCTGACGATAAGCTAGGAGCTCCGCTTTATAATGTGTGTTTGTGTGTGTGTGTGTGTGTGTGTGTGTGTGTGTGTGTGTGTGTGCATAGGTAGATTCAACATATAATGTAGAATGTATGTATTTTTTTTTTGAATTGTTATATTTCAAAGGAAATGGAATTAATAAAGAGATCACTGAAAACAAAAACAAAATATAAAGCATACTGTAGGCCTGGAGTTGCTACTTTTTTTTCTTCCTTCAGCAACCTCCAATAAATATCTATCTAAATGGATACTTAAAAAACAACAACTTTGAACCCTTGGGTGGTGTAGGTAAAATGTCATATTTCTAAACGAGCTGACGAGGCCCAGGGGTAGAATTATGTATCAGGTAAAAGATAGTCAGCCATAGATACATAAACAAGCACACAAAAACACCATCATCTGTATTATTTTGATATCAGAGGTAAAGTCGTGGAGGTGTAAAAATGTCACAGATATGTGACATGGGTCAAGATGTCAAAGGTAACAATGTAAGCAGCAACAATTTACATGTGAATGTTAACAAGAGTGGACACCGTTTATCGCCTGGTTTAATGTACTTTGCCAGAAGTATGGCCCTTTATATACATTTAGAGTTCATTGATCTAGACCGTTACAATAACCTTGAGGATTGACCCTTACTCTCACTTGCACCAAAGGATATATCACTCTAGTTCACTGCTATGCATTGCACCAAATGACATTGTCACCAGACTTTCCTAGTGGCAAAGATGACAAAATCATACTACAGGTATGAGCTATAAATTTTGGTGAACTTTAGCCTTGACACCCCCCCCCCCCCCATCATTTCAGCTATGCAAGTACAATGAAATTGTATATTTGTTTATATTCTTCTTATCACATCATATAGCCAAGAGCCAGTTCAAATTGATGTGATGGCTAAAAAATGAAATCTGTAATTAGAAGTATTGACACTTAATTCGGCTTTGAGCTAATGCTCCTACAGTTGTATCACTTCACGCAAAAAGTATAACTTTCATCCATCTCACCAAATAATTTTTGTCACTGGACATTCCTAGCTAAAGTTATGACTAGCAAATGTTTTCAGTCACAGGTCATTGACATTTGACCTTGAACTTTGCCACTGGACATTACCAGCTGATGTTACAACTAGCAAATGATTTTTTTTTTTAAGTCAAAGGTAAGTGACATTTGACCTTGAACTTAATAGTCCACCATCATTTCATCCAACTGGGAATAAAAAATCATTTACTTTCAGTACAGTTACATGCTCATACCACTTGATTTCTCTGAAGAACATCGAAGGACATATTGAATGATTGACAAAATGCATAACATTCATTCACTGTTCATGTTGCACATTGGCAAATATAGTTTATTCATAGTTCGCAAATATTTACAACTGGCCAACTGTAGTGCACTACTAATTTGTACAAACTATTTGTATTTCTTACAGTCAACATACCATCACAGCCAAGCCATGCATACACAAAAAAAGTACCATTCAAGACGCAAATATATTACATTTTATTTTCACACTATCATTTTCTTTTCGTAAATAGAAAGAATTAGGTATAAAAACATGGCACACACACTGATAATATTTATCATGAGTACTTTTTGCATTACAAAATCTTCTGCATCAAGGCTAGAGCAATCCATGAATTCGCTATACACAATGCTAATCATATGTATGAAAGAAATTGAATACATTTTGACGATGAGCAGATGATTCTGATGTGTTATATTCTCATTTAAGGTGAACGGGGTGGGGTCGGAGGACATAACTGACAGGGAAAGATTTCAATCAAGGTAGAGTGTTTTATAACACACTGACAGTGAAGTCCTTAACCTCATCCCACTCCGATCCCCCATAAATATAAAAATAGATTATAAAGATACACCCTACCACTTCAGTTTGTGCTATGTGCAACACAGATACCATGTAGCCTACAGTGGACTCCCGTTATAACAAAGTCTTTGGGACCAGTAGTTTTCTTTCGTTACATCGAAATTTTGTTACAACCGAAAAAATAAATAAAAAACATAGACAGGATAATGTTGCAGCCGAATTATTATTATTATTATTATTATTATTATTTTTTTTTTTTTTAACTGGAATTTCATTATAACCATGCTCGTTAACACAGGAATACTCTAAATCATCTGAAATCTATGACAGACAGATATCTTAAATTGTAGCAATACATGTACTTTGAAGTTCACATTTATTCAATGACACTCTATAAACGCTAATGTAAATGTTACCACCCCCCCCCCCAAAAAAAAAAAAAAAAAAAACTGTCAGAGTGAAATGAAGGAAAGATTACTTTCTAACTCAGCACTGCTTGCAAACATTATTTTACATAACATCCTCAACAACAACACAAAATAACATGTAACCCTTCATGCAAATTGCATACATGGTGAAAAGCCATGTGATTGATTCACAATGTATGAAATAAATGGCAGGCATTCTTAAGATGACATCACAGACATGTGACCAAGGCAGCGCTTTGTGGAGTTTTGAAACAGGAAATCATTGATGTTGAAACATTTTGTGGCCTTGGCTGACCCATGCTCGCACTACTTTCGTTTCACTCACTTGATTAACAGCAGCAATAAAACACAACTGCTATTGGGGGCAACTCTCACTTTAAGTGCACTTTGGGAAGATGATAAGTCACATTCTGGACCGAGTTCACTTTTCTCCGCCATCACATCATTTTACTTAAGATTCAAAAGCCAAGTATTATTTATGGTCGCAAGTCACAATTGTAAGAAACAATCTGATCGAGTTGCACTGAGACATTGACTTCTGTCACCACATGCAGCTTAGAAAATCATTGTCATAGCTTGCAAATACACAATATTTCAAGGGAGTAAACACATGAATCAAATGTCAAGTGTCGAAATCGAAGTGTAAGCCTTTCCAATGACCTAAAGCTAAAATGAAACCTCCCCTGTGTACAGAGTAACTAAAAGTTGCACTTTGAGATAAAAAATTAAAACTGAAACTCAAATTTCATCTTCATTGCATACTATATTTGGCAAATCATGTTGTGTTTTAACTGGATAATAAAAAAGAAAAGAAAAGAGGAAACCTTGGTCTTTGCTGCCAAAGGCATGCGACATGCATATATATCAAACAATCAATTGTGCATAGCTTTATTTAAACTTGAACTAACATCTCTGGCTCACTTTAAACAGCTTATGTGAGCTTTTGATGAAAGTGAGTTGATTAAACAACTGTCAACACATGCCCACATGCCAGATTATGAGCTCTTGATGAAAGCGAGTTCATGTAACAACACATGCCCACATGCCAGATCTGAATGTGGTGTTTGAAACTGACAGATACAAATGTATAATCCATCAGAACACAGCTAAAAGTGATCTTATTTTGCATAACCTCCCCAAAAAAACTTGCTCTATTCTGCCTTCTTCTTCAGATAGAAAGTCACAATGGATTATTCTACATCTTTTTATAAGTTGCTATTTCCAGGACTTTTGCACTTGTTTGCATTTCATGGGCAGAAATTAGAGGCACAATTTGTGGTCGTATAAAAAAATTTTGTCCCCCAAATAGATGAATACATAGTAGCAATTCTGTTAGGTCCATCGTCCTAAAATATATGGAATAACCATACACACAATGATTGATATTTCATCATTTCATTTCTTAAATCAGCAGAGAATAATCCTTACCCTACCCCTCCCCCTCCCCCACCTCCTTAAAAAACAAACAAACAAACAAACAAACAAACAACACAAAACACTTTACATGTGGGACTTGTTACTGACAAATGTTTCAGAGATAAGTCAAGTGCTCTAACATAATGCTAGACAAATAAAAATATCAGAATTCTCTTTATATTTTCCTTTAATATACACATGTATCATTCCACTAAAGTGACATACCATCACAGACTATTGCAGCCATATTGTATAGCAATGATGACTTGTAGATTTAACCAGAACTTTATACAATTCATAGCTTTGGAATGGATTGTTTGACTTTCCTCAAACTTCACTGACGTGTCGCAACATTTCTGCAGACATAAATCCACATTATCATACTTTTGGGCAAGTTGCCCTTCACAGGGGTGGTTCAGTATTGGTTGAGGTGAGGATTAAGCTTTTAACTTATGGAGAGATACTTAAATACCACTCTATGAAATTTTAAACAGCATACAATTCCAGTCCTGAGGAAATCAAAGTTTATTTGATGAGAATCGGTTTTGAAATGGTATCAAAATTCAAAGCAAAACAAAATGATTGTAAGAAGAGGTGGCTACCACCTTTAATTAGGATTACTTTGCTTAATTAGGATTACTTTGCTTAGGATATCTCAGCAATTTCAAAATTAATTTTCATCAAATAACTCTGAATTCATTGCAACTGATTGACAAATTGCCCTACATCGACATAAATAAGCAGAATTGATCAGTGCTTTGGTAGTAGCTATGCCACCATGATTTTTTTATCATGGCTACTACCAAAACACTGATCAATTCAGCGTTTATTTACGTCGATGTAGGGCTATGTGTCAATCAGTTGCAATGAAAACATCTCGACGGAAGAATTTCATGAATTTGAAACTCTGAATTTCTTGTAGTATTATGCGCTTTATCATCTTTCATAAGAAGTTTCTCATTATCTCTCATTAAAAAGTTGGAAACTTGGAGCCCCATCTTGACCAAACAATAGTATACCATCCCTTTAAAGGGATCGTATCGTTTTGGTTGAGACCTAATTTCAGGTTTCTAACATTTTTCGGTGAGATGATGAGAAACCTCTTATGAAATATAAAAGAGCATGTAATTCTATGAGGAATTCAACGTTTATTTGATGAAAATTATTTTTGAAATGGCTGAGATATCAAAAAAATAGCAATTCTAATAAAGTGTGACCCACACTTTATTACGATCGCTTTGTTTTACCTTGTTTTTGGATGTTTCAGTCATTCCAAACCCGACTTTCATCAAATAAACTTTGAATTGCTCTTAAAATGGTATGCTCTGTACTATATCATAAGTATTTTCTTGGTATCTCACAAAAAGTTAAAAGCCCAATTCTCATCTCTGCCAATACTGTACCATCCCTTTGAATCACATGATACCAGTGGAAGACAAGAAAGAGTTGGGGGTGGGGGGGGGGGAAGGGAGATACGACACTTTCCTTCAATTGACCTGGTATTTCCACAAACTGGAGTGGCAGATTTTGAGCACATAGTGAAACACCCCTTTGTGGTGTACCAGGAATTGACCACCCTTGTGAGCGGGCATGACCAGCATCGCTGGTTGCCTTCAAATGCCCGCTTGGCTCTTGTGAACCCAGAGAGCGGAGATCCACGTCAAGTCTCCAGGGAACCACGATCAAGCAGGTCTCTCATCTCTCTAAAGCAGTTACAGCAGAAAATGTCATTTATGCTAGTCTTCTGACAAAAATTCTGTTATGCAAAATGAAAAAATACTACTACTACTAATACTACTACTACTACTAATAATAATAATAACAGTAACAATAATAATAACAACAAAGTTATTTTGCACCATACAAAGGAATACATAAGGTGTCACCACTTTGCCCCCCCCCCCCCACTATTTTTACGACGGAGGTGCGTAAGTGGCAGAGCGTGGTAAGGCTTTTTTTTTGGGGGGGGGGGCGGTGAAGACCTTTTTGTCTTTTTTTGCTTGTTAGCTCATGAAGCCCGAAAGTACCCCCCCCCCCCCCCCAATTTTGAAAATGATCTGCCGGCGGTGTATCACATTGGTGCAAATGCCACTGAAATGTGCCCCTCTGTGATTTGGAGTCACAGGCATCTCCCTCGATCCCTATCCCTCCCATCAGCTCCTTATGAAGCTCAATGGTGGTTTACAGAAAACATGATTTAGCATGGCCATGTTCTCAGCAGCAAGGGAGCAGAGAGAGGCCATCCAGACGTGACCCAAACAGTCCACAATATTGAGCGCCCCCTCCCCCCAAAAATAGATAAACAGACAAAAAATAGATAACAACCTAGGCCCTCACACAGGTCATGTTTGCAGATGCTCAAAATGCTTCTACCAGAACAGGAACGGCATCAGTCCCATTTCTCTTCCCCTTTTACGCAGAACAACAATAAAGAATAATGCCCTTGTTCTTTCCTTAGAATTTGTGACAAAAGGTATCCAATTATCCAATGTCTATTTCATCTCTGCTATCATTCTTCAATGATGGAAAACATGTGTCACTCCTGTTTTGCTGAAAATAATGATAAAAGGAACACGATGAATTCAGACAAGCAAACAAAGTTCTTGGCGTAATGAGATACAAACATTTCTATGAAAATGCACAATTTTACTCCCATTACCTGTCACAGGCACAGAATAGAGGCAAAAAGGCAACAAAACACATAGTACAGTATTCATCGCATAATCGGGACAGGTTGGGAGTAGCAAACACGGCACCTTTAAGCAGGGTGCCCGATTTCGCGATGAGCACTCACCCTACACTAACGGCAAATGACATGTACATGTAGTGCACACACACACACACACACACACACACACACACACATGCATACTGACGTACTGTACATGTACATGAATACACAACCACACTACCCCTTGGAGCGAACCTCTAGCTCTCCCTGCACATGGCTTTGCTTATATGTAGGGGAGAAGAATGTTCGCAAAAGCATGTGTTTCGCAATGACATGGATACTTATACACGGCTCTTTCGTGGCTATGCATGTACGTGTACTGGATGGACGGAGGTCAAAACACACCAGTCCAAAGCTTGCTTTGTAAGTTCGATGTAAACGACACCTGATAGGGAATCTTTGAAATATTGTTGTGGTATTTTGGTAGATTTTTTGTGTAAAATATCAACAAAATCAAAGATCGCTTGAAGAAAAATTGTCCCGTTTATCAGAGGTCCCCGCCCGATTATCCAGTGAAAATAACATGCATTGGAATTGTTTCTGGGAAGCGTATGTCATTTAAGCGATGTTCCCGATTATCAGATGCCCGATTATGCGATGAATACTGTACCTAGTTAGTACTCCTGGAGCACAGACATGAAAAGCTGGAAACAAAGCACAATGACCTTGGACATGTTAGCCTGCATATGCTTTTGTATCAGACTGGAGTGCTGACGTAAACAAAACTGTTAGGGTGGCAAATTGATAAATGTCTCCGCTGTTCGCTTGCACTTTTAGACTGGAATGTGAAGGTGTGACACACATTCCCATGGAATTTACAATGTATCCCCATTCATTCTGATTCTTTGGGTTTATGTACGGCCATTACCTAATTTGTACCAAATATCACAAGGGAGTATGGTAGTAGAGATGAAGAAAGGGACATTTGGGTATTTCCACAGTAGAAGGGATCATTTCAGGGATGTTCGGGTTTTTGATAACATTTTGTCAATCCAAGGAACATACACTCACCATTAAAGGGAAAGTAAACCCAAAGAGCAATGTCGATTGAGTGAAAGCAGTAATATTAATAGAACACATCAGTGAAAGTTTGAGGAAAATCTGGCAATCGATGCAAAAGTTATGAATTTTTAAAGTTTTGGTGTTGCAACTGCTGGGTAAGGAGACTACTAGAGGTTATGACGTATGAGTGGACTACAATATAAAGAAAATAAAAAGGGAATTCAATAAAAATTCATTTTTCATGAAAATTACACATTCCATCAACTTGATACTGACATATGTTAGGGGTAGCACTTATTCCCCCTGCTTTCTGAAAGCGGTTAGTCAAGAACTCTTTCATTTTGCTAAAAAAGTAAATTTTTGTGGAATTCCTTTTATATTTTCTTTATATCGTGGTCCTCTCATACGTCATAACCTCTAGTAGTCTCCTCATCCAGCGGTTCCAACACCAAAACTTTAAAAATTCATAACTTTTGCATCGATTGTCCGATTTTCCTCAAACTTTCACTGATGTGTTCTACTAATGTTACTGCTTTTACTCAATCCACATTGCTCTTTGGGTTTGTGTTCCCTTTAAGTTTAGAAATAGTATAAAACACAGTGTTCAACAGAATTTTAGGGCTGTTCTTATCTTTTCTTATCAGTATCAGGTCATGCAATTAAAAAACTTCAAATTTTCAATGAACACATTATTTGACCTTCAGTTGTTAGTTTAAGATGTCAGTCCAGCGCATCATACATTTGCCACAAACTTTTCATTTTAGGGATTGTTTGAAGCAAGCTGGGGACAAAGTTATCTCTCATTATTAAAAGTGTTCTGAAAGATCATACTTGTATTGGGGTAATGCACAATGACAGCAGAAAATAACAGAACATCACAGAAATGGCCCCTTCTACTGCAGAAACACCCACTTCTATACCACTTGATAAACATCCAGAATGCAGAGCTGTATCTAATAATGCCATGGTACCAGAGTGACTTCATATCATCAATTTTAATAATTTATCAAAGTTTGATTTGGCACCATCTGATCAGATGCCTGTCCCAATTTAAAGGGACACTGACCCTGGACTCAAGAGGGCACTGTTGGATGGCGTGATGATCGCTGCAATGATCTTCATTACAAAGACTGATGATCCACAAAGCTTGATAACAGGCCTAAAAATGATGCTAATGATGTGCTAAAACTTTATAAATATTCAAAGAGAAATATAACAACTGTGTCCAGCAGTACCGCCCAATGTATTCCTTTGCTCATATTTCACTAGGTCTTTTTTTTTTTCAGGAAAATATTTTCTATGCTCTGAGTGAGAAACATACATAACCATAATGCAGAGTGAGAAACATATAATCTATTACAAAGGCCAGTTGAGAAGATTACAAAAAACAAACAAACAAACAAACAAACAAACCGATAACAACCAGAGATCAGAGTCATGTGATCAACATACAAAGTAGGATGTCAGTTGATCTACTGATACTTTTTTATGCAATAAATTTCTCTTCATGTATCTAGTTCTGCCTATAGATGTACTAGTATTCTGTGGTCTGCGTCTGCTACTTTAACAAGATGGCTTTCCGGTCAAAGTCCCTTCCATGTAGTGTGAGGGTCAATACTTTTATAAATGTAATATTGTGACCTCCTCAAATCAAACCTTTACTATTCCACAATCAAAGACAGTGCAAATACCCAAAACAACAATGACAATGAAAAGTACAGAAAGCCAATCAGGCACACACAAGTTGTCTTTGATGCATCATTGCTGTATACACAAACAAACAAACAAGAAATGCAATGTCACAGCATCTTTGTGGATAAGCCATAAATACACCAATGTCCCATTCACACAAGCCTACAATTAGCTTTTATTAAAAAAAAAAAAAAAAATCAATGCGAACACCATTACCACCTTCTCCTGTGTGGATGCAAAAAAAATCATAATCTCTCGCAACATGTATCATGACATGAAGATCGATCCTGCTTGCTCTTTTTCTTTTCAAATTCTTGCGGTTAGTTTTACCTGTGCGGCATGTGTGCATGTGAATATACCGCTGACTTAAAATCCCATTGTTCAACTTGCTATACTAGGTTGACCCAAAAGTCTACGCTAATATGGGTACAAACTACTCATACAATATGTATTTTATAACACTGCAGGTCTGCACAGGGGCCATGCTCTGGTTATTGTTTAGGTGTGCACAGTCTGAAGATTCAAAATGCTTCATTTGCAACTAAGTAATTTTTCTTCTTTTTTTTTTTTGGGGGGGGGGGAACGGGTGGGTAACCATGAGTATATGGTGACATTGAAATAGATACTCTCATTGTGATACAAAATCTGGTAACTCCTGTGTGTGAATGCGGCCTAAGATATAGGAGTGCAAGCCTGGGCAGGTACAGCAGAGAAAGTTAAACAACACGAGGATGTAAGGAGCCCACTTTGGCACTTAATCTTTTTTTTTTGTGCCAATGTGTTGATTGTGCAAGAAATTTCACACACATGCCTATGGGCAGGTAATATAATGTGGCATGCACATACAAACACACACATACACATTCACACACATACACACAGAGCTATTGTTTGGTTGTACCTTGAATTAATCACTCCGCAAGCAGCCAGTATAAACATTGACTCAATTTGTTGAGGAGTACATGCTAAAACATGTTGCACATGACATCTGGACGGAACAATCATTGTGAAACGACACACTGCTGGAATGTTGTTTGCACCAGAAATCATTATGAAACACTCTCATATTTGCCGTCGATTCAGAGAAGTGGTTTCAAAATTTACCCACATATTTCTGGTGGCATAAAGCTTCTATTTACCACTCTTTTGAATCAAGCAGCTGGCATATAATCCCCTTTCTCCAGGGCATTACATTTCTTCAGTTTTAGTTGTTGTGTTTTTATTCATCTCTTCAATCTTTTTTCTTTTATCAGTAGGTCAGGTCCTAAAATAGAACAGTTGTACACTGATGTCACAACTGTATGCAAATCCTGTCCAGTCAACATTAAGTGAAACGTGGGATTCGTAAAAGATTCTCTCAATGACAAGAGTGAATAAATGACAAAGAGAGAGGGAGAGAGAGAGAGAGAGAGGGAGAGAAAGAGACAAAGTTGATAAAGAGAGCTGGCATGCAATGGTTCATTTATTTACAACTTGTGACTTAGCACTATATATGGAGATCCGTTCTATTTGCATATCATTGAGAAGGAACAGACCCTCATGGCACAGGCCAGACTTCCTTGTCTGAAATGGGCATTGGGACCTCTTTGGAATAACACTGCTGTTGCTGGTCTTCAGCCTAGCTGCTTGTCCCAAAACAAATATCTATTCTTTGAGAGGTTTCAGACCATGAAAAGAACCCGTATGGCTAAATCTACGTCAAAACACGGTCCAGTCCATACTAATCGCACAGTTATCATCACAAAGTCTGAAAGCAAGCTTCAATCAAGTTTCTCCCAAGCATGTTTTCCAAATCACATTTGGTCAATTATAGTTTGGAGGCATGTTTTGTCTTTTCCAAACAACTCTGAGTGCACTTAGGCAGTCTGAACAGTATCAGTTCTCATTCAATATGTGACCCTGCACCTCAAAACAAACAAAAAGTCGCCAGTCATGAATTTTTAGTTAAGCCCATATTCTGAAAGAGCAGACTTTAAGCTTTAAAATGATGTATAACTCAAATTAAATGAACTCTCCTAACCTATCTAAATATTGGAAAGAAAGCACAAACTCAGGAAAAGTGCGAACTGAGAAAAGAGGCTCTGAAGTACAGTGTCTATTCAAACGCTTAATCTTTACCAAACCGTGCTGGCTGTGCGATGAATGGGACAAATAACAGGAAGTAAACCACCAGAGTAACAACAATGAAGGGATTATCAGATTAAACTGAAATTAAGCATGCCTCATTAACACATTCAGTCCATAATTAATGCCAACTTTCAAAGCAGTAGCACTATCCTTTCAAAAGTTATTAGAGTTAAAAGTGAAGAGTGTGGACAAGGTTTTTCAGAAATGAAAGAAGGATTCTAAAGACACACCTAATCAAATTATTCTACCAAAAATGTTCGAGATAAACTGCTAAAAAACACACTTTCCTGCCCGTTTTATGATACCAAATTTTAGAATAATGTAAAAGAAGACCCGCTCTTTCAGAAAATATGAAAAAGTCAATATCGGCTCGATTGACCCATTTCACTTATTTTCAGTCCTCACGCAAAATCAGTGTGTGCGACTTTATGTTCGTTTTGAGGTGCACGGTCACATATTGAGGAGGACCATCCTAGCTTAACACTGTACGTACTTCTACTACAGTGCTTGTCTAACTCTGGCATAAGCATAACTACAAGATCCATAGCTGTACGTTTGAATCGCAGGTTCTGCCGTTTGTGTCATCTTTTGTATGGAATGTCATTTGCAGTAGCAGCAGAAAACTTGTTTTACTATCTCAACACCATGTTAAACTATAAACGTAAACATGCTAAACTGTAAATATGTTGCAACTGATTGACAACTTGCCCTACATCGACGTAAATCAGCGATGAATTGATCAGTGTTTTAGTCGTAGCCATGATAAAAGAAATAAATATGTTTCACAAAATACACCTATACAGATGATCTTTTGTCAATCTGAAACCTGTAATTATTACTGAAGGCCTCTGTCAAATACAAGACATGACATTATTACCTACAATATACTACAGTGTTTCTACTTCATAGGTTCACTGACATCATGAATCAGCTGGCATGAGAGTAAGTACATGTAATTTACGTTGAGAGCTGTGTTTCAGTATCATCCTCATAGCGGAAAGACAAAGTGAAAAAGAATTCAGCTGAACCACACAAGATGATGTTTCAGTCTTTGATCAAGGCAGCTTTATCGAAGCAGCACAAGGCAACCACATCAAATATTTGATACAACATCCAAAATTGTTACAACTTCTGAAAGATATTTTCACATGCTGTGTTTTTTGTTTTTTAGGTGATCCGAGTATCCTCTCGGATCACCTTCTGTATCTGTACGGATTCTTTGTTTTTCTTCTTCTTCTTTATTTCTCCTCAAAAGTTGTGCAAGGGTTAGCTCAGAAAGTGCAATGCCTATCAATGTCATACTCATATCATATATGTGTTGTGTCCCAAAGACGACAAATTTAGTAAAATCATTGTGATCAGTTGACCGTGACGTCACTATGACGTCATTATATGAAAACACATTCTCAATCATATCTCATTAATGAAATGGAATTTTTCAATGAAATTTACGTCACATATATTTCAAGTTATGCGAATGCTACTCACATTCTTAAAGTTCATATTTACTCTTAAAACGTGCGCGTACGCGCGCGTTGAAATATTTGCATACTCCAATCGAGCTGAAATTTTTTTTGCACACGTTTCAGACCATTTCGAGCATTTTTTGAAAAATTGAAAAAATCGGACGGACGCGTACGCGCGCGCGCATATACGCACGCACAGCTCATATGCAATAGAAATTTTCAGATTTTTCACACGGATCGGATGTCCAAAATGTCAAGGAATATTTGTACCAAGTTTCAAGTCGATCCGACTCAATATGACGTCATACGGGCCCGTCAAAATCAAAATTCCGCGCGTGCGTCAATGGGGATACACAGTGCAACTATGCCAAAAAAACGCCAATTTTAAATCGGATTTTACTCGTCAGGATGGACGGTGACCCCCCATTTTCTTGACATATTCTGAAAGCTAATGAAATGTACATATCATTTCATGGGTTGGCTGTGCTGAAAAAATGATTAAAAGATATCAAATTTCTTAATAAAGTAAAAAAAGTAAATTTTCAAAATGACGTCATCAAATTTCAAGTTTACTCGAGCGTATCTCAGTTATTCTTTGCCAATTTTCACCCAAATTTCAATATGTTGTAGCTTATAAAATGTTCTTTCATTAATATAAAAACAACATTTTAATTGGATAACGTCATCACCTCGTAAAAATGGATTGAAAGTAACCTTGTCAAATTTGACCAGTTTACGTGTTATCTCTATGGGAGTGCAGTTTTTCTGGAAATGAAAATTGACATGACTATCTTTATCGAGCACTAGCTCACTTATGCTTCGGTGAATTTTTCCCAGATTTTAGTATGTTGTAGCTGAGACTTTGGGCTATCGTAAGTGTGCCCTCCATTTTTTCATACGATGTCGGCATCACGTCGATAAACTTGGTTGAAAAATGGCACGTGGCTTCGATGCAGCGTCATTTTGCTTAATACACAGGGCCTATGGAGCATGAAATAGGTCATTGCATAGCGCATCCGACTCGTAATCCTAAGGTCCCTGGTTCGAGCCTCACCCCTGCCAATATTTTTTTTAAATTTTTTAAAACACTCTTTTCTTCTTTTTCTTTAGTTAGTCTTAATCTCCCTTCATAACTTTATCTTTTTCTGATTTATTTATGCTTCTCCTTCAAATTTCTATAAAATAACATATTTTTTCTTTATTTTTCTTTCTTTCTACTACTTTCTGTGCGATAGATGAACAACAACATTGTCTATTGATCCCATATTTTGCACATGTTTAGTTCATGTCACGTATATTACTTCATAAAATAACAACTACTTGATCAGACACCATCTTGGGTATATAAATTAGGGTCAAAGGTCATACATGTTTCATCCTGTATCTTGGTGAATACATGTCCTATCTTTCCCATATTTTGCACACGTAAAAACGATGTTACAAGGATCATATCACAAAATAACCACTTTTTGCTCAGATGCCATCTTGTCTGTGCAAATTGGGGTCAAATGTCATATGTAGTTCTTTCTGTATCTTCGTTATGACGTGTTATCTCTATGGGACGGAATTTTTTTTATGTGAAAATTGACATGATCGTCTTTATCGAGCACTTGCTCACTTACCCTTCGGTGAATTTCTCCCAGATTTTAATATGTTGTAGCTGAGACTTTGCACTATCGTTATATGTCCTTCGTTTATTCATACGATGTCAGAATTACATTAAAAATCTTGGTTGAAAGTAAAGCTTATCTTCGATGTATTTAGATATTTCTTTCTTTCTGCAACTTTCTTTGTAATATCTCAAGAAAAACACGCCCTATCACCCCCATATTTTGCACATGTTTAGTTCATGTCACGTACATTATTTCATGAAATAACAACTACTTGATTGGACAATATCTTGGGTATGTAAATAAGGGTCAAAGGTCATAAATGTTGCATTTTGTATCTTGGTGAATACCTGTCCTATCATTGCCATATTTTGCACACGTATATAGACGATGTCGCAAGAATCATTTCACAAAATAACCACTTTTTCCTCAGATGCCATCTTGGGAGTGTAAAGGTGGGTCAAATGTCTTATGTATTCGTTGCTGTATCTTCGTTATTCAGTGTATACAGAATTTGGTACCAATGATGGCAGATACGACTCCCTTTGCTAAATGAGAATGCAAACATCACACGGCCAATGTCTCTAAACACAGATGAAACTTGTATGGTCATGCCTATTGCGATCAGGACTCGAATCATTGATAAAAAAAAAATCGGATCACCTTAATTTGTCAGTGATGACAAATTACAATCTCTAGTTTTTATACTTGATTTCCTGTTTCTGTATGTTATCGTCTTTTAAACACACACACATACCATAGCAAATCATCAGATTTCTCTATTCTTTGGATAAGAATGTATACATTTTACAAACAGGCTGAAGTTACTGCATAGTAAACCATGTACTATGCTCTCTATTGTTATTTCGGCCATGGCACACATTATTGTGGACTGCACATTCGACTGCACCACTTTAATTCAATTGAATCCCGTATAGTCCAGGCACTGATTCATTTAGTGTGTCTGACGTGGGATTCAACCCCACACTAGGATCTTTCAAAGAAGACCCTAATCTGTCTTTTCCCATTGCAGAACATGGCTTTTGAGACATCCCGCTTTAAACAGCCCCCCCCCACCCCCCCCCCCCCACCCAATGTTCTTCCCAGGTCAGACTGGCCCTAATGTTTTTTACACTCCTCCCCTGCTGGCAGAACTTGCTGCTCCCTGTCTACTACTCAAATTATAAGCCATCCCTCTTTTTCATCACATCACTCTCTCCTCATTCCAGTTGGGACATCGCTGTGGGGTTCAGGAGTCAGAGAGAGAAGAAACTGCCTCGGCTCAAGAGTGTACATGCTAAGGTACAATTGGAAGCAGGTGAAGATCGGAAATAGAAGCATCCCAACAGGTGGTAGCTCTTGTACACTGCTCTTTTAAGGAGTGCATTTAAAACTAAATTGGTAGACAGTAACTATTACAGAATTACAGCTCTGGAAGAGACATGCACTATATTATCTGAAGCTAGATGAAACAACTGACATGGTTCTGATTAACGTTCTGAAAGATGCTCAAGACTTATTGAATTCATACATGATTTAAGGATTAAACAGAACAATAAGTTGCCTGGAAACTATCTACCTTTTGACATACCTGCAAAGAAAAAAGTGTAAGCTTTGACGATGGTAACTAGCTTGTCCAAATCCCTACAAGCTACTTAAAAGAAATGAAAGAGCCTTAGCCCAGAGTTCATATGGCAAAGGATAGGGAAATACGAAGGATCAGAAGATAAGGGTCATTCATTCACGGCGTCGGCACATACCACTGTTCAACTATCGGTAAATGCCAGGTTGACCCAAAAGTCTACGCTAATGGGTACAAACTACTCATACAATATGTATTTTATAACATTTGCTTTGGTGACTTTGTCAGTTTTATTCTTTGGGCCTGTTTTGTCATTGTTGTTGCCTGAAAGTTTCCCAGAAGCCTATTCCTTGCCTAAGAAAGTCACAGTGCCGGACAAATAAAGCTGCATTAATTTTTTATAAGCAAAAAAAAAAAAAAAAAAAAAAAAAAACCTTCTACCACTGTAAAAGTGAAAAATTTTGCAAGAGCAATTTTCGTGGGTGACCAGGTAAGATGATTTTTGTGTTTTTAATTCTACAGCATCAAAACACATAGTGGTATTGTATATGTAACAAGAAAAGAGAAAGCATGCTTTTATTTTCGCACTAGATTCATATCACAAAAAGATTCCATGAAGTGAAAATTCCTCTCTTAATGATCTGTGAAAAAAAAAAAACAAGGAAAAGTAGAATTTACGCGGTGCGTAATATATGTCCCCGCCGGAAGTAGCATTTTGTAGCAAAATGTACAATACAGGTCACAAATCAAGGTCAAAGGTCAAAGAAATCAAAGGTCAAAATTCTGTGTAGTAGTTTTGAAGCCCTCACCTGCTGCCATCACATAAAGCAAACGGAATCGAAATCGGGTTAGAAATGGCGAAGGAGTAGCATTTTGTAGCCATTGTACAATATAGGTAAAAAATCAAGGTCAAAGGTCAAAGAAGTCAAAGGTCAAAATTCTGTGTAGAAGTTTTGAAGCCCTCACCTAGTGCCATCACATAAAGCAAACGGAATCGAAGTCGGGTTAGAAATGGCGAAGGAGTAGCATTTTGTAGCAAAATGTACAATACAGGTCAAAAATCAAGGTCAAAGGTCAAAGAAGTCAAAGGTCAAAATTCTAAGAAGAAGTTTTGAAGCCCTTACGTAACGCCATCACATAAAGCAAACAGAATCAAAATTGGGTTAGAAATGGTGAAGGAGTAGCATTTTGTAGCCAATGTACAATATAGGTCAAAAATCAAGGTCAAAGGTCAAAGAAGTCAAAGGTCAAAATTCTGTGTAGAAGTTTTGAAGCCCTCACCTAGTGCCATCACATAAAGCGAGCGGAATCGAAATCGGGTTAGAAATGGCGAAGGAGTAGCATTTTGTAGCAAAATGTACAATACAGGTCAAAAAAATCAAGGTCAAAGGTCAAAGAAGTCAAAGGTCATAATTCTGTGTAGAAGTTTTGAAGCCCTCACCTAGTGCCATCACATAAAGCGAGCGGAATCGAAATCGGGTTAGAAATGGCGAAGGAGTAGCATTTTGTAGCAAAATGTACAATACAGGTCAAAAAAATCAAGGTCAAAGGTCAAAGAAGTCAAAGGTCAAAATTCTATGTAGAAGTTTTGAAGCCCTCAACTAGTGCCATCACTTAAAGCAAACGGAATCGAAATCGGGTTAGAAATGGCGAAGGAGTAGCATTTTGTAGCAAAATGTACAATATAGGTCAAAGGTCAAGGTCAAAGGTCACAACTGAAATTCTGTGTAGAAGTTTCAAAGCTCCCACATAGTGCTATCATATAAAGCAAACAGAATCAAAATTGGCTCATAAATGACAGAGAAGTAGCAAATTGAAGATTTTGATCACACACGGACGCACACACGGACACACGGACGCACGGACACACGGACGGACACACGGACGGACACACACACGTACGGAGCCCGTTTCATAGTCCCCTGCTCGAACTCGTTCGGCGGGGACAACAAAAACCCTATCTTGGTTTGTATAATAGTTTACATTCTACCCGAAAGAAGACAAATGGCTTGACCTTGAAATAAATAATCCCCTTCTCCAATCCCTACTGCATAAAAAAAGGAGGAAAAAAGGAAAGTAACTTTGTCAGAGCCTTCTGATGGCAAGTCTTATGGTATAAGACAATGCACCAAGCATGTAATCTGTGCTCTCTTTGGTATGATCTGCACTTAAACTACATTTGAGAAACAACCTCCTTTGAAAAACCTCCCAAACTACACTGATACATCATATCAGGGCAATTACCACCCCCCCCCCCCACTAAATACTGGTTTAGTGATATTAGGTTAGAGTAAAGATTAGGGTTAGGTTTAGGGTTAGAGTTTAGGATTAGGGTTAGGATTATGATCAGGATTAGGGATAGGGTCAGGGGAAGGGTCCAGGGTAATTGCCCAGGGGGAAATTGCCCTAGACCCCTGCATGTATGTGTATGACGGCTATGTTATTATGCTCCTAGGGACACACACCCTATTGACTGACTGCTTACTTTACCTATAATGACAGGATTGTAGCTCTGATGCAGCCCCCGACCAGCCAAGACCATAGGGGGGAAAAATCCAAATTACCATTTGCCTCATTTCACATCTATTCTGATTATTTATGCTTGACAAATTTCAAATCAGCACAATTTTTGAAGCAACCTTACAGCATGCATATATAATTATATTGAATTAAATCTTTGCCTAGAAAAAAAAATAAGTACTGTCTTGGAGCATAAGCCTTAACACAAGGTGGCGCTGTTTCAATGTGAAAAGGTTTCATACCTATGACTAGAATGAGCCCTTCCAACTTCTATTACAGAGTCATACAAAAGACAGAGGAATACAATTTTCTATGAAAAGACTGTGCTGAGAAGTGCATAGAAACAATCACTCCTCAAAATCAAATGCTATCAATGTGTTTTTTTTTTATTCTTACATATTACTCAATATCTTTATAAATTGAGCTTTTTATGGGAGGATTAGTAATTTACTTGAATCAGGCAAGTGAATTGTACAAAGAGAAGTCTCATGATTTCACTTAAGTTTTTGCATTTCTAGCAACATGAAAATATCCCTCCCTGGGCACAAAAAGCATTTCCAAACCCAAAGTGGGATATATTTCACAGAATCTTCACCAAGACTACAATAATTATACCACTCTGGTTGTGATCAATGTGGAATTCCATGTACTTCATACAATAAGATCATAATCCTGTTTGCAATGCAGTGTATCCAAATACAGCGATAGGGTAAAAGAATGTACAATGGCACAGGCTAACGTGCTCTGCTGAGGTGAAACTATTAACCCATCTCCCCGTCCCCCCCCCCCCACCTCCCCCCTGCTGCCCATCTCAAAAAAATCACAAAACAGCCAATGGCTATTCTGACATTCACTCATTCATGTGTGTGTGTGTGGCACAGAGCACGACAATGTACACATTTCTTTCACTGGTACATATCATCATTGTATCATAAGAGTCTGCAGTTTAATCTAAATAAACATACAATTAATTTTTGCAAAACTTTGGGGAGGGGTGTATGATGAAGGAACATCTGTGATTCAAGCATGGCATTGTGATTATTCGCAACTCATCGCTCTGGGTTGCTTAGGTGCATAGTACCAGATTTTGGCATACTTTTGACTTCACCACCCGTCACGTATTGTCAAAGGTTTTATTGTCTGAAACTGTTTTCATGCATTCTCAATTGTAGCAAGCTACAATCAATAATGTTACAGGGTCTGAAGCAGTCTTCTTCTTCCCTTCAAACATACAAACAATTGAATAAAACAAAACAGAACAAATAAGGCCAGATGGATTTGACAGCTAACACTGTTTAAACAGGCACGTATCACAAGAAGCATTTCTTGTTATTGTCATGGTGATCATTTAGTAACATGATTAACAGATTGAGGCATTCACTACATCCATCACAATGAGGTTTTGTGTCACATGACACAATATGGAGGAATGAGTCCCAAAAGGCTCTCAATGAAATAGATGTACACTACAAGACAGTCTAGTTCATCCACATCAGATAAAATCAAGGTGTGTTTTAAAGAAAGAAATGAATGCATCAATTCTGAAAGAAAAGGATGCCAAATTCACCAAGGACATCACAAGCCTTAGGTGTGTCGGCCATCTCTCTCGTTTGCACGGCTGGGAAATACTTCAAGCAAGCTCGTAGTACTTGCCAGTCTTGGGGTCAAAGTAGCAGTTGAGGCAGGGATCGTAGAGAAGGTCCAGCTCCTCTTCCCCGTCCGTCTCCCCTCCTGGCCCAACCCTGGCCTGGGACTCACTGCTGCTGGACTTATGTCTGCTCCCATCGCTCAGGAATCCTGCCATGCAGAACACACAGAGAGAAAGACAGCTTGGTAACTATGGCACTGGTCTAGGGAGAAGATGTACTGGATTTTCTCACTGCACCTTGAGCACATTAGTCATGTGGAATTGGCGTATTATAAGTACCCTGTATTGTCATCATTATTATCATTATTATTATTATCATCATCATCATCATCATCATCATCATCATCATCATCATCATCATTATTATTTCACCACAGCTACCACTACCACTACCACTACAGGCTTCCAATAACAGTTGATGTGTTACAGCACATACAGAAATCATGATAGTTGCATATTCAGTACAAAGCAATGCATTTATCTACAATGTACACAACAAACAGATGATTGAACAAATAGATTTTAAAAATATGATCATTAAGACACGGGGAGGGGGGGGGGAGCAGGGGGGAGGGGGCAATGGAGCTGATGACCTTAAATGGAGGTTGGATGTCTCTGCAATGTACATTGTACACATTCATCGGTCTATTTCAGGCAGAAAACTCCCCCCTCCCGACAAAAGCAAGCAAGCAAACAAACAAACATACATCTGTACATGTAACTTGGTTCTGTTGTTCACATGCATTTTACCACAAAAGGTAGTGATGTTACAGCCTACTATACATGGCTTGAAGTGGTATGTGTGGGGATATAATTCTTTCTGAGTATTAAAGCACACAAGATTATCTTAAAAACATTTCCTCCTTCCACCCATAAACACCACTGGCATCACCATTCAGTTTTGTGTGGTTTACCCTGACTAGCAGTGTGTCCTCAACAAATCACCAAATACTTATCACTAGTACATGTAGTATACACCCACACATAATTTTTCCATGGGAGGTTTCAAAGTATTTTCCTTGCTCTCAAGCAGCCCCCCCCCCCCCACCACCAATTGACTGACAATCACTGTTTAAAAAAATATAAGTGGCTAGTTTTCTTTCATGGAGTTGGATCTCACATGATGCACATAAATGTCAATGCATAGGTCGTTGGTTGAGAATAATAAGGGCGTTGGGTTGCCATTAGAGCCACAGTGTTCGAGGCACCTTTAAATTCACACCCTTCTCATTCTCAGCTGACAAGGTGATCTGGAAGACTGCATGCTTCTCTATGAAAACAATCACGTCATGACCTTCAATGAACATGGAAGTCTCTTGCATTGCTGTTTGCTATAGTGAAAGTATTCCTGTTTTAGCTAATGTGTAATTCGAGACACACATACTGTCAGCACCCTGTCGCTTATTTCCTGGAATACCTCAAAGTCACCTTCAGTTTTGTTTTTCCCTAAACTTACTATTCCATTTCCAAGCATCACATCAGTATCTACCAGAAAAGGCAACATTTGGGTACAAATAACTCGCTGGAAAAAGTGGTAAATTCCAAGCTTTAAAGCCACACATTCACAGTGTCAGAGACTAACAAAACAATGAATATCCCTGAAGAGGTTTTGCTGCCCTTGAAAAACAGTTAAGAAAAATTGTAAGAACAAGATGACAATGCCACAGTCAGATTTCTGATTATAAGCTCTTTTCTTCAAGAAACAAACACAAATATGCATCAATGTCATATGTGACCGTGCATCACACAACCAACAAAAAGTCACATGCAGGACTGGAAATTAGTGAAATGGGTCAACCTAGCCAATATTGAGTTTTTCATATTTCCTTAAAGAGCAAGTCTTCTTCTACATGATGCTAAAGTTTGGGGTCATAAAAAATGAATAGGAAAATATGTTTCCGGCCGTTTTTCTTGAACACCTTTTTGCACCAACAGAACAAAAATAATGTACAGGGCATATGAATAGCTTGCACTCTAGTACCTACTCATAGCTCTTTGGTTGTAATTAATATACAATATTTCCTGGAAAAAAAAATCAAACTATATCTTCTTTACATCTTAAAAAAAAAAGCAAAACAACAAAAAAAAAAATCAAGCAGGGTTGAAACATAATATAGTAAAAAAGAAAAAAAAAATCTATAACTAGAAATGTCGCTATGGCGACTGATGCCTCCGCCATAATGCATGATTCTCCCAATAGGCGTATAGTACAATGTCTTCACAATGTGTGATCCATGATAGTTTCACATAACTGGCAAAATATTGAAATGACAGGTTTGTCAGAAATGTTTTGAACTGGGTTTGCTATAATTTTCTTAGAGTGCAGGTACACATATTTGGGGAATTTTGGGGAAGTTTATGCATTGAGTAATTTCCAAGGTACGAAGAAAGAGTGTGATGATGGTACAAAATAAATGTGTGTTTTTTTTTTTTTGGGGGGGGGGCATTGAAACCTGGCCTTTGACCCTTAACCTTCGACCTTTGACCTTCTGGCTGGAAATTTCCCGCAGAATCTCCATTAGGTAATGCATTATGCATTAAGTTTTGAAACTAATGATGCAAACATTGCATATACTAGTATATGAGGGAAATAGTAAAATTTTGAGGAGTTGACCTTGACCTTTGACCCCTGACTATTGACCCATGACCCCTAAATTCCCTAGATAATCCCTGCCAGACAGTACATGCATATGTACCAAGTTCCATGAAGATACATTGAACCATTTGCGAGAAAAGTAATATTGCAACATTTTCACCTAACTTTTGACCTTTTGACCTTTGACCTTATAACATGAAACTCTCTCTGGAGAATCTTTCCGCAGTAGTACATGTCCACACCAAGTTTCAAGAAAATACCTTCGCGCATTGCATAGATATGGGGGAAATTGCAACATTTGTAGCATTTGACCTTGACCTTTTGACCTTTGACCTCTTGCCAATGTCACTAAAATCTGCTCAACTAATTGTCCCATCATACATCATCCTTGGACCAAGTTTGGTGAAAGCTGCTTCATCCAGTTTTGAGTTATCACGTAAACAGATAAATTTTAGGATTTGACCTTGATCTTTGACCTTTGACCTCTGTCCGATTTCACTGAAAAACTAATCAAGTAATTGTCCCATCATACCTCATCCACCAACAAAGTTTGGTGAAATTTACTCCACCCAGTCTTGAGTTATCGCATAAACGGATACAATTTCATGATTTGACCTCGATTTCACCCAAAATCTAATCAAATAATTGCCCTATCATACTTCATACTTGGACCAAGTTTGGTAAAATTCCAGTAAATATTACTGAAGTTATCGCGTAAACGAATGCGGACGGACGGACGTACGGATGTACGGATGTACGGACGTACGGACGGATGGACAACCCGAAAACATAATGCCTCCGGCACCACTTTGTGGCGGAGGCATAAAAAAAGAAACTACCAAGTTAGGAGTAAACAAACGGCTGCTGACATTACCTTGTGCAATATATCCATATCCTTGAACTTTCATACTTCCTCAATATCTATCACCTAAGAGACAACATGGTCATATGATTTTTTTCCCCCATTATTTATTGATATTTCACCTGCCCATAAGAACAAAAATATTTTGGAAACTGCAGAGTCCAGATTTTATCAGAAAGGCAACACAATGAAGTACAGAAATATCTTGGAGAGAATCGCCAGCTTTTGCATTACTTGGAGACTGTGCAAAGGGTGCTAATTGCTAATGCTCAAGACAATTAATCCTGCTTTCATGGTACAGAGGATAAGGTTTGTGGCGATGACTCTTAATTAATAGTTTTGCAGTTTTTCACGATAATGATAATTTTCTTCTCCATCCCACATTTTCTGCGCTTATGGTCATGTATGGATCCACAAATAACACCCTGATACAAAATTGTACTGTATGTGCCAAATATTTCATGAGGTTTTTACTTTCGCGAATTTTGCGAGTCAGGTGCTATTCACAAATTTAAAGACATGCGAAAATATGGACTCTGTTCACGGCATGAATGTGACATACACACATACATTTCTCCGTTCGGTACTGTACTCCACAATCGAGAATTAAACCACTCGTGAAATTATTGAGAAGTCTTAATTTGCAAAAATTTAGACTCATATGGCATAGGCCCTATATACAGTAGGCCTACATCAAATAACATTTCCCAGCAAGGGGAAAAGGACAGAAGCCCTGCTTCCACTACAGAGTGGGTCTTGAGAGGTGATGAAGCAAGGAGAACAAAGCTAACTGGAGAGACAAGGGAAACGCAAAGGATGAGAGCAAGACCTCAGTCACACGGTGAATTCTAGGGTCATGACCTTTGACCCTAACACACTGACCCTTTAATTACGTGACAGGCAGCTCCTTTGATCTCCTATTAAGGAAGGGGCAACTTGGCAATCAGATCTCCCAGAGCTGGCCACACTCAAGGTCACTTCATTCCCCCCTCTCTTTCATTCTGACTTTGACAGAAAAATTGAATCAACCCTGTCCCTTTCTTACACTGAACTGGGCAATCAAGGAACAAGAAAAAGTTTCTGAGAGTGGGGCAGCAGTGAGGTGTCAATTTAATAGCTAAAGCATTTGCCCAGCAGGTGCTGGCTCAAGATCTGAAGTTAGCATAATGACTTTATGATGGGACATGACTTTATGATGGGTCATAGAGTAACACAGATCACAGACTGTAGAATAGATAAAACAACAACAACAACAGAGAATCACACCCTGAATGTACACGATATAATAGAGTGATAGGAATGATCATAATTCATAATTCTGCTTATTCATAGAAATATCACTGGACATGCCATAACAATGTACAATTTGTAGGAAATCAAATGGATTTCTTTAGGTATTTCATTGGTTGACATTGTATCCTGATCTGAATTATTTTTAAAGAAAAGAAGGTGAAGGATGAGAAGAAGGAGGGGGTAGGGGAGGAAGAGAAGAAGAAGAAGAAGAAGAAGAAGAAGAAATAGAAGAACCTTTATGCTAACCGAATATTTTTGTTAGGTAGACATTTTGTTATAGGTGGCATCCTATAATGAAAGGAACAGATGATGTAGATGTGGAAATGAGAGGTGGTAAAAATTCTGGAAACTTCCTGCAATAAAAAAAACCTCTCTTTTGCGCTATACAATTGTAGGAAAGGACTTTAAAATCTACAGCAGAACAATGAAGGCGCGCTTCTGAAGCTGCAGGTCTGCTTGTTTCAGTGGTTTCTCTTCTGTTTCATGACAAATCAGACCAAATTAGCATCATCACGTCCAAATGCACTTCATCACTTCAAAACACTTACATTTGCCCAGCTCACATATCTGCACTCCCCAAGTCAGCACTGGTGCCACATGATTTTACCTTTAATACGGCACATGCCTCCTTACAATGTACCTTTGAACCTCTGAAAGTTTGGACATTCACTACCAAACTAATCAGTGGTCAATTTTCTATAGATGGTCTTTGCTTCAAAAATTCCTCCTAATATTTATGTCAAGGCATAAACAGATTTTTTAGTAATAACATGACTGTATCTTTGACATGAATTTGATCTTGCCCAATGACTGTTATTGAATTCCACCAAAAAATCATATAGTGATTTCATGATGTGTGGTCTTATGGCTTTTCATCTTGATCTTAGACCTTAAAGGACAAGTTCACCTTCATTAACATAAGGATGGAGAGAATGCAGCAATATTAGTAGAACACATCATTGAAAGTCTGAGGAAAATCGGACAATCCGTTCAAAAGTTATGAATTTTTGAAGTTTTTGTGCAGTCACTGCTGGATGAGAAGACTACTGCAGTGTGTGGTGTCACATGCGTACAACAATATAAGGAAAATATAAAGAGAATTTCACAAAATTTCATCTTTTGAAAAAAGTACACATTCCCTTGACTCGTTACTGACATATGTTACGGGTAATATTATTCCCATTGCCTTTAGAAAGAGGCAAGTCAAGTGCTCTTTTATTATGCAAAAAAAGTGAAAATATGTTGAATTTTCTTTACATTTTCTTTATAACTGTTGTACTCATATGACATCACGAGCCTTAGTAGTCTCCTCGTCCAACGGTTCAAAACACAAACATTTTAAAAATTCATAACTTTTGCATCGATTGTCCAATTTTCCTCAAACTTTCACTGATGTGTTCTACTAATATTGCTGCATTCTCTCAATCTTTATGTTTATGAAGGTGAACTTGTCCTTTAACTGTGACTTGATGACGCCATCACTGGAAATTCTTTTCCAGTAGCACACTTAAGATCCAGGATTTATTTCATTTCAATATCGGGTCATTTATGTATCAGTTAAACTCAGGTGGTCTCCCTGATGTGTTTTCTTCGATGTTTGTCAAAAATACTGAAGTTCATTCTTACCCCACTAGACAAAAAGATTCTTTTCATCTTTCTCCTGTACGGACCGTATCTGCTTTAAAAACAATAACCACTACAGGACCTAAATTTTGGAATGAGTTGGATAGAGAAATAATCCAATCCTGGTCTCTCTATTCATTTAAGCATAAACTTAAACTAGTTTTTCTGAATTCATATCTATAGCTATTCTTCAATCCTCCTCGACATTCTCTGATCATACTTCACATTACTGACATTATCGATTATGTAACATGTGCCTCGCTCGTGATTTCTGTATTATCTCCTGAACTTCCTTTGTACACATTTGGTATCTCTGCTATTGTACACTGCATCTGACTTGTACCTCGCTCGGGTGATCACGCAACTCTCAAGAAGTCTTGTGCCATGGACATTGTTTTCTTTGTTTTTTCTTTTCCTTTTTACTTTTTGGCGTTTATATTTCTCCAATTCACAAATTGTCATTCCTTTAATTACATATACCAAGTAAGAAATAATCTCACATCCACATCTGGGAATCTACACCCTACAAGCAATGCTTCTATGTAGATTCCTCATATTTCACATGTTTTATTGTCTTATAAGTTGTACTTGACAATTCATCCAGGCTTTTGTATTGTGATGTTTATGTTTTATGTCTTTCTTGAAATGTGGAATATGGAACAATAAAAAACAAAAATAAAAAACAAAAAACCTAAGCTGCTATGCCTGTGCATGTGGCTGCAACAAGTATCACTGTTTCGTGGATCAATTCAATACAACAACTTCAAAATGGCGCGCAATTGTATTTTCACAATTCTGGTTTCATTATTCCTCTACAGTATAGCAGACTAATTTGGAAGAGACTGCCGCACAAAATCAGGGAATGATAGGCCACATTCCAAGAAAATGGACACTACACAGGATGGACAACGCTAAAACAAAGAATGTGGGGAAGGGGGGGGGGGGGTTCCCCATCAGAGAAGTGAACATGCTTAGCTATTGCTGCAAATTAATACAAGGAAATTGTATGAAAAAAAAAAAAACTATTATAATACATAAAAAAACCCCACAAAATACCAATCATTGTTAAGAAAACAACAACAACAGAGAAGTACAGGTCTGGCTAAATGTGCCATGGGAACAGTGTGCCTGCTAAAGACAGGGAAAGAAAACAGTAAAAAAAAAAAAAAAAAAAAAAAAAAGTTTTGGTGGACATGTGGTATAATATCAGTTTCAAAAACAGGGGTGCAGTCTTACGAGTTTACCACCTGGTTCGGTTGTCATTCTTGATTTACCGGGATACCGGTGGATTGCTTAGCACCACTTATCGCTACATTTTGTTGATACCATCCTACCTGTAATGGTTTGTGATGTGATAAGTGGATGGCTTCATGGGAACTAACGTCAGGCTTTCAGCTGAAATTGATGTACAGCTTGATCAAAACAGGTGAATAAAACATCTTTTTTCTCCATTCAGAACCCCCATCACTGCCTTTGTAGATCTATAATACCCCCTTCACAGACAAAAACAGCACAAAACAAAAAATATACAATGGCAAAAAAATCTGGTTAAATATTCCCTGATGCAATTCAATTCACTTTAATCATTTCAGAAACAGATTAAAGGGGAAGTCACTACTCTAAGAATGCCAGTGGCAGTTATCATCATAATAACATTGACTTTCCTGTTTTATCTCTACTCTTCTTTGGGAATCAGCATCCACTGAAACTTGCCATAAGAAACAAGGTATTACAGATGGTGGAGTTCAGTAAACCATAGTGAGTGTGATTACATGGGTTCCTTATCAGCAATTATGTCACAAATGTACACACAAGTAGTTATGTACATGTATCAGGGCTGTGTGCATGGTTGTTTTAATGTGTATGTACACGGGGTGACCAGATTAATGGAGAACATTCTATATGATGTAGATAAAGTACATACAGGCTGACCAGATCAGTGGAGAATTTTCTAGGTGGTATACAATGTAACTACAGTACATGCATGTGACAGGAAATACATTATAGCTCACTCAATCTAGAATGATTTCACCCATTCCAGAATATTCTGGGAAGTGCTTACATATTTGGCTGAGCGAGGCACTGTCCCTGTAGCCCAATGTGATTGGTAGTTAATTTTGGCAATGATGTTATGCACATAGTTAGGCAGTGAGTCATCCAGGATTCCTGGAATTTGGACTTGCTAGTATGTTCAGGTATGTGGCCCCAGGTTGGAGAAAATTACAGAATGTACTAGAAAGGGGTGAATGGATAGTATATAAGCTGGAGAAATTCTGCAGTAGGCAGAGTACCTAACACCTCTGCTCTGAGAGTTACGTCACTTCTGGCTCTGAAGCGAGTTGTTATAGTCAGTCCTGTGTTACCTGCTGACCTGCTATACAAACTGTGTTTGTGGAGATAAGGCCTGGGAGACATTTTGCCTGCAGAGAATTAATTTGCCTACATTGAAGATAGACTCCATATTTTAGTGTCAACGGACATTGTTACGGCAAAGCTGTGACGGGCTGGATTCCTTGCTGGACACTATAAAGTGAATCATCATTCATCGCATCAACTGGACTTGGTCGTCATAACGTTTGGATTCTGCACGTTTTGCTGTGGACATATATCGTGGACTTTACCCTGGATTTTTAACGTGGATTATTGCAACCAGTGCCTCTGGAGTTACATCGGAGGAATCATTCGTCGGTGCGTCAAGGATCATTCATCTGTGCATCAAACATCGTAGCTGGACATTCTCAAAGGATTATTGGATTTCCAGGGATATTGCATGTAATGCGTGTAAGTGATTCCACTACCGATTTATAATTGTTTTTATTGATCATTATTGTACTGATGTGAAAACCGATTACGAGTCTGTACCCACAATATCACTGTTAATAAACCGCCTGAACATTAGTTGATTGTTTCTTTTGTGCGATCATTCTCAGAGTGATTTTGGTCGTAACAATTACAAGTTCTCATTATTTATTCCATCCTGACAGGTATTAGGCTTAGCCATATTTTTGTTAACCCTTTGAGGACAGGCTGATTTTGCTACAACGCGCATTTCCCATAGACACCTGCCCGAGTATACTCGGGACTACTCGTCTTCAACGGGTTAATAACAGTGTTCGCTTGGGGAGCTGACTATGACACTCGGAAGGGGTTCCTTATCATCATGCTGCCCACAACCCAACCACATGAAATGCTGCAGCCATAAAGTAATGAGGTGCTACTGTCTATGTGGTATATTTTGTGGTGGTTTGCTTTTTCTAGACATTTGATATTCATGACACTGGCAACTTTTGAAAATATTATCTCCTGTGATAAAAATGTGCATTACGTTATCTCCAAGGTGGGAAATCACTAACTGTTCTCCTGACAATGCTTATTTCTCATTTTGTCACCGTACTTCTTAATCACAAATTCAACCATGCATTACAGCATCTTGCAATATTTGTGAAATATACAGTACATATTATACAATAATTTAGAGAAAACGAAACACTGTACTAGCAAGATCACATGGAATATATCTTTGGAAAGTAAATTCCATTAATGGGGCCCTACATGTACCATTATTGCATACTTTGCATATCAAACCTCATGTTACACCTGTTAAACTTTCAGACAAACCTACATATGTGCAGTCAGCTTACTCCTCTTACCACATATGCATACTTATATCACTTTGATGATACCAACTAAATGAGAACCTCCCCTTGGCAAGAAATACTACAACAGCTTGCCCCTAGTGACTGTCTGTTAAAAGTATTAAACCAAAACTTTCCTCTACAGCAGACAGTCTGGGACCAATACAGAAATATGCTATTCGTATCTTTTGAGTTTGGTATAGGTACATTCTCTGATTACAGTCTTTGCATGAAAATAGTATCATTTTATATAACATTATTTTTGCAAATAAATGATTATGGTGCAGGCCTAGTCTGCATGAGTGAAGTTTACAGAAAAGATTTATTCCGATGTAAACACTTTACTCTTTCTATTCCAAGTTACATGAGTTTTACACTTCACTTTAATTTTCACTAAATCAATGCACAGGCGAGGGGGACTTTTTCAGCAAAACACCCCCCTCCCATGATTTCAAATAAAATATCACCATCTTGAAGGTACTTAAATAGAGCTCTCTGATAAAGCAGAACTACAGTTGCGTAGGATAGACATCTGAGTACTTAATTAGGTACTTGTTCAAACACAAATAAAATTGTTCCAAGCATGCACATTCCAATCTTATTACGGCATTGTAGAACAATCAAATTAACTTATGATTGCATGCTCTGTAATGTTTCATAAATGGTTTCTAATTATATCCATAAAAGTTAAAAATCTGAATCTCCCATCTCAACCAAAACTATACCACCCCTTCAAGATCTGTTAGTTAGTTCAGTCGGCAGCGTGTCTGCCTCACAATCCTAAGGGCCCGGTTTCGACCCGAGCCTGGACTGAGCAATGTTGTGTGTATAATCATACCGTCCCCTCTAGCAAGAGGCAAAACACTCTGTCCCTCGGATGGGACATAAAATGGAGGTTGTTGTTGTTGTTGTTCATTTTCCATCTGTGAAGATGGCTTGATAGCCCATATTCAGCTACACTAAGCTGGTCTTCCATGGGGTCCAGTTGGATGTGGGGTGGAACTACTTCACCGGGTTAGACACCCTGCTCTTTGCGATGAATGAATGAAGCGGGATCTTTTACGTGCATGAGCTGTGACTCTCTCAAACACGGGACCTCCATTTTATGTCCTATCCGAGGGACAGAGTGTTTTGCCTCTTGCTAGAGGGGACGGTATGTTTACACACAACATTGCTCAGTCCAGACTCGGGTTCGAACCCGGGCCGCGTGATCGTGAGGCAGACGCGCTACCGACTGAGCCAACTCACCGCCCTTCCTTGTATGAGAGAGTCACAACTCATGCACGTACAAGATCCCACTTTATTCATTCATCGCAAAGAGCAGGGTGTTAAACCCGGTGATTAAGTGGTCTGGCCTCACACCCAACTGGACCCCATGGAAGACCAGCTTAGCTTAGCTGAATATGGGCTATCCAGCCATCTTCTCAGATGGAAACGAACAAACAAACAAACAAACAAACAAACAACAAAGACTCTGCACTTCAATAGTAATCATCAAGTGGGGATCGCTCGTAAGTTGTAACTTAAAGTTTAGGCGCGCGTGTGAACCCATGTCGTGAATTCACGTGTGGAGCTAATCATCAACAGTTAAGTTTTCGACCTAAATTTCAAGTTTGGCAACTGCGTGTGAACGTAACCAGTGAATGCTCAACCTAGTCAAGACCAGCATTGGTAGGATTGGACTTTGGGCCCACTGGGAATAGGTGATACACTACACATTTTCACATCAGCCCGATGTTTTGAAATAGCGTGCTATTTTCTGACTTGGGAAATTAACCCAATCACAAAATAGCGTGCTATTTGATAATGTGAATACAAATTAGCGCGCTAATTGATCGAGAAAATTTCTCGAGTCCAACTCAGGAAATTTCCGAAATAGCAGGATAATTAATGCGAACTAGCGCGCTATTTGATAATATTCTGGTTGATGTGAATAGGAAATGAAATAGCGTGCTAATCTGCGATCGCGAAACATATCTCATAGCATGGATTTTTATCGGGCTGATGTGAAAACGCCTACTGAGAGGTAATCTACACTGGCATTTAGGGCGCTTTGGTCTGCAATTTAAATCTGACATTTTTCATATAATTGTCTATCATCTAATCACTGGAGTTTTGTATATCAACTGTCACTGTCCATTTCCTTTGAATCAACATGGAACCATCTAACTCACCCTAGCTCTATGAAGGACTCTTGTTAGAAAAAAAAAAAAACAGATTCATGACACATACAACCTTCATGGGAGACATAAGCTGTAAAAACATGATCTCTTGTTCTACGTCACTCTGACAACATGCACACAATTCCACAGAACTAACTAAACTCCACCCACGGAACATTTTCCAGTCAATAGAGTCAATTACATTAAATACATGTGAATATGATTCTTCGACGTAAAAAGGAAGCAAGGAAAATATTTGGGGGGAGGAAACGGCATTCTCATTTCCTCAAACTTCCACAAAAACTGGCACTGAGGAAGTGGGCCAAAATAAACTACTAAACAAATGGAAATGGAGTATGGAAATGCATGGTAATTTGGACAAACTCATCAAATTTATACAGTATACCCAGCATGCAGTGTAACTACAAAACATGGATTTCAGTGACTCATTCACCAGTCTTTATGACGCAATTAGATCTATGTGTATACAAGTTTGCAGAGGCAAAAATATGACCACCTATGATACTTTTTTTTTAACAAAAAAAAAAAATAAATAAAAATAAGAATGGTCCAAGAGCGGCGCTTCTACGACTCAAATGCTTGTGACCTGTCAGCTGCAAATACCATTCCTTGAATGTGTTCCTTCCACAACGTGACAGGTTTCCTCATTCTGAAGCAAACATGCCTTAAGATTACTCCTCACTAGACGTGGGAAATGAGAGAAATCTTTTTTCCTTTTTTTTGCCATTGGACCAGACAAACTCTTATAAATCTCAATCTCATTCATTACAAACAGACAGGCACACACACACACACACACACACACACAGGCAGCAGGCTTTATACTGAGTTATTTGTACATCAGAAGTTCACATGAACTCGCCACGCAGGAGCAAGAGTGAGTTAGTGTAAACGATATCATACAAAGAGAAATCTTTTTTCCTTTTATTGCCATTGGACCAGACAAACTCTTATAAATCTCAATCTCATTCATTACAAACAGACAGGCACACACACACACACACACAAACACACACACACACACAGGCAGCAGGCTTTATACTGAGTTATTTGTACATCAGAAGCTCACATGAACTCGCCACGCAGGAGCAAGAGTGAGTTAGTGTAAACGATATCATACAAAACAACAGAAGTTAAATGCAAAGAGAAATTGACGTAGCAGAATTTGCATATGTACATACATGAAATCTATATTGGTGCACATCATCAAGCAATCTGTCCCACTCCCAGGGAAAAGCAAAGAGAAGTCCTTGTTGACTATACTTAACTGTACATGACTGGAATCTATAACTAATGCCCCTTGCCACTGACATATGATACCTTACAACACTACCCATAGCAACAGAAATATACAACAAAGGAATATTGCTTTTGCCGCTGGCAAATTAAATGCGCGATCTTGGTGGGTTATCGTTTTGCCAGAAACACGGCTGTTTGGTCGAGACTGCCAAACGAGCTGGGCAGATGACTACAAGTTAAAAAAAACAAACAATAAAAAATATAGACTATTAGTCTCTAACAAAACAAGCTTGTCATCATGTTCGGATTGTGAGGGGAACATCAAAAGAGACGGTCCAGACACCTGAGTAATTATCTCAGTGAGACCATTTCATGCTGGCAACATGATTGCTGACCTAGATTATCTAATCTTTAATCTTTCTGTTTTCACCATTAAGTCTTCTCTCTTTAATACACACTCTCTGTCTGTCTGGCCATCCATCTATCTTTCTAAAGCTCTATGTTTCTTTCTAGTTATCGACACTTTTGTACCTGCTGCGTGCTGGTCTATCTATCACTGTTGTTTCTCTTCCTTAAAGGGGAATTCCAGATGATTTTTATGTTTTCACATCATGTAGTACATAAATCAACAGTGCCATTTTAAGATTTGTGGAATTTATTGGGGTCCCTGATTGGAGAAACCAATACTCTGAAAAAAAAAAATAACCAAAAACAAATTACACAGAACAAGAATGATGACATAGGAGGCTCACATATTTCTTAAATGTAGCAAAATAATAATTTCATTACAACACAGCTTGCTGAACAAGTTCCTCTGTATAGAATTCATGCAAGCTTTCTTCTTTTGTTCTGCTTCCTTGAGCCCCCATCCTTGCATTAAATGGTGAGGCTGCCATGCCATCATCCTTGTTCATTGCAATTTGTTATAAATTTTTAAAACATTCTTAGTCCTAATCCCAATCAGTATGAATTCTGCAACTCTGTGCCCAGTAACTAACCAACTTATAGTTGTCAAATGTAAAAGTCTGAAAATCATCAAGAGGTCTCCTTTAATTCTCTCCCTTTCTCTTCATTTCCATCTATTGCATAATACATGCACAGGATTTTCAGATTGATTTTACTCTGTCTTTCCAAACATTCAGATCTACCATCTGCCTGTGATTACAGTATACCAAGTAAGGGAACAATAATAACACACATTTATACTGCATCGTCATTCCAGTCAACCTTTTTCCGAACTAATGCATGATTTAACAGGAAAGTCCAGGTGACTTTCAAAACTTCACATCCTGTTGTACATAAATGGACAGCTCCTAATGTATGGATTTGTGGAAATTATTGTGGTTCTTGAAAACAACACTTTGGAAAACCCCAAACAAATCACTCTTAACAGGGATGATGGAGACTGATATATTTCAGAAATGTAGCAATGTGAATTGTGAATTGGAGCTGACGGCCTTTTTTTTTTGTGTGTGGCAAGAAATTTTCGCAAGTTGCCTCTAACATGCAATGCTTATAGTGAAGACAAGCACTTTTACATGCACTTTAATTTCACAGATCTTGGCTCTCTTGAAATTTGCAAAATCAAAATGCATGCGAACATTCCTCATTTTACAGTACTATGCCGAGTATGGCTTCTGCATTGAAACAACTGTGGACCCTCTGACGCATGCTACATGCAAGTGTGAATAGTGGCAAGACATGCAATTTAAAGAAGAACAGTCCTGGTGACACATACCTCGACAATCCCATTCTAGCCTAATGGCTGTGTTTTGTCACAAGTCACATGACCCGTGCGACCAAATGCAGCCACCCTTGCATGATTCCTGAACAACTGTTAATCTGCACCCAGCAAAATGCTGACTGATCTTTGACAACATTAGCAGCAACAACAACAACAAAACTTAACACCTGCATTCCTCGAGTTAAGGAAACAGATTTTGAAAATTTTGATTCGCACAGGAAGTCAGTGGTATTTTCCTAGCAGTATGTTCTTGCGAATGACTTACATTAATTTTGTGAACAACACATGTACCCTCCTTACAAGGAAAAAAAAAAGAAAAAAAAAGAAGAAAAAAACAAACAAACAAACACTGGTTTAACCATTCTGGCGCTACAGAAAATATCAAGCTTTAGCTAGAAAACAACCCCCAAAAATGGTCATAGTTTGTTACTAGCTTCAGCCCCTAAACCATCCAGTCCAGATGGAATATGGTTTGCAGAGGAGCCCCCATTTGAATGACTCCTTCGGATTCACATTGCTCAGGGACGGTTGCTTTGAGAATGAGAATTTTAAATCCCCTCCCCCCCCCCCCCCAGCATTTTCAAGAATTTGAACAATTGCATCTATGAAACAAAATACCCAAAATGAATGCCATTTCTTGTAGTTGTCTCACAGAGCTGTATTTAGGTCATCTAATAGCATGACTATAGATCAGCATAATATCTCTTTCATCCTCTCAAGTGGAAACAGTAATTGCTCTTCAGTTCAAATCTGTACTTCTAAAGCGCTTATCATTTTTTTTAAATGTCCATAAAAAACAACAACAAACAATTGACATTTCCAAGCAAAATTATATCCTGCAGCTATTGTTCACATGAAAGAAACACTGCTGTAACTTAGTCTGTAAATTTGTTGTACAAAGTAGCAAGTGCAAAAACATCGGACAATGCATACGGCATGCTACATTTCTGATGGTGAGCTCATAGTCACAACAGATATTGCATGGTCTTGATGGTCTAGAGTAATAAATAGTACCCTGCAGTACACCGTGCTATATCTGTGTTGCTCACAGGAGCGCCTCAGAAAGCATACTTTCAGAATGACGGGTGATTCAAATGGTTTGGTTTACATTACCTGAGCCGAGCTCGTTGACTGGAGAGAGCTGGTGCTGCTCGTTCTGTAGCTTTTCACTCGGCAGGACGATTGGAGGGCTGAAGAGGTTGGACCAGTCTCTGTAATAAGGAGGAGGAAAGGACCAACTGTGGTTTTAAGGACTGAAAACATATTATGAGTGACATTATGTGACATGGATTTTTAGCTAATGGCAGATTCTGAAAGAGCAGACTGTAAGCTTTATAATGATCTTCAAATGGACTCTCCTAACCTATCTAAATATTGGAAAGAAGGCACACACTCTGGAAAAGTGTGAACTGACAAAAGAGGCTCTAAAGTACAGGGTCTATTCAAGCGCTTAATCTTTTACCAAGCCATGCTACCTGTGCGATGAACGGGACAAAAAAAGGATGTAAACCACCGTAGCAACAACAATGAAGGAATTATAAGATTAAGCTGAAATTGACCATGCTCTGTCAACTTATTCTGTCCATGATTTAGTGTCAACTTTCAAAGCAGTAGCATTATCCTTTCAAAAGTTATTAGAGTTGAAAGTGACGAGTGCACAAAGGATTTTTAAGAAATGACAAGGGGCCTCTTTGACATGCCTGATCACACTAATCTACCAAAACAGGGTTGTAGAAAAACTGCTGAAAACCTACTTTCGCATTCATTTTATATTCCCAAACTCAAAAGTAATGTAGTGCAAGAATAGCTCTTTCAGAAAATTTGGAAAACTAATAATTGACTTGGTTGACCCGTGTAACCTCTTTTGAGTCCTCACGTAAAATCAAGGGGTACAACTTTTTGTTGGTTTTGTGAAGCAGGGTCACACATTACCTTCTGGCAGGAGGGAAACAACAAACAATAATGACAAGAAGGTCTGTAGATGAAGTTCACAGCCATGTACTAGGCTTCCTCACAACAATATATTATGAAGACTTCACTAAATACCCCTTGTCAATATGCAATATCGTAGTAGCATTATGTTGTGTTATTTTGGTGTCTCCACAATCCCAACTGTGACATGCAACATTTGCCCACACTACTATTCCACTGTGTCTTGCCTCCCTGTCACCCATAGCCATAATAATTGCTGATGACAACAATTACAAAAAACAATTCAAAGAAAGAAAATAATAACTACAGAAGCACTTCAAAAGCACAGAACTCTGCCAAGTAGCTCATTTCCACAACTGATCTTGGTCTTCCATAGAGATCACTAATTTCCACATATGTATGCATGCTGAAATCGCCTGATTTCCAAATATAAAAGCCTTTTCTTATGTCATTAACCTCCAGATGTGCGGTGTGCCTCACCTTAGCAGAAACTAGAGGATGCACTTAAGCGCGTGTATGCACACCTACAAACAAAATGTTCATTGACCCGACCTGCCAAAATATCAAAAATCCTTCATAAAATCCATGAAAATTGCCGGATCATTACCAAAATTGACTATCTGTTCCTTGTGTCATTCTCAACCTTTCCTGTATGTTTCATCCAAATACATTCACAGCTTTTTGAGTTATTTTGCACACGGACAAACAAACCAACAAACAAACCAACGCCAATGAAAACATAAACTCCTCCATTAAGCCAAAAAAAAAAAAATGTTGTATTGGCGTAACATGAGATTTTCAAATAGGGTCGGGCGGGCAGATTTTTTTTTTTTTTCTACCTGTATTTTACACGTAAAACTCATGTTTAACAAAACCCCATTCGATAGAGAGGGTCTGTTGCATCCAAAGTTTGTTATATCATCGGTTTAAAGGCAATAAATATTAAAAGAGAATCATATTTTGGACATGGAAAAACACCCTTGTCCCCCACTCAAACCCACAGGAGACCGCATGCATGTTCCCGTTTTTCGCGGCCATTTTCCGACACCAGCTGCTGTTGTTGTTGTTGTTGTTGTTGTTTTTGATAATTCGCAAACCCGTATCGCGCCCTCTCTCGGTAAAAACGATGTATTTTCTTCTTCTTTTTTTTTGTGGAAAAGTTCAGGGTCGGGGTTTTTTTTAGGGTCGGGCGGGTTACGCCAATATGATTTTTTTTTTTTCTGCCTTAGCGGAGGCAATGATATGATGATGATGATGATGAAGATAGTGGCAGTGATAATGATATTGATGGCAGATGGATAAAAAAAAGGATGATCAGATCTTTATGGCACCTTCAGGCCAACCCATGGTGCTCCAGAACTCCACAAGATGACATTACCACTGCCACTAGAACTTGGCTCACACCTATCATAATCTCTGGGAGTTGGTGGTTGGGGGGGGGGGGGGGGGAGGGGGAGGAGGAGGATAAATGCCATCTCTATGTGAGGGGTTAAAAGTTCATTTGGGACTTCCCATCATGGAACTCACACACCCACAACCAAGAAAACTTGGTTATGTGATTGCAATGTCGGATCTTCCAGGCCTCAGGGTTTAGAACAAAGTACTTTTCCTCTTCTAACAGTTGTCGGCGAACAAGAGGTTGGCATCGCTGGGGGTAAGAATGTGTATCCAGATTTTCAAGTGTGTATTTCCCATCACTGTCAACTTGGAAATCCTAGGGTCACTTTTCAGGGTTGTATTTGTTTTGTTGATAGTGGTGGGTGGTTTCACAGTACATCACACAGCTCTCACTTGGATGTCTTTCTAGACTTTCAAACTACAATTGTATAACTGCGTAGATGAGTTCGTATGCACACTTCAAGCACATGGTGTCAAATACAAAAGTCTTAAATTGAATGGCAGCCACAGTCCATTCAGCAAGACTGTTTCCACTTACATTTACTACAATGATCAAAGCAATATTTTACTACGTCAGGGATAGTGGCCAAAGGTTACTGTAACAGTGGATTTTTTTTTTTTTTTGTGACTAATTTTTCACGCTCAGGTTCAGCTAGGTAAGAAGAGATTTGCACGTGTTTAATTCCGTGCAATCAAGACACCAACTACTGGAATATATGGCAAGCAAAAATATTTGTATGCTTTTAATTTCGCACTAGTTTCTGGTTGCGCGAAATGCGTGAAAATTTCCACATTTACAGTATCCTCTTTATGATCTGCCCACAAACATGAACAAGCTCTTATTAACTTCCATCGCCTCTTGAAAGCATATATGAATTCTGGTGGGTAAGCAAAATGGGTCACACACTACCCCACTACCAGAACTGTGACCGACTGTCCTATACTCATTTGTATACAGGTGTACACAGTGATGGATATCGGGAGTGCGACAGTGCTTACACAAATACGTCTAAAAAAAATCTCAAACATCTGATAAAAGTCTGAAGTGCAATAAACTGTAGACATTTCAATGCACTTGAACTGGAAAAAAAAAAAGAATCTGAAAAGTGGGTTTTGGGTAGAGTAAAAAATGTCTAAAATCAGACTAAATTCTGAACTCTCACACCCCTGGGACATAGCAAAGTTTAATGAGCTCTTCAAAGCACTGATGTCTTCTTACCTCGGGTTGGACTGCATGAGGGGATTTCCAGCGGGCTCATAGTTCATTTCTTCCTGGTATCCCTTGCCTCTATGCAAATTATCCTGTGAGAGGAAAGAAAGAAAAGAGGAAAAGAAAGAACAATTTCAGTGGCATTGATGCTGCAGTAGTCAACCAGGAAATAGGCAAAAACATTGAAAATTGATGAATTGTAAGAAAATGGCTGAAGACAGTGTGACAGTCACACAGAAACAGGTCAGATTGTGTTTTTAATCTGTGACTCACTCTGCCATGAAAATCAACCAAAGCTGCTTTAATCATGTCACACGCATTCATTTCTTTAGGCTGAAATGAATCATCTACACTGAGGAAGCAAAAGGGACATGTTCATGCTGAACAGAAACGACTCACTTTTAAACACCATTCAAATAATTCTCATGTGATTAATCTTTGCATGTTGGAGATTCGTGCTTGCTCCAGTCACATAGCTGAGCTGCATGTGGAATATCATCTGCATCTTACAATAATGCTATTGAAAGTATCAGTGACAACTGCAGTTGTACAAGACCATGGAACTACAGTACATTATTCAATAAAAATATGACTGCTTACAATCCAGAATTGCTTCACAACCCTTAATACCTAAAAGCACAGAAATGGAAGTTATCTAAATTCTATGGGTAGAAAGTGGTTGCTGTCTACACGATTGAACATCAGTCTCTACTCCAACTCTGTTTGCTTTACAGAAGAACTGTCATTCCATGGTCAAATTGATTGATTGAAATGACTCTAAGAGTCCATCAAACAATTTAGAAGAATTTCAAAGTGTCTGAGGTTTGAACTCAGGTGTGATGATGGCTACCATAATAAACTGTAGGCATTTTTTCAATGAGATTATGATGTGTAATTGGCTCACAGCTCTTTCAGCTAAAAATAAAAACATCAAAAAGGCTTGTATTTTTGTAAACACACAGCAATTTTACGACCCCTTGAAAACTCAGCTTTGCTATAGGAAGTTGACTCAGAAGAATTCATTTTAAATGTGAAGGAATATCACTGACTCATTTTAAACTCATCATTGAAAATAGAAACATACATGCACTACAAATTTGATTTAATGGGAGACTGGCTAGCTGATGACATCATTGACTTTTTTCAGTTTGCATGCATGATTTTCAGAGGCATCACAGTTCCATGTAAACGTGAAATTTTTGATGTTTCATGACACTCAATTAATTAAAGTCAGCATGAATCAACTGTGGAGTTTCTCTTTGAGGCCGGCATTTGATGATCCACCCACAGGTTGGGTTCATAGTACAGACAAAGCAAGGACAATGAGAGAGTTCTGGCCAGACTCACCGGAGGTCTCCATGTGCTGAAGGTCGTGGTCGTGTCGCCACTGGAGCTACTCTCGTCGTCGTCACCGTAGTTGTGGATCTCGAAGCTGTTGTTGGCTGCTCCCTCGTTCCTCTCCTCGTACAGCTCTTCCAGCTGCTGCCTCCTCAGGCTGGCTAGCATGTTGGCCTCCAGGGAGGAGGCCAGCGAACTGTTGTTAGACTGGTACTTCCGCCAGTCATAGTCCTTTCGAGAAAAGAAATCAATCATTCCAGTATTGAACTCACACACCAAGCGGGAGCACATCTTAGTGGTCCATACGGCCATGCACTGATTATAGTGATATTATAGTTGCTATTACAATATGTGACCGTGCATCACAAAACGAACAAAAAGTTGCACCCCTTGATTTCACACTAGGACTCAAAAAAGGTGAAATTGGTCAACCGAGTCAATCTTGAGTTTTTCATACTTTCTGAAAGAGCTATCCTTCTTCTACATTATTCTTAAGTTTGGGATCATAACATGAATGCGTAAGTGTGTTTTGAGCAGTTTTTCTACAACTCTTTTTGGGGGGAGAGTAGAATGATCAGATATGTCTTAGTGGCCCCCTTTCATTTTTTGAAATCCTTTGCATACTCTTCACTTTCAAGTCTAATAACTTTTTAAAAGGATAATGCTACTGCTTTGAAAGTTGGCATTAATTATGGACAGGATGTGTTGATAGAGCTTGCTTAATTTCAGCATAATCTGATAATCCCTCCATTGTTGTTGCTCCGGTTTTTTACATCCTGTTTTTTGTCCCATTCATCGCACAGCCAGCACGATATGGTAAAGATTAAGCGCTTGAATAGACACTGTACTTCAGGGCCTCTTTTGTCAGTTCACACTTTTCCTGAGTGTGTGTTTTCTTTCCAGTATTTAGAGAGGTAAGGGAAGTCCATTTGAATTGAGTTATACATCATTTTAAAGCTTAGAGTCTGCTCTTTCAGAATCTGCCCTTAAATAAAAATTCATGTCTGGTGACTTTTTGTTGGTTTTGTGATGCAGGGTCACATATACAGTATTCATATAATGAACTAAATAATTAAACAGCTAAATATGTTCATTTTTTAGACAGTTAATATAGTTACAGAAGATCACCGCATTGGCTACACATCCACATGTATACAGGTATGACAATAAGGACCATGCGTGATGTTCAGGTCCTATTAGATACTGATGTCTGCTTTACAACGGGAATATAAAGTTGATGCTGATAATAGACTCACATCAGAGAGGCGTGGGTCATCCTTTGGAATCTCCTTAAGGTGCTTAGACCTAATGCTCATCCGAGACAGGGACCCCCGGGGTGGGGCAAGATTCTGGGATGCCCCGCCCTGGCTCTCGGCCAGCGCTGCCAGCTTGCTGCGACGTAGCGTTGGCGACAGGCTCAATGCTGGCTGTTGGGGCTGTCTGTCGCCCTCGCCTCTGGAGCTACTTCTGACTGCATCCCTGCCACCATTCTCTACTGCCCTCTTCGGGGAGTGTGAGCGTTCGATCGTCTGCTTGACCTTTAACCTCCCACTGCCAGGGCGATCATCATCCGAGTCGGAGTCGTCACTGAGTTGGGCATTTCGCAGGAAATCTGTCTCAGGACTTATCAGGTCACGCGATGACCCTTTGCTAGGCTCAAAGTCCTCACCGTCATCAGCTTGGCCAATGTTTGTTGGTGTCTTGCTGTCAATTATTTGCTGCATTTTCATCTAAAAATTAAAAAATAAAATAAAATAAAATAATTTGGAAACATCCAAGATTAGGTGCATGCACCAGGGACCGCAACCATGAGTATTTCTTCATATACTGCCAAATTGCTGGGCAAACATTCCGAAATAGAATATTTGTCTCTTTTTCCAGTTTTACAGTCACTAGTTATCATGATCTGTGTTTGACATACTGATGTAAAGTGATGAAATCTTAACCACAAATTCTGATGACACAAACTCTGTCATCCCCCATGTGCTATAATTGGCGAATACCATGTCAGGGCAAAAATCTCTTCCATGTTTGACTTGACCTTAGTAATTAGAGTGAAATATGACAGAAAGAAGTTGTGAGATGTCACATCCTTGTCTACTGTGCATGCCCATAATGACCAAAATTGATTTATTTGCAACTAAATGAGCAATAAATATCAAACTTCAAATCAGAAAAAAAAAATCTTATTTTGTAATTTTGGTCTGATGTTGTAAACCATTCTCTGTTCTGACCTTGAGTTTCTTCTTCTCATTAACTTTTTTGGTGCCAGGGAATTTGGACAGTGTTCACAAGGCTATGGGCAATTCTGTGCTGATTGGCACTCAAAAGCAAACAAAAAGGTTAAATGTGACCCGCTACAACAAAAGGATCCTAAAGTCGCTGACGGCTGAGCCGAGAAGACCGAGTTTGAAGTCGCATCATCTAAATTGGTCTAAACAATCAGATTTCTGTTTTTGGCATAATTTTGTAGTCTAATGTTTTGTCCATCATCTGCTGAAATTTCGAAGCTAAATGATTAAAGGAAAGGCAAGAAATCAGCGTTTTTCTGGGACATGATTTTCCAACTTGCAACGTAACAGAAACGTGTGCGAAGATTTGGATTTAGTGCCGCAGCTAGACACCGCCCCTAGCAACGAGGGAGTGATCTTATTGGTCAGTGCGTGCCACCCTGATTACTGATAGGTTGTGCGTAGACCGCTGGCGCTAAGCTTGAATGAACATCGCGGAGGTCGCTAGGAGCATACCTTCTATTGTCAAGCGGTGAAAACTGTCTCGCCTCCACTTGATCATGATTGCCTCGGAAGGAAAGCTTTGAAGGCGTTTTTCTTCGGAAGGAAAACTTTGAAGGCGTTTTTCTCGAAACTCTGATTTCAACAACCACTTGACATGCGCTAATAAAATCATCGATATCTCCGCAACCGAGTACTTATATGAGTTGTGCTATATATGAAAATATAGTCGAAGATTAAGGGAATAATGTCATGCCATTTTCAGAAAATTGTCCTCCCCCGACTTTCAGATCTTTTGTTGTAGCGGGTCACAAATCAACTTTCAACATAGATTTGAGCACTTTTGAGTCATGAAGAGAAACAGACTAACACTGTGCAGAGTTCTAGATATTAACTTCTGTCGTAAAGGTTCAAATAAAACAAAAACAAACAAATAAGCAGACAAAAGCACAAAGACTGAAGCTAGCTGACCTGTAATTTCTTAGGGTCCAGCTGCCTGGAGTTTTCAGTTGCTCGAATTGGGACGGTATGAGGTGGAGACATGAATGTATAGAGATTACCCTTGTCCTTAGGCTCTGCCTTCGATGACCTGTACATAACAAATACTCAGCAAGTTAGAAAGGAAGTCACACAAAAGGATGGTACAGTTTTGTTTTCTTTTCTTTTCTTTTCTTTCACTTTTTGTACTCAGTACTTGAGTATACAATTAACTCTAAACACATTTGTGGTGTGGTATATGCTTGTTTTATCTTGCTTTGTAGGCCTTAAATTGTTGAAGCAGAAATGGGATGTTGAATCTTATGGCACCTGGTTTTATTGCACTTGAAAACTATGACAATGGGAGATATTCATCTTTGGTATGAAGTGGCTTCACATCACATCCTCCATTAAGTTTTAAAAAGTACATCACAGCATTATAAACTGTATAAATATTAGCAATTACGATGCAGCAGCTAGAAAACAATCAATAAGTGAACAGCATCACTGCCTACGTGGTGTATTTTATTTTTTTGTTTTGTTTGGTGTTTATATTTTCTAGACAAGGTCCCTATTGGCAGAATTTAACACTAACAAGAATGTTGCTTCTCAGAACACAAATAGGTCATAGATCATCTCTACAGTGAGAAATTGTTAAGTTTTCTCTGAATAGGAACACTTTTTTTCACATTCATCAATGTGGATCTCAATCATGAATTCAACTACTCATGAAATTGTCTTACAAGTCTCGACACATCAAATTATCATACTCATGAAGTAATAGCATATATATACTGTAATTGCCACTGTTACTTAAACTCAAAACATATCCACATATACTAATAAACAGTTTTTTGGCTACTCTTACACTGCATTAGCAAAGTCAGCTCTTATTTCTAAAGAAGCAGTGCCAAGCTAACAAAGAAATCATGAACATGGCATTATCATTAAAAGCCAGGAAAATGTGTCCTCATAGACATCACACATTATATCAGTAGAATGTGACACTGTCAATTCATAGAGTTAGATATTTCTTATGACACTACAGATTCTTTGAAATATACAAAAATGATTCCTATACCTGCTTGAAGACACTGTAGACTGGTTTCCTTCAGGTTCTGAAGTCTCTGCTGATATGGCCACTCCTGAATCTATTTGGGGCACAAGTAAATATTCAACAAATATACTATCATAAATTTGTGTCTTTCACTGATATCTCACTCCCCCTCCCCCCCCCCCCCCTCATATAATTGGTGGATTCAACACAGGACAAACTATATGATATGTAAATCATTTCCTTCAAATACTGATGATAAAATCCCTTCAAAACTGATGATATAAACATTGAAGGGCCAGGATGACAATAACACTAGTCTTCCATTAATAATGAGTTGAAGCTTGATGATGAGATGTGGACAGATTCACAAAGCAGTGGCATTTTGCTAAGCTCTTATGCAATATTGCTTCTCACTTGGTGGTGAATAAAAACAATGAAGTAAGACAACTGCATCGCATGAAATACATCAGTGTTTCAGTGAAATGCTTCGGAACTGGATTATCAATTACATACCACTTGCTAATTTGCCAAAGTACATACACTGGAGCTGTTAGGATTTAATTCCATCATTTTTGAATCTCATTTGTCATTCTTTTTTTTAATGAGGAGGGGGTATATTTGAGGTTTTAAAAAAATCCAGTGGCCGATAAATTAACTTGACATCATAAAAAAGAAATGATGATTATTGAAATATGCTGTCATCTATATCAATGATGTAAAGTATTGAAATAAACTGAAATAAATTGATGTCATTGTGTAATGTACCAACTACCACTAATGACCCCTTTGTATCTACTACAAGCAAACAAGGGAGAGAGAGAGAGAGAGAGAGAGAGAGAGAGGGGACTTTCAGGGTCTATTTCTTCTGCAAGTACTGCCAACCAACACAACTCATATGGCACCTACCTGAGCCGCCCAGTCTTACGCTGACATCTGCACCATTCTTGATCACTCTCCCTTCCACTGACTGCACCATAGACATCCTTTGAGTCACAACATCGGCATCCTCTCTAGCGACACTCTTTGAGATAGGATCCTCCTCGCCCCTCGTCGCACCCTTCTCAGACATTTTTGGTCCACCACCACCACCACCACGCTCCTTCTTCTTCCTCCGGGGGATCTTGCTCCGCCCCGAGGCCATTCTACCCTGCCTGCTCCCCCCGCCTTCATCAGACTCGGACAGGCTGTCCAATCGAGTTCTGACCTTCCCGGCAGAGTTGCTACTCTTCATCATATTGCTCAGACCAGCTGACAGCATGTCCGCCGAATCACTCTTGCCTGGATGGGGGTTACTGTCTCTGACGGCTCCACCCGACCGGTGCCTGCTTCTCGCCGAGGCAAGGTCAGCGTCACTGGACTCATCGGCATCGCTGCGCCCAGCCTCCCCACTCTTCTTGCCACTGGACGGTCTCACTTTGACCACTCGTCGCGATCGTCCGCCAGAGTTTTCCCTGGGAGGGTGTGGCTGTCGATCCTCGATGATCCCAGAAGATGTCCAGGTATTGCTCCCTGCCAGGGTGCCTAGAATTAATCATATCACGAAAAAACTTTTATGGCCTCATAAGATATCATTCAACTGCTATCAAAATGTTGTAGAATGGCCTCATATACGTGTCTAATGGCAACAGCAATATCAAATCAAACAAATAATTTCACTGCACAATGTAGTTCCACATATATTTCAACAATACAAAAGCTTGCAATAAACAACTTAAGCATGTACCAAGTGAAAGTTTAGCATTTTCACTTTCCCTTTGACCATTGATCTACACGTACGACCCCATGGCCGAAAACTTAATCTAGAGAATCTGTACCTGGGAATACATACACTGTATATACACAAAGTTTCATGAAAATACATTCAGGCATTGTAGAGTGGGGGGAGGAGGGGGGGGATTGTGAAATTTTTGTATTTGACCTTGACCTTAAGTGTGTGTGTCCAGAAGTTGAAATGCATAGCTTCGTCCACTCCTACATACATATGTCAAGTTTCATTTGGATACCTCAAATGGTGCTTAAGTTATGCTGTCCACCAAATGGATTACAGACTGATGGAAGAACAGTTGGAAGGACGGACACACAACCCAAAAACATAATACCTCTGCCAACACTTCGCAGTGGCAGCATAACAAAAGCATTGCTTTGAAAATACGGAGCATCTCAGTCTTTTATATCACACTGGCCTCCAAATCTTTTCTCCTGGTGGACAAGGAAAAGCTATCTGTACTGTATGGCAAGGATGGTGTGATTTACTATATCTTACTGAATCTCTACACTCACCCTTGTCGATCCCGTCAGGGTGCTGTATCTCCGTGCCTGGGTCTGACTGCTGTCGCTGATGACCATGGACCACTAGTTTGTTGACCTCTCCAGCACTGGGTGGGGCCTGGCCTCTGGCACTGTGAAGGGGGTCTGCAGGGTCACAGTAGGCATTCACAAGCATATTAGACCATTGTACTTCTACTTGCAATGCTAACTAGGAAACCTACTATTTTAATTTTTTTGTTGTTTTTTTTTTTGGGGTAAAGTAATCTTCATACTTACCTCATACTTTTGAGCCTCTGATACACAGAGATGGACCACTTCAAATCCAGCAGTCACTCTAGAACTTGACATGCATTACTGGTAGTACCTACAATCCATATCTATGCTTATTTCCCATCAACTAAAAGACATAGTGGAGCAAAGGGCAGCTGGTTACACACATCCTGTACATTGAAGTAGACCATGGTAGCACACTGCCAGGTATGCAATGTACGGTACAGCTCTGACATGATACAAGCAGGTTTACATGCAAGAGGCTTTTCTGTTACTGATATTTCACTGTGCAGAATAACCATCCTACATCCACAGGTAACCACAAGATCCTATAACACGGGGATTTCTGCACAAATATTGAAAGAGAAACAAACTCATGCTGCAAGAGGTTCATGTAACTATCATCTACTGGTTCAATGTTTGGGCTTTATTATGGGATATTAGACACTGAACTTGAGGTTGACACACCAACAGCTTTCTACCATCACAATGCTACCCGACTGGACAACAAATACGCAAATATTGCAAGAAGGTTAAAGATTTTCAGAGGTTTGTTTAGCATTCTTCCTATCTCTATGAAGCCTTATTTCCAACAATAGAAAGTATGCCATCTGAGTGAGGATTCTGTCTGAATAACATTCAAATAAAGATTTCATTTTCTGAAACACGAACTATAAAAGAAAGATTGGCACAATATCTCAGTGGCTACTATGTATTTCCAGACTAATGATGCACAAAGTGTGCATTGGTTTCATGATGACAATATTGTGACACGACTGCCATTTAGCAGCCACTTCCTTTCTAGGAAAGAGATGACATGTAGAATTAGATGAATCATCGATACAGATATGAGCTCCAAAGGTAATCAAATCTTTGGGAGCCCAATGAGGTTACTGGCCAGAGTTCCGTCTCACCTTCTGTTCTGTGGGGGCCGGAGTGTGATGAGCGACTGGTCCTGCTTCCAGTGGCACTGGAGCCCTGTTAATAAAACAAGTTTACACTTCATCTACTTTAAAACACTGGTGTGACTTGCAATGAAACTGATAATGACGTGACAAATGAATTAAAGTCATAGGTTAAGAATACCAGCTTGATTAAAGCACTTTCACTGTAGCCTTCCCTTCCATTTTGATGGGGATATTTCATTTTCATTTCATTTATGTTTCCACACAAATTATAGTGTTGTATTTTTAACATACATCCGTGACAATAAGAGACAACACATATTTTGTAAACTCAGTATATAAGACTATCATAATATTACATGACACAAATGCACTTAAATAAGACTACCCCAGAACATTTCAGTGTAAAAAAAATTCCATATGAACATTTTCCTTTATATAAAACAAAAGACCCGCGGGTCTAGCGCTCACCTGAGTATCGCAAGTTCACCTTTCACGCAGTCACTAATCTAAATTATTCACAGCTCTACTAAAATTTGACCAGGCTTCTCAAGTAGAAGATGAAAATGTACAATAAGGGCCAAAATTTTTAAAGATTCCTTAATTTGGGGGGATTGGGGGCCCCCTGGGGCCCTCTGGGTGGGGCATGGTGCCCATTTTGATAAATTGAGATCCTGACCCCCTAGGGATGCTACCTGCCAAGTTTGACGAAAATCCATCATGAGGTTTTCAGGAAGAAGATGAAAATGTACAATTCAGGCCCCCATTTGGACCTTCCCAACACCCCCCCCCCCCACCCCCCACCCCCTGCCCCCAAGAGGGGCACCCCTGGATTTGCTATGAACAAACTTGAAACTACAGTCATTAATGTACTCACTCATAGTATTATCTTAGCTCTATAACTTCTGATTCTAGAGAAGATTTTTAAAGATTCCTTCATTTTGGGGGGTTTGGCCCCCCGGGGCCCCTGGGTGGGGCATGGTGCCCATTTTAACAAATTGAGATCCTAACCCCCTAGGGATGCTACCTGCCAAGTTTGGTGAAAATTGGTCATGGGGTTCTCAAGAAGAAGATGAAAATGTATAATTTAGGCCCCATTAGGACCCCTCCCCACCCCCTCCCCAGGGTCCCAAGGGGGGGGGGGGGCACCCCTGATTCTGCCATGAACAAACTTGAAACTACAGTCATCAATGTACTAACTCATAGTATTAACTTAGCTCTATCACTTCTGGTTCTAGAGAAGAAGATTTTTACAAATTCCTTAATTTTGGGGGGTTTGGGCCCCCCTGGGGGCCCCCCTGGGTGGGGCATAGTGCCCATTTTAACAAATTGAGTTCCTAACCCCCTAGGGATGCTACCTGCCAAGTTTGATGAAAATCGGTCTTGGGGTTTTCAAGAAGAAGATAAAAATGTAAAAAGTTTACGCACGACGGACGACGGACGACGCACGCCGGACGAAGGGCGATCGCAATAGCTCACTTGAGCCTTTGGCTCAGGTGAGCTAAAAAGCACTTGGAAATGATTTTAATTCAGTGAAAAAAAAATGACCACTCCTTAATCTGCTTTATGATACAGTCTCTTTGACTTGATGGCTGCTAAACTTTACTTTACTTTCCATAGGTGACCTACAATTCAACAGAGATCTATTCACCATCCTTTTCTCCCATACTCTTCAGGTTGTGAATTAAAAGGAAAATTACCTTCAGATGCTTGTAAACATACAACTATTACTACTGTAGACAACTAAACTTTAAATCTCTGACATGGTAAGAAACACAATCAGATGTTCATAACATTTTTCTCAGTCATTGGCCCTAAACTGTACAATGAAGCAAAACTATCCAAGCTGCACAGGGTAAGGGAAACTAGAACCACCTCAACAAATGTAAACACTCCTGCCATAACTCCTGAAAAAGAAAGGTTTTAGTCCTTGAACATGGTTGCCATTGTAACACCTTGTTTGATGTACATGAAAAATATGCCTCACACACCTATATCTGTATCATGCGTACCTAGTTTTATCACTTAACCCTTACAGACAATTTAAAGGGATGGTACAGTATTGGTAGAGATGAGAATTGGGCTTTTAACTTTTTGTGAGATACCAAGAAAACACTTATGATAAAGTACAGAGCATACCATTTAAGAGGAATTCAAAGTTTATTTGATGAAAATCGGGTTTGGAATGATTGAAACATCCAAAAACAAAGTAAAACAAAGCGATCGTAATAAAGTGTGGGTCCCACACTTTATTAGAATCGCTCTTTTTTTGATATCTCAGCCATTTCAAAACCAATTTTCATCAAATAAACATTGAATTTTTCATAGAATTACATGCTCTTTCATATTTCATGAGGTTTCTCATTATTTCACCAAAAAATGTTAGAAACCTGAAATTAGGTCTCAACCAAACCTGTACAATCCCTTTAATAGTGTGATGGCTGAAACAGTCAAACTATACTGACTGAGCTCTTTGCTGATGCTCAATAAAATAAGGCTGCACTCATAGGTATATAAAGTTTTGTGAATTATGCTATTACTGTGAGGATGTCTGTGACCAAATGTCAAGGCCAACTAACCGACTGGACTTTACCAATCATGTAATGACATCTTAATATCCCCGCCCCTTTCATACTTCACATGGTGCGGATATAATTAAGTAAAGAATCACAGAATTCTCACCTCTCTCTGCCCCGAGGCTGAAACCTTTCTCCCTGATGATGTAGAAGGTACAGGAACCTTGGTGCCAAAGGCTATGTGCATTGGACGGTCATCTTTGGCACGGAGGCTGGAGTTCAGATCTAGGAATGAGTTTGGGAGATTTGATCTTATACATCAATTCAAGTTTCATTTTTCAGGTTTGTATCCATGTATCTTTATCATCAGCCTTCTGTGTGCTACAGGGATGTTTCAAAGAAAATACCTGAGAATGAACAAGATGTCACTCTTATCACCTGTACAGCAACAGAGCAATTTCTTTAACTACTGAATGTGATAGTCTGTGCCCACTAGATTTCAACTCTATAGCTTAACAGTTGGTGCCACTTCAAATAATTTTCAAGCATTCTACATCAAAAAGATTCTGTTTAGTTCCCTGTATAATGAGAAATTACATGATAATGCTGCTCCCTAACAAACATGTAGTGCCAGGTGTGGGGCTTATTAGATTTCCATCTCTCTCCATTGCTTTAACTTTCACAGATTCTTAAGAACACAGGAATGGAGCCCTAGCAAAACTGCTCTACATAATCCCTCTCTAAATGGCTCTACATCATTTGACACTGATCATCGGTCATTGGTAAATGCTGTCTCTGACCGGTCATCTCAACTCACCAGGTTCCGTGGAGGAGGAAGGCCTGCTTCCGTCGCCTCTCATCTTGAAGTCCACGTGTCTCAGCTTGGCCATGGAGAGCACCTGTGGGGACATTGTCATATAGTAGCAGTGCAACCAGTGAACCAGCAAATAATCAGACTAGACTTGATTTCTACTACACTTCTTATGATACAGAATGACAGTGCAAATGAAAGTACGAATGGCACGGACAAAAGCACACATGAATGTGTAGAACAGACTCCATGCACTTCTATAATATAACCATCTAATGATGCCAAATAGTATTATGAGTGCTGTGCAATGAGAGCTGAAGAAACACATGCCAAAAATGTACTTTTTGGAAGTGTAACACCTAAGTTTCCCAGTAAAGCCCTGTGTCTTATAATACTGTGTAAAATGGCAGAGCTGTCTCTTTAGAATTAAAAAATCCTGTCTTGATAATTATGACAATACACAGCTAGTATCTGCGATAGTAATAAACAGAGCTAGTATCCATGACAGTAATAAACAGAGGCTGCTAAGGGTCTATATGAACTTGATTAGGAAGGACAACAGTGATATATGAACAGCTAAATATTAGCTTAGATTACATTCTTTTCTCATACCATGTCTTTCTCAAGAAAGGCACAACAAAACTCAAAATCATATCAGACAAATGTATAGATAAATGAATCAACAAATCCAAAACATAATGCCACTAGCACTACTGCAAAAGTATCTAGGCATTATTTCTCACTCACAAAATATTGCTTTATTTTCCATAGATATTAACAATGTTACAAGAGGAAGTATCTTGATTAGTAACCAATTACTATGAAAGTCAAATATCTCAGAATTTTAATTGACGAACACAACAGAGAAGACAAAACAAAGGTGGGAAAATAAAGTGTAAGATATATATCACATTTATATAAGATAGTTGCTTAAATAGTTTTCACAGGTAACATGATTATGTGTTTATATAAGTTGTACAGTCACTACTACGACAATCATCTAGGAGACAGAAAACTCCAACATGATTACGTAAACACACAAAAAACACGACATGTTTATCTAACACAAGCCAAGTAAATAATAGAAAGTAGATAGAGTTGTAAAAATAAATGTAGACTATACAAATACTGTCACTAACCTGGGTTAGATGTAGGACGTCTGAACTGAATTGGCAAGTTTTTGGGATTGACGAAATATCTCTGACACTGTTGGTCGGTGGATCACAGTTATACAACACTACAATAGAAAAGAAATACATGCAAGTGCATATGATTAGGTAAGGTTTTCATTTACCGTAAGAATAGTCACATAATCAGTTTTCAGCATCTATGATTTCCTACTTGTGAATACTCATAATTATGAATAAGAATAGAAAGCAATTGGATACCACATTCTGAGGCATTTTTGCTGAAACTTAAGTGCAAAATCAAACAACAATCCCAAAGGAATGTATGGGTAAAAATGAGCTGCTTGGCGGAGGTCAGCACTCTCTGAGAGCTTTTTTAGTTAACCCTAACTTACCTGGGGGGGCATAATGCCCCCCCCCCCTTGATGAATTCCACGACCATTCCGCTGCACAAAATTTTTTGACCGCGCCGCTCGCTGACTTTTTACTTTCAAGTCTCGCGCAACTTTTGAGACCAGATTTGTCGCGCCCGGGCATACCGTTCCGAAGCCACGCCCCTTCAAAAAATTTTCGTCAACCCCAAAATTGCTCAAAAAAGTGATTTTGTGTACAAAGTCAATACAAATTGTGTTTTTTCAATTAATTCATATAAAGATTCATATTTTTAATTTTAATGGCTGAAATGAATTTATTTTAGTATAATTATGCTTCTAAAGATGTGTATGACAAATTCTGCTGAAATAAGCAACAAAAACAAAAGTTCAAAAAAACAGAGAAATACATAAAAAAATGATAAAACAATAAAAAACATAAGAAATTAATTTTGATACTGAATTTTTTTTACGCACAAATGTTTGGATTGTCACTAGAAATATTTACACCAAAAATCAGCATTCCATAAGCTTTTATAAGTCAATTACAGACGAAAATGAGGTTTTTACATATATTTGCATAATTAATTAATTTAAAATAGAAAATGCAAAGTTTTTGAAAATTTAACTTAACAGTCTTGTAGATTACATCCGGCTTTATGTTCATGCAAAATTTTGCGGCGATCGCGCGATCAACGGCCGAGATCTAAAGGGGGGCCGTAATGCCCCCCCCCCCCCCCCCAGGAATTCAAGCTTGCTAAGTAGCCCAGGTAAGATAGGGTTAAAGGTTGCTGCTATTGACTTCAGTTTCCTGCATGGCTCTGTTAACACACAAATGACAAACAATTCCAGGTATGGTAATGCAAGAGCACACATGGGTACGTGTATTCCATGATATGATAATAGTTTGAAAACGTGTAATCTGATTTTGACAATGGCATAAAATTTGCAGTAATGCCATGAGCAAAATGTCACAATGGGCAATTAATATGTACACATACAAACTAACAAACATGGCACGATGTCATGCAGACACAGGTACACACACAATGCCTACCATCATCATCAGTGGTATCTGGGGGTTGATCCTTGAGGGTGAAGATCTTCCTAAGCTTGCAGGAGGCAGAGATGAGGAGAGTGTCCAGAGACTTGAAGGTCTGGCCTCGGAACAGCTCCCCAACCAAGGATACCATGTCAATGGCTAGGTTTAACCACTGATGAAAAACAAAACATGAAATGACATTATCAATTCCAACAATCCCCGTAAAAGAGTATAAAACCATGTTGATAGCCAGGTTTAACCACTGATGAGAAACAAAACATGAAATGACACCATCAATTCCAGCAATACCCATAAAAGTGTTTGTTTGTTTGATAGATACTTTATTTTCTGCAAGTCAATATACTGTATATGCCGAATATTTTGCGAGGTTTTTATTTTCCCAAATTTCGCGAGTCGGGTGCTATCCGCGAAATTAAAGACACACGAAAATATTGACTCTGATCCCTATGTGAATGTGACGTACGCATGTACATTTCTCCGTTCAGTACAGGACTCCATGATCGCGAATTTAACCACTCGCGAAATCGTCCGGAATTCCCGATTCGCGAAAATTTAGACTCGCGAAATATATGGCGTATACAGTACATAAGTTACATAATCATGAACATGTGGGAAATATACAAAGTAAATTTAAAACAGAGTCGTTTGATTTGCATAAACAACAATATAATAGGAAATTAATGATATAATATACAGTATGCATGTCTATGCAGCAGGGATTACAATAACAATTATAGTTAAGAAGCGATTATGCAGAGGGCCGCCATCGTAAGCACTGCTTGAAAAGATGGCTCAAAACATGTGCTTCAAAGATCTCTTTAATAGCCAAGTAAAATTTGGCTCAAGTTGCCCTTCACTGACCTAAATAAATACTGATTATTTAGTGTTTTTAGTAATAACCATGATGTGTCATATCCACTAAGACTATTGAACTTCAGCTTGTTAGCTAGTGACGGTTCTGATCCCTTATAGCCGTTGGTCCTTTCAATAACTCGATAAAAACAAATCACAGCTTCTGGGAATGTTGCTTTGATAAAACCTTGGTAGTGTATCATATAGGGAGCTCAGGTAATATGGCACATCTCTGGTGCAAATGGGCCTGTACACCGTAAATGCTCACCACAGCTCTCTTCATGATAGTGAGGGGTACTTTGGCATGCAGCGGAGTGGCTGAGGTCTCCCTCTGGGCTGTCGAGAGGAACAGCCTTCTCTTGTTGTTGCTCATGTCACTGATTCTAAAACCAACCACGACAAATGTGACAGAAAGACAACATCAGAATACATTGTAAAAGAAGAAAACTATACATGCGAGATAAAAACAAGATTTCAACTTCTTCAGCACTAACACTTATGACTCAATAATATTCATGGTGATGCTCATTAAGGACAGAAATTTTGCAAGGTGTTTGTCCAAAGCAGAAATAAAAGCAAACTCAAGCTATTTCAACACTCTCATTTCAAAGTATCTCTCTAGGTCTACTGTGAAAAAAAAAAAAAAAAAAAAAAAATCTTAACCACTACTTACAGAGACTGGAAGGCAGCATGTGAAGGCTTTGTCCATTGGAAAAAATAAAAAAGATATTTAATAAAATCTGATCTGTACATCAGTAAAGAGGATGCCGATGGACGGCATCTTGCTAGATACATGAAATATGTGACCCGCTACAACAAAAGGATCCTAAAGTCGCTGACGGGTGAGCCCAGAAAATCAAGTTTGAAGTCAGAACACCAAAATCTGTCAAAACGTTCGGATTTCTGTTTTTACATAATTTTGTAGTCTAATGTATCTTCTATCATCTGCCGAAATTTCAAAGCTAAATAACCAAAGGAAAGGCCAGAAAATAGCATTTTTCTGGGCCATGCTTGGCTCGCCCGTCAGCGACTTTAGGATCCTTTTGTTGTAGCTGGTCACATATACATGATCACTTATACTAGATGCAGACAAGAGAATGTTCATGGTGCAGTTCTTACCCAAGCTCCATGGAGAAATCTTGACCAAGAGGCACAAAGAACTGGATCACTAGGTACCTCTGGATCAAGGCCACTGACAAAGAGAGAGAGGGAGAGAGAATTACAACATATGCATACATGCATCTTATATGCGTCACATATTCTACATTAACCATTTTTTTTTTTTTTTTCGGGGAGGGTGAAGAAATTCTACTCACTATAGACATAAAACAAATATATGACTCATGGTTATTCATTTAAATGGAGAGAAAATCTGCACCAAGTACATATTCTTGTCTTCCATTAGTTTCAATCCTGCCTCAAGGTGATCATTCACTCATCAAGGTCTATGATAGATATGTTTGAACTCTTATCCTTTACCACTAGTGACGACATAAACTGGTATAGTGAGTATTTCAGTGAGTCGAGGAAACCTACATGTATACATAAACAAAATTATGTATCAATACATCGAATGGCAATCTCTCACTTGGACTACTCCCACTTGGTCTAATAGCCATCTTCTCTTGACCCACATGGTCTAATCCTGTTCCGTCTACAACCAGTTCGTCTAATGACCATTCAGTTCAATTGCCACTAAGCCTCATTACCAGTCGGTCTATTTCCTGATGGGTTATGCCAATTTCGTCTAATACCCACAGTTTATTAGACAAAATGGGAAAAAGTCCAAGGAAACAAAATTGCATGTACACCATCTTGTCAAAAGATCAAACAGTAATTAGCCAAACTGGGCATTAGACCAAGTAAGAATCGGACCAAACAGATATTTGACAAAATTGATAGTAGACCACATGAGTTTAATCGAAGTAGTGTTTGGACAAACTGGGAAATAGACCATCAGATATTAGACCAAGTGGCAATAAACCCATTGAATAAGTGTATTGTATCGGGACCTTGTCTTCTTGGTGCAATTCCCTGGGCCGAAGTCTCTCCACATGTTGGAGTAGATACTAGTAAATAGGGGTCAGAGTTGATACTCACATGTTTGTTTGCTATCCTTTGGCAGCTGCATTTTGGTGGTGGTCGATGCTCCCTCCAGGCTGTGAATGTAGCTCTTGCATTCTTTGTCAAATGTCTATGTACAACATTCAACAAACAAACAAACAAAAAGAGATAAGAGCCTACAGTCCAAAAAGCTGTTTGAGTATTCACAACTCCCAAGTGCCAAGAGTAATTCCTGAGGAGATGGTGTTTGGAACAACATGAAAAACAAAAAACACACAAGAAAGTTGTTATATGAAATTTAGCTCAAAGAAATGTAAACATTCCTTCATAATAAGTTCTTTTTTATTTGATTCTGCTTGAAGCTTAGGTGTCATCAATATCACCAGAGACTAGCAAGTCTACTTCACCATGTAAATTGTGAAATTACATATGTGTAGCACCATGAATTCAATGTAGCTGTTGGCAAATCATATACATTATTGGATATTTCTTCAAGACTCTTTCAACATACCATGTTGCAAAACACTATTAAATGGACATCATTTAAAAAGTACCTGAACAGCATCAATGACTGTTTGAAACATACCAAGGTAACTAATTCCTACTAGAAAAGACCCCAAAAAACAACCACAGCAGCAAGGAATGTCCATCAATCTTTCCCCCAGCATCTATTCTATATAGCATGGCTGCCACTCTCCAATGCACAGTTGCTGAATTCAACTTCACATTCAGCATCGATCAGCACCCTATTTTGGGGTATCAATGTATAGACCCGACTGGGGTGAAGTACATGTATACTGAAGAAAGGGCCTTTGCAAAGAATACAAGTGTCGGGGAAAAGCTCAAACCCAGCTGGTCTGGTGGATAGTGTAGCATTCAGTCCATAAGAACCATTGCACCTTCTCCTCCACCTTCACAGAGGCTTGCAAGCAGCAGCTGCAAGTAGCATACCATGACTATGGTTTCAGAGCTGCTAGTGATCTAATGCTACATTAACTCCATATTCCCCGCTGCCATAGCAACCCCATTTGCCGCAAACATAGTGCACCGTAGGTAGGTGGGATATTCTCTATCCCCCCCCCCCCCCCCCCCATCCCGCCACATACTCCGGTCTTGTTCATTCTAGTCCTTGTTCTAGTGATCTGGTAGCTTTCAGACATCAGTCTCACGGCATCTAGTCAGGCTGGACTACACATATTTCTCGTGCCCCATTACAGACCACCTCAAAGTTTGTTTTTTTAATGGCCTATTCAGTGCTGTCACATTTTGTTGCATTTCTTCCCGTCTTATCAAGGCCTACATGGTTTCACATCAGCACCGTGACTGCCATGGCAAAATTTTTGACAGCTTAAAAATCTGACACGGCATCCTCAGCCACCATGGCCTGTCATGTTTGCCCATCCTGTCCCTCCCACGTTGTCTTACGTCCAACCCATTTCGTCCTCGGTGGCCTGAAACTTGATTGCCTTGGCTGGCGGGAAGATGGTGTAAAGGTAGCATATAGCAGCCTACATTGTACCTTTTGAATGGATGCCTGTCCAGCAAGCTTCCATTTCAGCAAGGGTTCTTTGCCCTGAGAGCTGAACACCTCCACAAACGGTCCACCCTGCAGGAGCAAAGCAACCATGCATGTATTAATATTGCATACCATTTTGCAAAGAAGAGGTGAATGGTAAAATATTTCACTTTGCAGCATTAGTCTTCTTTCAAACTGTTGTTTTTGCATAAAGCTATCACATACTGTACATATTTGCTTGTGCCAATCTGTTTTGTGTCTCGAGGCATATTTTTTTTTTAATTAAACCACATGTTTATTAAAATAATGTACAAATATTAACCAGCCTCTTGATAAAAACAAGAACAATCCCGCACAATCATACTGAGCAATATTATGAAACCATAAATATCTTTACAGAAAAATCATTATGATGCTCAAGATTCTATAATGCCTTTCTAAGACCTATGACATCACAATGGTCCTACAAGTGTACTTCAAATGCATCAAGAATGAATATTAACCCTGATGTGCCCAGGTACTTCAATAGCCCAGGTACCATACTTAGCTTTGACAAGAAAAAAAAAAATAATTATGACAACGATGAAAAATTGTAAATGAACATTCCAACACCTACCTGAAATTCATTCTTGAACATCTTCACTTGTTATTTCCAATACACGAAACGGTCAAGGTGACAACAGTCAAGGTAGTTATGAGACAAATCTTCATCCCAGAACACTGGAAGAATGTACTGCCAGCAACTGGCATTGTGGCATTGAGCACAAGTCAAAACTGTATGGAGAACACAGATGTAAAGAACTCTATGATATACATGTACATATACAGCTGTACATGTAAACAATTAATGTACTTGTCAGACATTGTACACTGTACATTGAGGGCAGGTGAAATACAACATTTATGTACATTTGGTGTAGATCGAATCTACTCATCGACCACCAAAAAAAGAGACCTATTTTTTAGATCGTCCACCCTTGCGTATAAAATCAAAAGTAATTTACTTGTAATGTAATTTAGAGGAGTCCAATGTTACAGTATGTTGTACATCCAACATTAGAGTCTACACACACAGGGATGATATTGAGGTTTGTTGAAAAAATCAGAAATCAAAATTTTTAGGTGATTTTGATACATGGAAAAAGCAAAACGTGCATAGACATGATGAAAGAAAAAATCTGAAATCAGATTTAAATCTACAGAATATCATGCCTGACACATCACACTGCACTCAACCCTGGCCTGGGTAACTGCGACCAGCCCCATACCAAACGCTCCCACAGTATACTATTTACTGCGTACAAGGAGCGCCCCGGGGTTAAATCCCGGGATTCTCCGTAACACAGCTTTAGATATCCACCCTTGATACTGTGGTAGCGTTCATGTTTGGGGATGGTCGCAGATGCGACGCACTTAATTTACACTCAGCTCAGCTTTGTCCACAGAATGACAGCTAACTAACCGTTGCATAATACATGCTAACATGGGTTACACGATGATTCAGAGACAGAGAGAGGTGTGATGCTACTTAGACTAGAAAGAGCCTAGTAGTAGACATGGTAGAGGGCCATTCTAAATTGCATTGTAAACTTTAATTTCAGAATCCCCCTCTACATTTACAAGTCCGTCTGTCATAACTGTCTGTCAAACGTGATCATGGATGTGTTGATTGCATACACACATGCAAGAGCTTAACTTTACCACTAACATGAACAAGACAGGTTTCTATTTAACTGCAGCAGCGACCCCAACACGTCGTTACTGGTTTAATAGTGGTTACAGCGCCTGCCTCGCGCCAGGATTAGCTGGGAACGACAATGGAGCAATATTTTGGCTAGCCACACGGACTAGAGCTTAGTAACTTCCGAATTTGATGATTTTAAGCTAGTCCGACATGATTTTGGGTGACCAATGGCCAGCGGACCATCGCAAATTTCGAACCCTGTGCTGTGGCATGTGGTTAGTATGGTTGGACCTACTACTTATCGACCGCCTAATGTTTATTTGCTTGATAAGAATATTTAACACTGAAATTCACGTAAAAAACTTGACCTACGTGATTGAGAAAATCCAGCACTATCAAATGCCGTTGTTCCCTTTTTGATTCGAAGTTTCAGTGCAAAAATATCGCCGTCGAACTTGCGTGGCCTCGTTTCAGCTCCCCGCGGCCGCAGTAAAGCTCCTTAATTGAGATCGACCACTGTTTTTGCATTGACAATGCACGCAAACCGAGTTGTATTGAACACCGTGTTGTACGAAGCTTTTTAGAAACTTCCATAGACATTACATTACGATTCGGTGAAAATATTCATTCGAAATTTTGTCCTTGATTAAAACCATTAGGGTAACATCCCCAGTATTCGGTCACTTAAGCTTTTTCGCAATATTTTTCAAACTAAAATAATACATACATACATCATATATACAGCAATGTATGTGAAATATATCAAATTTCTTTAATCTCAACTTTCATTTCGTTAAATATCTCACAGAATTGCACAAAATCGCGAAATATTTCACCTTGAAAATTCCCCAGTATACGGTCATCGGCTCCAGTATTCGGTCACGCGATGTGCGCGTTCAAAGTCGATGCGTGTTCAAGGCAGCTGAAAAACGCGCGCGCGCGCTACCTTGTTGGCGCAAAATTGCATCGGGGAAGTTGCGGCGACCGTTGGTGACCGAATACTGGGGCCTCGGCACTTGCATTCAACCCTTGTACATTGGGACACTGTATCGGCACGTACGGACATTTTGTTTTTCTTTTGCGTTTTTGAGGATACCATTACACTCCAAGCTTGCGATAAGCGAAAAATCCCGCGAGAGAACGGCGTATTTCTCGATTTTTAGCGCTTTTTCGGCGACCCGTACTCTTAAAACTGGGCCTTATCTGCGCGCGCTTTTGGAAAGTAGCGCCGATTCTGCACTTTTGACGGTAAAATTTGGGATTTTGGATGGATTTTTGGAGGGGGCCAAGGGAGTTTCCAGTTGTGAATGAGTGTGAAAGTATGTGAATTAGTGTGATTTGCGTGTGTTGTGATAGTTGAACTTACTGGCTGGTGACTAGTGATAAGTGACCGAATACCGGTGCCTGACCGAATACGATTACTGGTGCCCTTACCCTAACGTTAATGAACAGTGAATTTTCGCGTTTTCCCACACCATCCTCATCAACGGTCAAAGCCAATCCGTTTTTATGTGCTCTGCGCGCAGTGAAGTGCGTACTAAGCGCTCTGTGCGCCAATGTATACGCGGTCGGTTTCAAAAAGGGTGGTCGATATGTAGTAGGGCTACCATACCACTACCAGTGGCAGTAGGGCCTACCACTGGTACCAGTTGTTTACACTACACTGTACTCTACACTAGACACTAGCCCCGGAGACCGCGCCGCTATGCGGCGGGGTCCTGGCGGCTACCTCGCAGTTTCGCTAAAGTGAGAACCACGAACAACTCCCTATTGCCACATACGGCGACTTCACGAATAAATTATGGGTAAATTTCTATTATAAACACAGTGACAATAAAAAATGAAGTACACATTACCCCATTGCCTTGGTCCTTTTCACCAATTTATCTGGAAACTGCAAAATTTTCCACATTTTTTAGGAGTAAGCGGCCTGCCCTAGTGGGAGAGCCGTGCTACCATTTTGAACGTGTATATCCATTAGTAAGCATCTGCGCATGTAGCGAGTAATACGTAGCCTTTTGTCAAGGCCCTCTCGCTGTGTGGTGTAGAGAGCCCAGCCGAGTAAGGTAGCGCGACTCGCTTCGCTCGTCCGTTCGCTCGTCCGTTACAGCGAGAGGGCCTTGCCAAAGGCTAGCATGCAACGTTAGTGAGCATCGGTGAGCTGAAGATAATTCGCCTTATAAGACAACATTTTCTGCATCATAAGCAATGAAATGCATCAAAAAGTCGCCGATTTGAATCATTTAGGTTTAATCGACCCATGTAAGTATTCCTAGTAGTTTTTGTTGAAAAATTAAGGAAATATAGCGCCGCAACGGCACCCGTTTTGTACAACATTAAGATCTGAATGCGAAAACGGCGCAGCCCCAACGCTGCACGTTGGGGCTGGTCGCAGTTACACTAGACACATATCACACTCACAGTCACAGTTCTTTGGAAAGCAGATCTAGCAACGTTAGTCTAACTGTTACTGTTACTGTTAGTGTGCATGTCTTCTCTATCGAACACGTTGCTAAATTAGAGTTTTAGACTCACATTTACTGTGCGCGGCTTTATATACTGCAGTTTAGCCAGCCCTCATCTGTTATCCCCATCTAGGTATATTCTAGCGTCTTCACTCGGCTTAGGGACGACATGACCGAACAAGTGCACATCGCATAAATAAATATGCACGGAAACTGAACAAGCTATAGTAATAGCAAGCATGCAGTGCGCATTATATGCAGCAGTGTATGCGTGCATGCGAACGGTACGGTGGAACCACTATGTTTTAGTTCGGTGGGTGGAACGGACAGCTTACGTACGAGCAAGCATCCTGTTTCTATGCGCTACCTTTTATGACTGCATGTATTCCGGATAGCTTATTTATCCGAAGGAATGAGACAATGGAATAGGATATCAGATATAGGTGAAATAATGGGTCATGTTCAGTTTAGAATATGTGATTAAAAGTTTTGACAGTACAAAAGTAAGGAGGAAAAGAGATTACAGTGCTAAAAGAAGGTTGAAATTCCACTTACTCAGTAAATGACTTTTATATTGTTCGGATCTGCTATCATTTTGGATATTACTCGGATACCGGATACACATAGAAGGCACTTACAAATATCAGTTTACTGTACGTCGTGTGTCAAAAAGAAAAAAAAAAAGAAGGTGCAGACTGACAAAAGTATTTGCGATAACTATTTTTGGGTATTATTCTCAGAAGAATGATAAGGTAATCGAGCGCTGAAGTACAACTTTTTATTCAGATCATAATATCTGATGAATGAATACTGGGGTCTGGGGCAATTACTTCCGGGGCAATTACCACGGCCCCTCCCCTGACCCTAACCTTAATCCTAATTCCTAAACCTAATCCTAATCCTAACCCAAAGTGTAACCCTAAACTAGCTACTACTAACCCTAATCTTAAAAACTCTAACTTTTTCACTAACCAGTATTTAATTGGCCTGGGGGTAATTGCCCGGGAAGGGGGGAGGGGGGGGGGGGTAATTGCCCTGATACGGAATATTGGCATAAGGTAAAGTTCTAATCTGATTTAATTGGCGGAAACCACAAAACTGAACAGGAGATAAGTACAATACATATATGTATTATGTATTCAAAATGAATAATATAAACTAGTAGTAGTGCTCAGTGATTCAATGTTTGTGTTTCAAGCACTTTGATAGTCTCGATCGTTTCATTTGAATGCGTACATATCAATTTAAATTGATAATATTCCGAAAGATCTTACTTCAGAGATATTTAACAACTTTCCTTTTTTTGAACACGAAATGGATAATTAAACTATATGGCCCGAATTCACGAAGGTGGTACAAATGAAACCATGGTTTAAACCATGGACAAAAACCATGGAGCGCCAAGTGTCGCACGGAATATTTCGTTACGAAATTGATCATTTCGTCGACAAAATGACCGTTTCGATAACGAAATTATCATTTCGTGAACGAAATGTTCATCTAGTTACAAAATGTTGTCATTTCTTAACAAAATAATCATTTCATCGACGAAATGACTGATTTCGTGACAAAATATTCCATGCGACACTTGGCGCTCCATGGTTTTTGTCCATGTCTTAGACCATGGTTTCATGGTTTCAAGTCTTACGCTCATCTTTCTCCTTCAAGGTCTCTATCGATGCCACTTACGCACATCCGGGGTTTAAAAAAAAAAAAAAAAATGGGGGGGGGGGGGGGCAAAGTGGTGACACCTTATGTAGTCCAAGTTGTATGAAGGTTCCGCGGCCCGCCAGCCATGCTGTCTCAGCTGTGACTGTCGGGAAAGTAGGCCTGCTTTTACCATGGCTGTGCTTTGAAGCCAGTCGTGTGCTCTCAGATATCCATGACATGCGCCACAAAAGGACGGAATTTCCCAAACTTCTCAACATTTAAAGGGACTGTACAGTTGTGGTTGATGTGAGGATTTAGTTTTTAACGTTTTGCGAGATATTCAGAAACCACTATATGAGATGTCAGAGAGCATGCAATTCTAAGGGGTATCAAAAGTTTATTTGATGAAAATCGGTTTTGAAATGACTGAGATATCCCAAAACAAGGTGAAACAAAGAGATCCTAATAAAGGCGTGGCCTGCTGGTTTATATCATTGTCACTTTTTTTTATATCTCAGCCATTTGAAAAACAATTTTCATCAAATAAACGTTGAATCCTTCTTAAAAGTGCTCTGTCATATTTCAAAAGGTGAGGTTTCTCATTGTCTCACTTAGGAAGGTTATAAACCTGAATCCCCACCTCAACCAGTACTGTACAGTCCCTTTAAGCCTATACGACATATACCGCCACGTAGGTATCTATCACATAAAATACACCATAATCTGATCAGGATCATACATGGGTAGTACACGTGTATTATTATAACGCAGGGATTGAATGAAACCGAAATCTGTCATTTTTAAACATCAAACCTTGAAAGCGTAAGATATCCCACCTAACATTGATTTCTTGAGTTCCCACAAGGCTCCCTGTACAGACTTTACGGTCATTTCATTAGTTCGGCCTATGTATACATATTTATCAACTAGGTCGAATGCGCGTTTACTTTCCTTTTTTTTTTCTCTCTCTTCAAGCACCCATTTTTGTTAACCTCGTATTATACACTATAAATTTTGAACTCGCATGGTTCAGTCTTGGATAGTCGCAAATAAATCGTCTCTTAAAGACTGAGTAAAGTAACAAAAATATTTCAGTGGCCAGCTCTTTGGAGAGGCACTATTTATAATCCTTGGTGGCCCGTTCGGGCCATCAAAATCATCAAGTTTCTTTTTTGGAGATGACTAGATCTGATAATAAAAGTTCGTGGTCCGAAAAATTAAAGGAAACACAAAGAATTAAAATCAAGATACTATCAACTATACTGCCCTACTTTGGCAAAAGGAATCAAGTGACAAAAGTGACATTTCTCGTAAAAGAGCAAAATGTGTTTGTCATTTACACTGACGTCAATGGACTATCATGATGTCTTATCTAACATATCTCTTAGTAGGATAAGTGTTTCTGCATGAAATTTGGCCTGGAAGAAGAGCTTATTATGTGAATTATGAAAACATCAATAACTCAAATTCGGATGGTATGTCACTTGCTTCCTTTTGCCAAAGTAGGGCAGTATACTATGAAAATTGACATGATATAGAGAAAGAGTTGTAAATATCGCGTTTTGACAATGAAATATTACAAGAGGGAGGGGAGGTTTGTGGTATAAATCTTTGCTAGGGACTGTTACATGGCAGAAGAAGACTGCCTAGTAAAGACGGAGTTGATCAGAGGAAGGAAGCGACACAAAGGGAGAGTGTAAAGAAGTAAAGAAGGCAAATAGTGACAACTGACTGACTGAGGGGCAGCAGTGAGCTGGAAGTTGAAGTTGTATTTGACCAGTGGAGACGGGAAAGGGGGGGGGGCTGAGAGATAGAGAATCGTAACTTGAGAAGAATAGAGTGAAAAGTGGATAAAGAAGTAAAAGCTTAAAACTTATAAGAACTGGAACAATTTTGATAAAACATCAAAATAATTATTGAATTGAGGCATAAACATAAATTTGTACGACTCGTGGAAATAAGAATAGGATCAGGCCTAGTTCTATGCCAGGATAGATAACATTTGTCCGTGAAAGTTGACTGTGAAAAAAAAAAAAAACCACCATGCTTGAGTCGAATTTGGCTGATACCAAGTAAAAAGCCTGTGTTTAACTATGTAGATTATCACAGCGGTGATCTGACAATACTGGTCGCCTAAACTACACGTATAGCGAAAATGGGTGCAGTTATGAGCATGCACTCAGTCGCAAGTTATTCTACCCTATTCTGGATGAGAAAAACACAGGGTCACGCTTACGTGATGGCCAGATCGAGCCAACAAAACATTGTGTGGTGGCCCGACATTACTGGATATAGTCTGGTCGCTCTTAGCCACCGATCGGGTCATGTCTAGTTAAATGTCGACCTTTGCATAAGATCACCACAAGTCTATTAAGTATTTTTTTTTTAATTCTCTATACTAACATGTTTCAACAATAACTTCTCATGGATGTAACACATTTAGAATCTCAGTAACTTTTTTTTTTTAAATGCAATAGAGGTATTGGAATAAACTAAAAATAATTAGCCCAAGTCATGATTGCTATAGATCTCTCATTAACAGTTTCAATTTACAGTACTATCTTTCTCTTGTCAATCTGAACATGCATTATACAGGATTATCTAACTGACAATGGCAAGATCAGGCTTATTGACATGATAATGATGATGATGATAATATTTTACCAACAACAACAACAACAACAACAACAACGACGACGACGACGACGACGACGATAATAATAATAATAATAATAATAATAATAATAATAATAATAATAATAATAATAATAATAATAATAATAATAATAATAATAACAATGATAATAATACTAATGATAACGATAATGACCGTCATCATATCATGATGGTAATAATACTGATAATGAAAATAACAACAACAGCGATAACACCTGTACCTCGTTGATCCCTTCCAAAAGGTCCACTAGGAACTATATTATGACCGGAAGTTACAGCGCAATCAATAATGATAGGAATTATAGGTCACATGCAGTGATAATGATAATGATGATATTCCCCGATAATGATTACACTTACATTTGTAATTTCTTTCTACTATACGTGTAGTTAGGTACACCATTTATTAACAGAATGATTACTTTATCAAGTAAATGACTTATGAGTGCATGTTTGAGATTTGTTTCTTGTTTCTTGTTTTAGTTGTAGTTTAGTTTAGTTTGTTTGTTTGGTTGGTTGTTTTCGCTGTGGACGAAATGCAGATGTGATTAAGGCATGATGATGTACATTTACTTTTCTCTCTCTCTCTCTCTCTCTCTGAAGATGGGCTTTAGCGTTTGGCTGTGGCCAAAATCAAATTCTCCATCTGTACTCCATCGTACCGTTACCTAAAGTATTCGACCCCTTCCCTTTTGTTTCGTTGTACCTGTGCCTACAGACAGCTGGCTTTCTGAACGTTGCAGGGAGGGAGGGGGGTTTTCCAAGCCTGAATTCCGTTTACACGACTGATATTGCTAGGCATATTATACATGACTGTGTAGTGTTGAAACAGCGTCCGTCATACGTCATACGGCGAGAAGGGTAATCCCCGCAGTTTGTTGTTGTTTTTGTTTCCTTACTTTTTATGGAGGGGGTCCGCGCGTTGCTGGCACATTACCGCTCGAAGTACAGTCGTCTACAGCGCAGGATGCGGAAGCAGCGTGAAATTTATGCTACTACGGCCGGTGTACAGACGGAAACGGGGACAAGAGCGACTTGCTCTCTGTAAGCTGTGTAGGCCTACTCTGACTATTAAACTGGACTACATTGTATACTCTAGTATCATCATCCAGGAAGTCGAGCCGACTATAGGTCATCCGAAGTCTCCACGAAACATCCCTTGGACTTTGGCCTGGACTTCTTTTGGTTTTTGGAGTAGTTCTAGTGATCTTAAATAGGTAGTAGTCAACGCGCGCGCAACGAAACAACACAAGTGCACTGACCACTGCAGCTGCACCACCTCTCTAAATAGTTTGACTGAATATCGGACTGTGGAATTGAGAAAAGGTAAATTTACGGTGAGCTAGCTTACTGTATGTAGACTAAGTACTAATGCCTACTAACGTACAAATACTGTAGTGTAACTGTTATGTGTCAATTGCAGGCTCTGAGCTCTGTGGCGGATTTAGGTATCACCACCATGCACCACTGACACGCACTGTATGTACACTGTAGCACCACTCCATCACCGGAGCACCCCACCAACAGGCAACAGTCATTCGATTCATGTCGGCTGTTTAGTGATAGTTATTGTGTTTTGGTACTGGCCTGGGGCGGGGTTAGTTAGTTAGTGGTTCTCATGTGGTAGTGTACGGTCACTTGGGTAGGGATGCATGCCCCGTCCTACAGTACACCCCCAACTGATTCTAGTATTGATTTTCATATAATTTAAATGAGCCGTAATGAGGAGGTCACATACGAATGACGTGTTTGCTTGTTGTATGTAGCTTCTTTTTTTGTTGTTGTTGCAAATTTAATGAATAGCCAGTGTTTCATCTCATATTTGATGAAAAATATTCCCAAATATTTCTTCACCCATAAAGTCAGATCATTGTGCACAAGATCATTTCATTTCAGTTGTAAACAATCAAAAGCCTTAGATACTGTTCAAAATAGTAATTCAACTTGTTTTTGTGCTCTTTAGAATATAATAGTTCTGTTCAGTTTGACACCAAGAAATCTATACTAATTTCATGACATATAGTTCTCATAATCATATGCATGCAGAACTTTTGATTATTGCTCCAAAATGTGCACATATGTGTAAGAAATGTTTGAAATGATGCTGTAGTAACACAATTGCAATTGTTTAATGATGAAAATATAAAATAATAGCTAAAGATATTCGTCGGAAGTCTGCAATCTCATCAGAGTGTATGCGATCGTCGTTGGTTGCTACATAAATTTTCATAATTGATTATCGATAATCAACAAATTGGGCCACAGCAGTTGATCTGTTAATCTTTTGTGCTAGAGTGAATCGCATGCAGCGTATTTGAAAATATGATTGCAAGGCCAAGGGCATGATCGCGATCATCGCATAACATTCTACCTCCCTACAAAGCTGAAGGGGGGGGGGGGGGGGGCTCTTTTCGAATAAAAGTAGTTGTGTACTACAATCAGAATTATTCTACACTGTTGATCAATTTAAAAATACTCCAAAAACAAATCATCACCTGACAAACCGTGTCAGCCTGAAAAGTTTCTTGGCAGACCCTTTCGCAGTATTACAGGCTAATTCCAAAATGCGAAAGATGAATTTTGAGCCCTTCTGAGAGCTACGTTTTTACTTTTGGCTTTAAGACTTCTCATGTTTCTCCCTCCTCACATCACTAACTCCACAACACTTTACTCTTTTGATGCTCTCTCCACCACTCTCTGTCTCAAGGAGTCATCGCACGATGTCCATGTCAGAGTTTCATCGGCAGATCCTGGAGAAGAGTCGTCCCACTCTCCTCAACGATCTGGACGCCACTGATGTTGTTCCACACCTGGTAGGAGATCAGGTCCTCACCAGGCACGACGAGGAAAAGATCATGTGTAAAGCGACCAGGCGAGACAAAGTGTCCGAGCTAATGGACATCATCCCGAGGAGAGGCATGAGTGCATACACATCGTTCCTAAACAGCCTGATTGCCACCGAGGGCTCTAAGCATCTCTACCAGTATGTGAAAGACTTGGAAGAGATGTCCACTGCAGCAATTCAAGATGACGATGATGTGCAGTTTCCTCTAACAGGTTTGTGTTAAGAATAGATAATTTTAGAACAGAATAGTGAATATCATGACAAACCCCCTAGATGTAAAACATACAATAACAGTAATTGGTTTGGTTTGGTTTGGTTTGGTTTGGTTTGGTTTGGTTTGGTATGGTTTATTTCCGCATTCAATACGAATTTCAAAGACACAAGACAAAGAATTACAAGTTTAACGATTTACACGTAGAATGACAAAATTGTAACATTACACGAATAGAAAAACAAAAGCAGTAGTATTGTGCAGTAATCATGATCAATACAAAGCATGTAAATCAATGGAATATTTACTCACAGTAAATATTTTTCTGGTAAACATGAGAGATAATTGTATGCAGAAGACTACCATTGTAGCCTCACTGCAATTACAGTGATAGCAACCAGAAAACCTTAAGGATGATAGGTTATGTGTCTTAATGTCATCTTTCTCCAATTTTTTCCTCCCATGTGTCTTGTATCCAAATGTGTTTAGAGGAATATTTTGGGTCTGTTAGGTTTCAACTATAATTCTCTATGGTCAATATCAAATGAGTGCAATGTATTTAATAATTTATGATGTCTTTGCAAAAGGGAGTTACTCACAATTACACAACTGTTTTCCCATAACTTCCATTTTCCTATTTTCTTGAGTACATGTACTTGTATTCAATGCATAAAAGTCATCTTGAATGTGGATTTGATCTTCTATTGAAAACATCATGAGCCTTACAATTGTTATTATATTTGAGAGTGTATTCTACTATTGGTGATCATATCCTTGTCATACAACAGATGTATTTCCAAAGGTTCTTTTACATCTACAAGTAAGGGCTAATGTATTTTAACTACACACATATATGTGAGTATTGATGGTTCTCTGTCCCTTCTGTTTATTCGATTGTCTTTCTTGAGCAGAATGTCAGGACTCTATCAGTGTGAGGATGGGGAATGAAGAAGCAGCCACACTCCGCCCTGGTTTCCCTGTCTGCCAACCAAGTGATGCTCGCCAACCAAGTGATGCTCGCCAACCAAGTGATGCTCGCCAACCAAGTGATGCTCGCCAGCCTCGGCACCCGCACTTGGTACTTAATGACTTACAATTGTTGGAGCTTGCCAAGGGCCTTGGAGAGCACTGGGAGACCCTCGGTCTCTACCTGGGCTTCAACAAGGCTACTATCTATCAGTGCAAGGCAAACAATGTCTTGAGTGTTGTTCAACAAACATTTGACATGTTAAATAAGTGGAAATGCAAAAGTGGTAGAGCGGCGACAACCTCAGCACTCTTGGAGGCATGCAAGAAAATTGATCTACTGAGTGAAGATGTATATGCATTCTTGTATGATTTGTAGTTGTAACTACAAATGCTGTCTAATCATTTTGTGCTCCAGTTGCATACAGTGTGTTCTGGACTTGCGTGAACATTGTTTTCTCTGCAACCAGTATAATTATATGACATGAGATGAGTTAAGATACGAATAAAAAGAATGCCATGCATAGTGATAGAAAGAGAGGGGGAGAGTAAGCATCACACGATGAAAAAAGAAGAAGATATAGCTGAGGTGTTATGGGTAATTTACTAAAAAATTTCATAACCTGTGAAGGTTCATGTTACATTAACACAAGAGGAACATAATCCATTTGAAACTGCTTTGATTCCTCAAAGGACTTAAGTCTCTCCATCATCTGCCATTGCTAAAATTGTATTATTATTATCATTCTGAGAACTTCCATGAAAAAATATGACAAAGATATCACTTTGCCAATGTGCAATGAAAAGAAAAATCATGACTAAGAGCATTATTATAATAAGATGTGTGAGAAAGCCCTCATCAAATAAGCGGTGCCTTTTTATGATCACTGTCAATTTTACATTGTTTTTATCTGACCAGCTTAATCATGAAGAATGTGATAATTAGTCCCTCAGTGAACCTTCCTTGCATAGAATATCAAAATGGTAATTTGATGACACAATTTCTATTGAAGGTGTATGATAGGTGCCAGATATTAGGTTATACTGTAGTAGGTTCACACGGAGCTACCTATCAGTGTGGTAACTCAGCAGTGAGGATAGTCCACTTCCTGGACTGTATTCGTAGTGTGCCCGCGTGTGTACGGACGTACGTTGATGGTGTCTGTATGTACACTGTATCACACAATTCACCCCTCCTGAATTTTTTCGGGAGTACCAATTGGTGGAGTGTCGCAATCAGCGGTTGGGCGCATTGGGTGGGTGCCGAGTGTGTGGGGACTGCGGATGATAAAAATCGTCCAGTATCTGGACTACAGTGAGGACTGTCTCATGCTGCTTTATTTTTTAATTCATGTTACTGACTTGAAAACAAGGTGTAATAATCTTGTTCAGAATCTCTTATCTATCCCTTGACAGATGATGAAAGTGACCAATATGTATCATAACTATGATATGAATGATGCAATGATCTTTAGCGGATGGACTGTCACTACAGAAAAATGTTGTGAAGATTTTTATACAGTCAATCTTGCCTAAGTCAAGTTTGAATTAAACTGAAGCGAAGAAATAGCTTCGACTTAGAGAAAATTCGACTTATGAGGGATTGAAATTAATTGAATATTCAATTCAATTCATGCGAGGTTGCAAGGTTGACTGTATTTGTATGTGACCCCAGTAACTTTGCATGTCTTACAATAATGCATTAAAATATAAATACTTATACAACACCTATTTAGAATGTAGCTATCCGATTGGTCGATTGCCCATCACGTGACATTTAGTGAAAGGTTCTATTACACGCTCTGGCTGTCTCAGCGTGCAATTTTGGTTCGATCAAAATGTTCTATTGCACGCGCTCTGATGTCACAATAAACAAACATGTGCCGCGTGCACTCAACAACTAAAAGCGCGCTTACAAGTGCGTACTTTTGTCACTTTTTTTTGTAAACAACTTCGTTTTGCATACAATATGTACAACATGTACATACACGGTGACTGCGACTGTGAGGCCACTCATTCGTCTTTCCCGGAAAATGGTTGCCATTTCTGTGCTAAATTCTAGAATCTGTGAGTACCAAATTCGTTGACGTTCGAGGTGTTGTATAAAACAAATAGTGTATCGTCTTTTAATACTCGTGCAATGGAACGAGATTTCGCACTCGGTGAAAGATGAGGCACACTATTCAACTCGGCTTCGCCTCGTTGAATAGAGCGCCTCTATCTTTCACCTCGTGCGAAAACTCTTACCATTGCACTTGTGACCATTTACTATTTGTACAGTATGTCCCAAAAATAATTACAACGGTGGCCTCCGCAATGATATCTTTAAAAATAGTGAATCAATCTAAATACAAATTCAGGGTATGAAACTATAACTCATTGCCCACATCTTACAGAAAACCCCACTCGATTTGCTTCAGTGGTCAAAGAGAAATACAGAATTTTGTGGAGGATGTCGGGAATCTCTTCTGTCCAAGTTCTGTCTGTTATTAACACACAAGATCATCAAAATGCTAAACTCGGAAGAATCTGATTCATGACATGCTTTACAACAATCCACATTTCTCCGTGACCACTAGTCAAATTGAATGGGGATTTCTGCAAATAGAGCTAAAATGTGACATTTTAAGACCCTGAAGTAGTACTTAGAAATGTAATCATATTGGGCGTTATCAATGCGAAATCTGATTGTAATTTTTTTGGGGACATACTGCAGTAAGTCGCCCCCAAAATTACAATCAGCTTTTCGAATTGATAGCACCCTATATGATCAACCTGTCTAAGTGCTACTTCAGGGTCTTAAAATATAACATCTTAGCTCTATTTTGCAGAAAACCCCAATCAATTTGAATAAGCGGTCACAGAGAAATGTGGATTGTTCTAAAGCATGTCATGAGTCTCATTCTTCCAATTTTAGCAATTCAATGCTCTTGTGTGTGAATAATAGACAGAATTTGGACAGAAGGGATTCCCGACATCCTCTACAAAATTCCTCATTACTCTTTGACCACTGAAGCAAATCGAATGGGATTTTCTGTAAGATGTGGGCAATGAGTTATAGTTTCATACCCTGAATTTGTATTTAGATTGATTCACTATTCTTAAAGATATCATTGCGGAGGGCCCCGTTGTAATTTTTTTTGGGACATACTGTATAAAATATTTTTAAACATGATAAAAGTTTTACCTGAAATTTAGCCGTATAATACTTATGTTTGCCAGCTCTCTATGTAAAGTAAATGTTCATACAGTCCTATTACGCAAATGCTGACCATACCGAGCTGACTGAACTTTACACACGGTGACATCATCTCTTGGAGTGAAATATGATGGGGCATTCCACATTGCTTCATGTAGATTCATAGCATATCAGTTCTTGTGTCTCTCACTTTTCATTTTCCTTTTTTTCTTTCTCTGTTCTGTAGCATCTGCCTTGGTATGAATTTTATGTTAAGGATGCTATTAGTGTGTTACACTCCCACTACAACAAACACAGATGAAACAATTCAGGTCCCAAAATCATTATCCAACTTTGTATACTGTAAAACATGATAATTTCACGGCATGAAATTTTTGGGAATAGGAGCCGACAGCCTTTATTGCGGCATGAAATTTTCGCGAGTTGCCTCTAACATTCAAGATATATAATGTAGACAACAACTTTCGTGTGAATTTTAATTTCGCAAATCTTGGCTCTCACAAAATTAAAATGCATGTGAACATTCCTCATTTTACAGTACTTAATTCAGGACTTGACAGGAACTTTCTTGTCTGGTGGCCAGTTCAGACCACCAAAGTGTTGTTTGCATCTGGAATGGCCTTCCCACAGCTGTGGTTTCAGCTCCATCTCTCGAGACCTTTCGGAGCAGTTTGAAACCACTTACACTCCGATAACCCTCATACTAAGGATGTTTCTTTTTTACTTGCACCATTAAGTTTATCTTCTTACACCAGATGTGATGTTTGTTCCTGTAGTCACACCTATAGCACCTAGTACGACAATACTCTTTGAGAGTGATGTACTTATCGGAAGAAGATAGTCTGCAGATCTGAAATTTGGTGGCCCCAAAAAGATATATAGTGACACAAAATAAAAACAGCAGTAACAGTCCATTTTAAATGTTACATTAGTTGCCCAATTGGGCCACCAAAAGATGAATTAGGTGGCTGAACACCAATTTTTAGTGGCCCTTGGCCTCTTAGGCACAGCTCATGTTGAGCCCTGTGTAATTGCTCAGGTGTAAAGAAAGTTTCAAATACCCCCCCCCCCCCCCACTGAACAAAAAACAAACAAAACAAAACAAAAACAAAAACAAACAAAACCTGCCAGTCTTTAAAACTTTTATACATGAAGATGCAGTTATAACGGTAGTCGCCTGTCACATGTGTGTACCTGCAATACCCAGAACCTTTCACTTTTTTTCATTTTTTAAAGAAGACAGTGTATGTATTGTCATTGCGATGTATTTTACCATAATTTCTCTTTCTCTTTTCACTGATGTAGTAAACATTTGATTTCCATTAAGGATTTTCTTTTGTGAGTTTTTTTTTCTTGTTATACAGCTGTATATGTATACATTTTGTACATCTGTTGTGAAACTTCGGATATCTTGTACGACATTTGGTTATTTAGTATACTCTACATGATAATAAAGATTACACAAAATTTTATGCAGAAATGAATGTGTGAATGTGGTCATACTTTTGTCCCAAGTATGGCCAGAGAAGATAAACAGTCATTTGCAGTCATTTGCAGACCCATGGTAGGACCTGGCTTTATTCTGTCATACTTATATTGTTATCATTGGCATCATCATTGGTTCAACTGATGGTAGACTGTAGCGCTCATAACATCATCATTCTTTAGAGCCATGCCATTTCAATGCAGAAACTAGAGTCAATACAGTCCTAATTAATACAATAACTCTATGGCTGCACATAACATGCTATATTTCCTATTAATACATAACACCTGAAAAGATCCTTGTCATTTGATTGGTTGTTTGACATTGATCATTCGGCCCATTTCACTATGACGTCATCATCGGTACAATTGTGGCTCAATTTACCGTGCAATTTTGGATCCATACAATTTGCTCCATTGCACGCTCGCTAAGAGCTCGATACAATTGCGTTTGCAGTGTGCATGTGACAGCGCGCTAGCGTAAAGCGCTCAGTGAGCACTCTCACAATCTCGGATTCTCTCTTGTTTGTGAATTGATAAAACATCAATCTATTTTAGGCATAATATAAAATAATAAATGTTTTTCATTCATGACAGAATATTTCATTCTTTGAAAGATGAATTTTTTATCCATTCAACTCGGCTGTGCAACGTTGAATGGTTCATTTCATCTTTCACCTCATGAAATATTCTGTCCATTGCACTCATTAGCATTCATTATTTGTATACTGATCTACTGGTCTTGTCTTTCTGAGATTAGCTACGTATGACATGCGCTACAAAAGTGAAAAAAAAAAATGAAGATATTAGATAACTCTGTTGAAATCTATGAAAGTGTTTCAACAAACACCCAAAAGGTGATTCTGGTAAAAGAAATACAATGTACTAGTACATGTAAATGCATGCATATATAGCTTTATTGATCAATCTTTCCTTTGTATTGAAACATCCCTTATCCCACTCAGCATACTAGTAGATGTGATACATTACCGGACAATCTTTTACAAGCTTTTTGGCCAGTGGTGATTTTTTGTTTTTGTTTTGTTTTGAAACAAGTATTATGAGATACAGTTATTATTAAAGGCATTATCGGGTAGTACTGGAAGTATTTAGGCCTACCATTTGCAGATGAAACAAAAACCTATAGATGAAAAATAAATTCATAAGAATACTATGCATCGATCACAATCTGAGGTGATCAATTTCCAGCTATGAACTTTTGAAAGAATCTCTGAAAGAACTAAGAAAAAACAGAAAATATACATTAAATAAATGCAAATCAATTTAGGTACTGTAAAACATGATATATTCGCGGCATGAATTTTTCACGAATTGGAGCTGATGGCCTTTTTTGCGGCATGAAATTTTCGCGAACTGCCACTGGCATTCAATGCATATAGTGTGGACAAGAACTTTCGCGTGCATTTTAATTTCGCGAATCTTGGCGCTCGCGAAATTCGCGAAATTAAAATGCACGCGAACATTCCTCGTTTACAGTAGTCTGTGATATTCGTCTTGTCGCTAGTCTATAGTCGTCGACTGTCGATCATTCGTGTACCGAATACTCAGTAAAGTGTACACCATGCGCTGCGTGCCGAGTGCGATCCTTACAGCCCCCCCCACCCTTCCCCCCCCCCCATGCGCTAGCTAGGCTCCCCCCCCCCCCCCCCATGACGAATGCGCGCATCACAGAACGTGATATTGACCGATTCGGGTTCGTTGAGGGCAGCAGACATTTTATGGCACTGGGCGCAGCCATGAGCTCAAATTGCGGTGTCTCAGCCGACCCCCCCTGCTCTCCCCCACCCCAAGGGCAACATGTTTATCGCGCACTTGTAACAAAGGTTCGCGCACTAAGCAAGCATTCGCGCACTCAGTACGAGATGCCCATTGGCTAAAACAACCATGCATCAGTTTTTCATTCTGCGCGCGTGAGAGGGGTGGGGAGAGAGGAGGGGGGGGGGGGGTCGGAGGATACACCGCAGTAATGGCGCTGCCCATGCCAAAATTATCAAATTATACACATAGATAGCGCGTCACAGAATCGGTCAATATGTATGCGTGGTTGACAAAATTTACGAAGTACGCTGCCTAGGAGTGCAAGTGACGCCTCTCTTGGCCTTTGGCTCGGTCCTGGCAAAGTCACCTAGGTCAAATTGCTGGCAACAGGACGTGGAGCAGTAAAAGGTAGGTTTGCGATTATTATTATGTACATTTGGACGCATTCATTCATTCATTTTGTAAGGATTTTAAACTGACAGCAGGAGGAACCTCAACTAGCACGCGATATGAGCTCCTCGGTCCCAAGTGTAGAGATATAACGTCGACTCGCTGCCACAAGACGAGCTAGCAAACTAGAATTCTACTGTAAACGTGCACTGCGCTATGCCTGCCTTGCGCTGTGCCGCGCTCCCGCGGCTGAGTGCCTCGTTCATTCCTACTCGTAGTGCCGTGTGGGGTTTATTCACCAGCTTTCGAAGAGGCCGACTCTGAGTCTGATGAAGCTACCTTGTGCCAAAACGTACTAAATCTAAAAGTGACATTATGGAGACGATATGCAGCGCAATAAGCCTTAACTAATTTTAAAGTCGATTTTAATATTGACATGATTAAAGTCGCCAGAGCACGAGCAGCTACCCGAGCCAGGCAGAGCAGAGCAGAGCAGAGGGCGTCAATTTAGAAATGTGAATTGAATCAAGTGATTAAAATACAGATCCATACAGGGCAATTTAACGCAATAACGGAGGTTTTCTAACAGTTAGTAGAAATCTAATCTAATTCAAAGCTGCTTGAATTTTAAGCACAGTTCCCCATTTAGAATTACTTTGTAACAAAGTCAAGATCATATTGTTACAACATGTTCATTCTTTCCAGGTTTAAATTTCCCTAATCGAAGATCAGGCCAGGGTAACTATACACAGCCCAGTCGCCGCTGTACATACGTAGCGCGACAGGGCTGTACCAACGAAGCTCCAAACACGAAGAGGGTCCAACGATAGCATGCGATCGGATTGAATTTTGATACTTTAGATCATTTTTTTGTCACTTCAAACTCATCTGACGAACAAAATGATAATGAGACTTCATATCTATGCTTAACTATACACAGCCCAGTCGCCGCTGTACATACGTAGCGCGACAGGGCTGTACCAACGAAGCTCCAAACACGAAGAGGGTCCAACGATAGCATGCGATCGGATTGAATTTTGATACTTTAGATCATTTTTTTGTCACTTCAAACTCATCTGACGAACAAAATGATAATGAGACTTCATATCTATGCTATGAATATTGAAATTTAGATTTGATAACTTACCTAAAATGATGGTTATATGCAGCATGTGTGAACGGTTCACGAACGGTACATCGTCTTTCACGCCAGGCCATTTCCAATATCCGGGAGGTCACATGATCTGAATGCCCTTTCAAAAGGTCGCGCTGTCGACCGTGCTGCTACACCACAACACTCAAGCAGCGCATCGCACGCACGCAAAAGATTTCCGCAGAGATCAAGGCGCCATTTTGAATTCTGCAACGATGAACCCCGACGGTGTTAGGGAATCCGCCAGAAAGTATCATTTTTTGGTTCCACGGACTTATCACGAGGGCTCTCAATGGACTTACGAACCTTCTGTAATACAAGCATGCACTTAAGGTGAGTAACGTTTGGTAACGTGTACATTGTTTATAAAGAACGTATAAATTTTCATAAGTTTTGTAGTTGTGTTGTGGTTCCCCACTTTGTAGGTGCCCGCTCGTTGGTCAGACGCTGTATTCGCGTAGCGTATTAACAGCGTCTGGTCGGGCTAATCTATGCTATGAATATTGAAATTTAGATTTGATAACTTACCTAAAATGATGGTTATATGCAGCATGTGTGAACGGTTCACGAACGGTACATCGTCTTTCACGCCAGGCCATTTCCAATATCCGGGAGGTCACATGATCTGAATGCCTTTTCAAAAGGTCGCGCTGTCGACCGTGCTGCTACACCAACACTCAAGCAGCGCATCGCACGCACGCAAAAGATTTCCGCAGAGATCAAGGCGCCATTTTGAATTCTGCAACGATGAACCCTGACGGTGTTAGGGAATCCGCCAGAAAGTATCATTTTTTGGTTCCACGGACTTATCACGAGGGCTCTCAATGGACTTACGAACCTTCTGTAATACAAGCATGCACTTAAGGTGAGTAACGTTTGGTAACGTGTACATTGTTTATAAAGAACGTACGAATTTTCATAAGTTTTGTAGTTGTGTTGTGGTTCCCCACTTTGTAGGTGCCCGCTCGTTGGTCAGACGCTGTATTCGCGTAGCGTATTAACAGCGTCTGGTCGGGCTAAGGCCAGGGTAGGCCTAACGTGATTATGTAGAAAGGAATAAATACCGGAAGGCACGCTCTACCCAATAAACCAAAACCCAAAGAGAAATAATAAGTGAAAGCAGCAACAATAACACATCTCAGTGAATTTTTGAGGAAAATCGGACAGTCAATTGAATCATTGCAAAAGTTCTAACTGTTAAATTTGTAAAGTTTTTGGTGTTGGAACCACTGGATAAGGATACTATAGTCACCTACTTGAGTATTTATGACATTATTCATGTGTGAACAACAATATAGACCTAAAGAAGATCTATTTTAAAAAAAATCAACATGTTTTCAATTTTCTAGTGTAATGAAAGATCACTTGACTATTAAGAACTGATTTCAGAAAGCAGGGGGAATATTAATTACAGGGATACTGCCCTTAACATATCGTGTCAGCATCATTCCCAATTTGATGGAACATAATTTTCCTGAAAAATGAATTTTTGTGGAATTCTCTTTATACCTCTCTAGAAGGAGTTTTAAACCTAACTAGGCCGGGCTATTAAGGTAGATGATATGGCTGGAGGGGGCCCCTCCAGATCTCGGCCGTCGACCACGTGATTGCGACGAAAATTGGCACACACATTGCCTATGACGTAATCTAAAGTACTATGAAGTTAATTTTTTTTTAAAATTATCATTAATGCTGAATTATGCTAATTTATGCATAATGATGCATGAAATCAGACAATTTGGTATAAATCACTAAATAAAGCTCAAAACAGGCACATTTTCTTGTGTAAATATTATTTTTAGTGTCCTTAGCAAATGTAAGAGAAAAAAATTGTGCAATTAGAAAAAATTTCTCAAGTATTTTGTTTGTTTAATTTCTTATGTGTTTCTTTGTTTTTTCGATGAAATTTGTCAGCAACATTGTTCCGAACAAGAAAATATGTTATTTATTGATTTTACTCAATAAACCCCCAAAATAATCATGCTTTTATGAAATTTGCCTGTAAACACAGTTTGCATTGAAATTGTACACGAATTCACGTTTGTGAGCAATTTTTGGTCTGACATGCACGTACATATTTATGCGCAACTTCGGAACCGGGCACCCGGGCATCACAAATTTGGTGTCAAAAGATGCGGGAGACTCGAAAGAAATAAGTCATGAAACGTCGGGCGATAGCTTTTCGCGATAGCGATACATCGCGCACTCCCCCCCCCCCCCCCCCCCCCCCCCCCCGGGCTAGTTAGGGTTAAAAATATCTGTTACTAGGTTGTAGCTTGTAATATACAGAGGTACATGTGCAAATACTACAAAATGCACAAATAAAACTTAATGACTGTGATTCAGGTCCAAATTTTAATTGAGTGTAACAACATAACATTTTTCCTGATATTTCTTTGTTCTGGAATGCAAATACATGTATGGTACTGAGTAATGATTTGCACCAGTACAGATATATTTGAAAAGTCTATGTTGCATTGAACTATTAAAATGGAGATGAATGCTTTCAGAATTTTTTCAACAATGTTTTCTTCTTTTTTTTTTTCTTTCTTTAGGACATGGCTTCCAACTATGCCCGCCGCATGGCGCGACTCAGTGCCCGCATCTTTGGGGAAGTGTACAAGCCTACGACATCCCAGTCAATGAAGGTAGTGCAGATGATGAGTGAGAAGCCAAGAGAAATGAGGAAACATATTGTGGACTACTATCCACCCCATACGGAAACCTACAAGCTGATGAAATACCTCAGATTTCTTGGATTGTATAGGTGCGTTGACTGTATCTCATAATCTTGAAATGTGATTTTTCTGTTCAGTGATGAATATCAATGTACCCTGGCAGATCTTTTGTTGCTGACATGCTGTGAGGCTTTTTTCATAGACCCCGTTTACAGTCCGGCCTCAATTGCGCGGCCGAGCCTCGCAATTTTGTCCATTTACACTGCTGGGCTCGGCCGCGCTTTTGATTCAAACCTTTCAATATTTTGTCGTAGTGGCGCTCTGCTTGTAAACAAACGCAATTTGGTATTGTCTGGTTTTCAGACCCTTTGCCAAATGAATTCCGTGGCGACGAAGTCGCCGTTCGGGCAAAGGCCTTTGCCGAAGGAAAAAATCCTTTGCAGGACAAAACCACCTTAAACTATACTAGTTTTCCACGTTGAGGGGGTTAATATCCTGAATAGCGAAAGATACAGTCAGAGGGTTTGGAAGCCAGACTAAAATTGGCCGCGCAATTGGCCTCGCATTTGGCCCAGTTTGCGTTTACACCAAGAAGAGGCCGGGCTCGGCCGCGGCTTGGCCGCGGCCGAGACCACCTCCAGAGCGAGGCCAAATGCGAGGCCAATTTTGGCCTCGCATTTGGCCTTTTGCGCGTTTACACTGAAGCGGGGCTGGGCTCGGCCGCGCCTTGGCCGCGGCCGAGCCTCGCACTATAAACGGGGTCATATTTAGTGGATCTGAAGTGGTTTGTAGAAAAATTTGCAAGTGCTACAATTCACTGCACTGAAATAACAGGTCACTCACATTTTATAAAGCTGGTAGACTACATGTAGATGATGTTGATTTCAAACCACAGCTGCATCCTCAAATTGGTATGCAGTGAGAGTCAAAGAGCTTGATGATATTCCTCATAAGATCCAGAAGATTCCAGAATAATCTAGAAAATTAACAATTACATGATAATGTTATATGCAAAACAGGACTCCTGCCTCTTTGAAAGGAAATAAGCTACCAAGGCAGACTACAAATATCATTGCCCATTGTGATACTGTAAAACGAGGAATGTTTGCATGCATTTTTATTTCGCGAATTTCGCGAGCGCCAATTCCAAGATTCATGAAATTAAAATGCATGCGAAATTTCTTGTTTACACTATATGCATTGAAAGCCAGTGGCAATTCGCAAAAATTTCATGCCACGAAAAAATTGGTCAGCTCCAATTCACGAAAATTTCGTGCCACGAATATATCATGTTTTATGGTAGATGTGACATTCACATGAGTATCATCCAGTGTCTTTTTTGTCCCCGCCGAACGAGTTCGAGCAGGGGACTATGAAACGGGCTCCGTACGTGTGTGTGTCCGTGTGTCCGTGCGTCCGTCCGTGCGTCCGTGTGTCCGTCCGTGTGTGATCAAAATCTTCAATTTGCTACTTCTCTGTCATTTATGAGCCAATTTTGATTGTTTGCTTTATATGATAGCACTACATGGGAGCTCTGAAACTTCTACTCAGAATTTCAGTCGTGACCTTTGACCTTGACCTTTGACCTATATCGTACATTTTGCTACAAAATGCTACTCCTTCGCCATTTCCAACCCGATTTCGATTCCGTTTGCTTTATGTGATGGCACTAGGTGAGGGCTTCAAAACTTCTACACAGAATTTTGACCTTTGACTTCTTTGACCTTTGACCTTGATTTTTGACCTGTATTGTACATTTTGCTACAAAATGCTACTCCTTCGCCATTTCTTACCCGATTTCGATTCCGTTTGTTTTATGTGATGGCACTAGGTGAGGGCTTCAAAACTTCTACACAGAATTTTGACCTTTGACTTCTTTGACCTTTGACCTTGATTTTTGACCTGTTTTGTACATTTTGCTACAAAATGCTACTCCTTCGCCATTTCTTACCCGATTTCGATTCTGTTTGCTTTATGTGATGGCACTAGGTGAGGGCTTCAAAACTTCTACACAGAATTTTGACCTTTGACTTCTTTGACCTTTGACCTTAATTTTTGACCTACATTTTTTGTACATTTTGCTACAAAATGCTACTCCTTCGCCATTTCTTACCCGATTTTGATTCCGTTTGCTTTATGTGATGGCACTAGGTGAGCGCTTCAAAACTTCTACACAGAATTTTGACCTTTGACTTCTTTGACCTTTGACCTTGATTTTTGACCTACAAATTTGTATATTGTACATTTTGCTAAAAAATGCTACTTCCGGCAGGGACATATATTACGCACCGCGTAATTTCTACTTTTCCTTGTTTTTTTTGCTTTTGTTTTGTTTTGTTTTACTACTGTATGTATTGCTTTCATGAAGATAAGGCTCTTCTTCCTCTTACTCCTTTCCCCCAGGGATGAGCATGCAGACTTCAGAGACGAAATGAAGAGAGTACAGAGGATGAAGGGCAAAGCTCCACCAAAGAAGGGAGAAGGAAAGAGAGCAATGAAGAGGAAATGAAGAGAACGCCTCCACTATTGGCTATTGGACTTCAGTGACATTACTGTGTTGCAAAGAATACCGGTAGTCACCAGTGGCGTCAAGTTGGTGCAGAAACTCATTGTGTTGGATCTGCATAGTGATGACTGAAATCTGTGCAGCTCTAATTTCTGTCTTCTTTCCAGTAGGCAGACAGATGACACTTGAAAAGCAACAGTGAATTTTGCTTGATGTGTGTACACTGAAAAGTCACGGTCTTCAGTATTATGGAATTCAGTTCATCATATCACATTATTTTGTGATGGCAGTAGTCAATTATGATAGAAGAAAATGACAGAAAATGAGGTTTGCTCCTCTGGGACTAAAAAGAAGAAGAAGAAAAGGAATATTTGTTTTGTTTCTCCTTGTATGGAAATCTGTGTTATGAAAAGGAAGATGGATAATGTGTACAGCAGGGCTCAACATTAACTTTTTTCAAAAGTCTTTGAATTTGGAATTTTTGTGGCCCAACAAATGAGTATAGTGGCCCAAAATAAAGAGGAAATGAAAAATTACCTAGTGATTTGAATTTTAGCTGCCTGATTGGTCCACCAAAAGATAGCCTTTTGGGAAATTTGGTGGCCCAACATAAATTTGTAGTGTCTCTGGGCCACCACTAATGTCGCGCCCTGTGTGCAGGTTCATTCTTTAGCCCATGCCAAACTCTCTTGATCTGTGTGTGTAAATAGTGCTTAGTCAGCCTATGATTATGGTTTGGAATAAAGAAAACAATGTCATGACTGAAAGTACCATGTATAATTTCCTTGACTGTTATCATTATGTTATTGTGTGTGCAGTTGTTGAGACAGTCTTTTGAATCGAACCACCATTTCCAAAATTGTGAATCACTGCAGCAGTGTTATGAAGCAAGAAGAGCAAGTTTACTCAGGTGGGCTTCAGTTATGCACACAGGGGCGGATCCAGGGAGGACAGCAACCGGCGCACGCCCCCCCTTTATTTTTTGTTGAAACAAAAGAAATAAAAAGAAAAAAATGGGGGGAGGGGTGCGTGCGCCCCCCTTTATTTTTGTAAACACGCCCCCTCTTTACGGAATTCCTGGATCCGCCCCTGGTACAGTTGTATGCCTCAAGAGTATCATTGAACATCTAGGTTGAAATTTTATCACCCAGCAATCTTTCTTAATTAAGAATGCATTTTAGTTGTGGAACAACCAACAAACTGGAATGTACATGTATGCATGGGGCAATTAACAAGTCACGATGAAGAACTGCCATTTTATTTTTCCTTGAGCTTCTGCCAGTGCCAGCTCCTCGTAGAATTGCCTTTCTGTTTCATCTGGATGTGTAATACAAATTGCAGCTGTCTCCTTTGCCTCTGGCTGGTTAATGATGTTGCTGGCCATCACCTCTGAGCATCTCCTTTGGAAGCATCCCATTCCCTTGTGAATTAGTATGTAATCACAATCTCCCAAGATCAGTTACAGAGCTATCATCTTGAGACAGATGGGCTCCGAGCATTGGGGAAGCTGTCATTATATTCAGTCTTGACAGGGTCACCAGTTTTGTTTCAGGTTTTGGATGAAATGAGATGCAGAAGTGAGATGGTTTCAAGTCCATCACCAATAGAATAATGAAGACAATAGTGAAGTGCTGCTCTACCCAAGTGCTGCTCTACCCACTTTGATGGACAATATAATTCCTGGGGAGGGGTGTGCAGTTTTGCTTTCCTGTTTGATATCTGCATATGTTAGCTTGGTCAGGTGAGGCTCTGATAAATCATCTTGTAACTATTATTTTCAAGCTTTACCTTTTGATACTGTAAAATTGGAAATTTTCGCAGTATTAGCATTTTTTGTGCATTTCGTTCCACCAGAAATTAGCTCAAAAAAAGCATGTGAATGTTTTTGCTTGCAATATGTTCTAGTAGTTGTTTTGATTCTACAGAATTAAAAACGTGTGAAACTCATTTTATGCTATGGAGCGCAAAAAATTACTCACATGAATTATCTACTTTAACAGTGTTTGTTTTTTTGGTGTGTGATAAGCTGCTTGATTGTCATACGATTTTCACATTTAGCTGTTTATATCAAAATCAACAAATTAGGGGTCTTTTCTTGGATCTACACATGTGCCTATCATTGCCAGTTTAACTGGGATGGTAGTTTGTGTGTGTACCCGTATGAATTAAATCATTAAATGATACAGTCAAGTCCTTGAATACCTGAAAACTTTATTGGATCAGTAAGAAATCCCAAGAGGGAAGTTTCTGTGGTTGATGTGACTGGCATATGTGTGTGAAGTTGTTGGTGTCCTTCATGTGCCATAAAGGTTGTTCTGGGTGTTTGGTTTTAGTGATAATTTATTCATGTGTGTGCATGTTTGTTTCTATGTATGTGTGAGCCCCAATAGAGATTGGCAAGAGTGCACTCCACCTTCAAATCAAACATTTTTTTTTATTTTTTTTATTTATGTTTCTCTTCTATGCATGTGCCAAGGATTATTTCTCTATTGCTCAAAGCTAGTAATTACATGTACTACCAAAGAGTTCAAAGTTCATGAAGTGTGAATTTATCCAATGTGTACCTTTTTATACCACTAAAGGACAAGTTCACCCTATTATATACATGTGGGTTGGAGTAAATGCAGCAATATGAGAACACATCAATGAAAATTTGAGGAAAAACAGGCAATCCATTCAAGAGTTATGATTTTTTAAAAGTTACTGCACAATCACTGCTGGATGAGAAGACTACTGCAGTTGATGATTTCACATGTATAGAACTATAACTACGGAAAATATAAAGGGAATTTCACAAAATTTCTTTTTTTGAAAAAAAACCCCAACACATTCCCGCGACTTGTCATTTATTTGTTAGGGTAATGTCATTCTCCCTGCCTTCTGAAAGAGGCAAGTCAAGTGCTCTTTTATTATACAAGAAAGTGAAAATACATGTATGTTGAATTTTCTTTGTTCTTCACATGTGACATCACAAGCTGTAGCAGACTTCTCATCCAGCGACGGTGCACTGAAACTTTAAAAATGTGTAACTTTCCAACGGATTGTCCAATTTTCCACAAACTTTCACTGATGTGTTCTGTTAAATATTGATGCATTCTCTAAATCGACATGTATATGAAGGTGAACGTGTCCTTTAATAGTGAACCTCATACACAAGTATCCATGTTTTATTATTATTATGATGATGATGATCCATCAAGAGATGGTGGACCATGTGCACTTTGCAAAGTATTGACCGATTCTGTGACGCGCTATGTGTATTTTTGGCATGGGCGCAGCCATAGTGGGTGTATCAGCCGACCCCCCCTCCGCACTCCCCCACCCCTCTCCCTACATTAGCACGCGCGCAGAATGAAAAACTGCTTTAGCCAATAGGCGTCTCGTACTGAGTGCGCGAATGCTTGATAGTGCGCGAACCTTTGTTACAAGTGCGTGATAAACATGTTGCCTGGGGGTGGGGGAGAGCAGGGGGGGTCGGCTGATACACCCACTATGGCTGCGCCCTGTGCCGTAAAATGTCTGCTGCCCTCAACGAACCCGAATCGGTCAATATCTTAAGCACACACTAACCTAAATCCTGTTACAGTATATGTGAACCCATGCCAGTGGATTTGGTTGTCATGACGTTGTGGTGCTGTGACCAGCATTATCAGTACCCTCCAATTATCGAGTAACACAGAATGTCCTCATTTGGCTGGTGCTTACACAATTCCTGGCATGGTTGATGTTATTTAGGGCATTTGCAAAGAACACACATATAACACACACACATACACATATACACACACACACACTGAGAGGACATGCTTGAAGTAGAGGAGTCTTCAAACTAAGCCCCTATCCCCCTACACACACAGTACAATGAAAGTGATGTTGGAAGTTCTAGGTACTGTATACGCCGAATATTTCGCGAGGTTTTTATTTTCCCGAATTTCGCGAGTCGGGTGCTATTCGCGAAATTAAAAACACGCAAAAATATTGACTCTGATCCCGATGTGGATGTGACATACGCGTGTACATTTCTCCGTTCAGTGCAGGGCTCCACGATCGCGAATCTAACCATTCGCGAAATCTTTGGGAATTCCCGATTGGCGAAAATTTAGACTCGCGAAATATATGGCGTATACAGTAGTCTTTTAGCATACAGTATGTGTACTGTGCATGTATTACATGTACTCCTCTGCATGTACTACATGTATGTAGTATTAAATGTAAAGCATGATGAGCTTACTTGTCAAAAACATTCAGATTTTAAGTAGTAAAATGCTACTAAATATGTAGGTGTGTACAACAGTAACAAGATCACCTTCATAAACGTAAGGATTGAGAGAATGCAGCAATAACACATCAGTGAAAGTTTGAGGAAAATTGGACAATCGATGCAAAAGTTATGAACTTTAAAAATTTTTGTGTTGGAACCGCTGGATGAGGAGACTACTACAGCTTGTGATGTCATATGCATACAACAGTTGAAGAAAATGTAAAGAAAATTCAACATATTTTCACTTTTTTCGCATAATAAAAGAGCACTTGACTTGCCTTTTTCTTAAGGCAGGGGGAATAATATTACCCATAACATATGTCGGTAACGAGGCAAGGGAATGTGTACTTTTTTCAAAAGATGAAATTTTGTGAAATTCTCTTTATATTTTCCTTATATCGTGGTACGCATGTGACATCATACACTGCAGCAGTCTTCTCATCCAGCAGCTGCTGCACAAAAACTTCAAAAATTCATAACTTTTGAACAGATTGTCCAATTTTCCTCATCTTTCTATGATGTTTTCTACTAATATTGCTACATTCTCTCAATCCTTATGTTTATGAAGATGAACTTGTCCTTTAACAACAAAATATAATTTTACAGGCATACTATTGATGCATTATGCTGTAAATCAGTAGTATTTATTCCATGTGTTTGCTTGCTTTTTGTTCCCAGGATTCACAAGAAACAAACTACTTGATGCACAATATAATGCATTATGCACACAACAGACGAAAGTCAGAATTTTCCCGTCAAGGAAAGGAATAGTAGGATACCTTTCTCCGCATGGCCACTTGTCTAACAAACACACTGATATTGCACACAACACTTACGCATCGTGAGTCCTCTAGATTCGTACCCACAAAATGTTGACAATACTACCACAAATCTGAAGTGCAGCCATAGGCTGTGAATGGATGTGACTGTAAATGTGCAGATGTGTTTATGCATCACAATAACAAACTCTACAAAGAGAAAGAGAAGAGCTCAGCCAAGTTAGTCCTGAATTCTCGGTACAATAAGTCCACAGCTTAGTTTCTAATAGTAATACACTTAGATCTTTGAGACCTGAAATTCATGCAAGTTCAGAGTGTCTAACAGTCAACTTTTACTTGTCCACAAGTCCTTGGGAGGGTCTACGGATAAATCAATTCACTAACAGCAAATGATGATCTATCATTCAACATCTGGTTGATTACCAGATACTTTGACATTTTCATGTGTCAACTACTGGCTGCCTTGAGTACAAACAGAAATTTAAGGGATACTTCAATTTCACCACTTACATATAACTCTTAGGTAGTAAGAACTAGGGTTTGAATAGTCAAAATACAATTTCTATGTATGAAGGAGCCTCAGAAGAAGACAAAGATAGCTACAATTTGGTGTTTCTTTAACTCAATTACATAACTCAAAGAACTTTTACAGAATAAGATATGGGATGTACATACACTGTATGTACCAGATTCTATGATGAGCCTGAGGGAATGAGCCCCTAAAACATTACAGTCTATTTTGACACATGGAATACAAAGTAATTGCTCAGAATGGTTGCCCTCTACGATCTTTCCTTGCATAGCAAAGGGAAGAGTGCAAATTAGAATAGAGTGCAAATAAGGCATCAAGGTGTCTGGCTCATAGAACATGGATTGTTCCATGCAATTTGACATGGGGGGGGGGGGGAGGGAGGATGGTGTATTTGACTTATGCTTGTGCAAAATGGATACAAGAGGTAGGATGCCTACAGGAAATATTGATGTTACCAATGCTAGCCTGCATTTTTTATCCGATATCAACTGCTGGATGTCTCAAATGCAATCTTCATATAAACCATGACTGCAGTAACATTTAACATTTTGTCGACAATTCCTCTTGTATCCTCTAATCTTTTAATCTCTTGTCTAGAAGCAAGCTCCCACAATGAGGTCACCGTAATCTTGTTCATGCCTCCAGCAGATGCACTCAAATGCACTCACACGTAGCCAACTTGGCACCAGTCAATCCACATGACATTAGAATGATTTAATCATTGCTTCAGTCAGCTACCTAGCTAACAGGCATCAGATGCAGGGGTGGATCCAGAAATTCCTTAAAGGGGAGGCGCCTCTGCAAAATTAAAGGGGGGGGGGGGGAGCACGCAACCCCCATTTTTTTTCTTTTGTTTTAACCAAATATAAAGAGGGGGTGCGCGCTCGGTGCGCCCCCTCTGGATCCACCACTGAGATGGTGGGACATCCATGGCAGGATATATAAAAATTGTCATTCAGTGTCCCCTGCACAGTCTTTCATCAGGACTCATGGTACACATACACTGCAAGAGTCCATGTTGCTATACTGCTGTTCCTTCTGTTTGTGAAGTTTGAACCAGTGCATGAGGGGCTCGCAGACTATCCTCCTTCAGGTCGCGATATTTGCCCTTCATCTCATTCGGCATCGGGACTTTCCGTGGGCATGGCACTTGTCCAGGAACGTCGCAGATGCACCAGCGGCTGAAGGTACGCCCAAAATTCGCAGGGTTGGACTGGCGCTCCATGGCTTTTCTCTCTGCTGCCAGGACCCGCCTATGTGAAGGGTTGACAAAAACATGGATCAATAAATCCAAGCAAATCTGCTACCGTCTGAGATTTCATACAGTATGGTTTGAAAACATAGTAAACACAGAGAAAGAGGAGCTCTAGTCTACCCTGTACCTGGAGAAATCAAAGTACGCAGCTATCTAAGATGTTTAGATTACCATGCACGTTCAATATCATCCATTATAATAATCACACCACCACGTATGTCCATCAGGTCAGCTACTCTACGCCATTTTGCAACATTATCTGTTTACGCTTTCAACTAAAAGTATTAGTTTGAAAATTAAAGTGCAATTGTATTATCACCAATCAAACTTTTTTTGTTGTTGCAAATGATTGACAAATTGCCCTTCATGGCCATAAATAAGCACTGATTTTTTTATTTTTTTATTTTTTTTAAAGTGAATAATCAATGCTGTTTTGCATCAATGAAGGGCAATTCGTCAATCAGTCACACACAAAAAAAATTAAAACAACTTGATGCAAAGATTCATTCATTTGAAGGAATTTTGTTTGTTTTAGGCAACCTCACATTGAAGAACATACAAACTGTGAAACACTGGCTAAGAATTTGCTTACTGAAATCATTCAATTACTCTTATGTGTGTCACAGTAAAGCATTGTTTCTGTCATTGTAGTATACATACTCAGACTTTCCAAGCACTTTGTTTAGGTGATCCAGAATGTCATCTTTCTCCTTGTCTTCCACATCGATGAGAACTTCATCACCTTCATCTGAACATGAACCACAAAACCAACCAAGAAATATTAATGTGAAGTACTTCTGTTTTTGATTCAGAATTTTGCATTTTACATGTTGGCTCTCTACAACATCTGTTTGAGTGGTCTTAATGCCATGTGCAATACATATTCAGGTTTATCTCCTTCCTGACATGTTTATATGAGTAAACTTTCTGGGCTCTATATTAAAGGGACTGTACAGTACTGGTTGAGGTGGGGATTCATGTTTTGAACATTCCTAAATGAGATAATGAGAAACCTCTTATGAAATATGAAAGAGCATGTAATTTTAAGAAGGATTCAACGTTTATTTGATGAAAATTGGTTTTCAAATGGCTGAGATATCCAAAAGAGTGATAATGATAAAAGGCGACAGGCCACGCCTTTTATTAGGATCTCTTTGTTTCACCTTGTTTTTGGATATGTTAGCCATTTCAAAACCGATTTTCATCAAATAAACTTTTGATACCCCTTAGAGTTGCATGCTCTTTGACATCTCATAGAGTGGTTTCTGAATATCTCGCAAAACGTTAAAAGCTAAATCCTCACCTCGACCAGAACTATACACACCCTTTAATTGTAAGATTGAAATTAGGTTACTGCAACAACAGAATGCCTAATTTTGCCTTTTATTTTAGGTGCATAACATATAGGACACATTGTACATTTCACTGCATGTCTTATTTGTAACAAAATCTACAGCTGATGACAGAATTTTCAAAAAGTGAAATGAATTTGCCATGTCCACGGACTTCACTGCAATGGGAGTAACCTGTATCACTATGCATGTAATAAGAAAAAAAAAGACAAAAATGGTTTACTTTTTAGAATTTTACAACAGCACTTCGGGGATGGGGTGGGTGGGGATTGTCCCCTTCCATGGTAAGGAGCTGCAGCATATTTAAGCTTTTTTTTTTTTGCATTTGTGATGTGTCAAACTTGGTATGTCTGACCCTTACTAAGAAAACAGCGAATGAATGGAGATGGCGTGATGTTCTTGAAGGTCTGCATCTGAACTGAAGGATTCTTGTATTGCAGCTGAGGTAGGTGATAGAAGACAAACTCTCTGTGGATGAAACAAAAATAAGAGTTTGGAACATATCATTTTTTGAGTATCAAACATGTATGCAAAAACAGAAAAATTAATGGAGGGATGACTGTGGAAGAAATATAATACACTTTGAAATATCCTTAAAACTACAAATTTCAAGGCACAGCACATTGTTTTCATCAGCATAAAGCACATTACTCTACAGTGTCAATAAACAAATTTGATATTGATCAATGAACGTTTAGGGTTCCTACTTTTGAAACATTTTGTGCACTGTATTGTTACTTCATTGTCTATCTCTGATTCTCTCCAACATGTAGTTTTGCTCTGTTTGAAAGTCTTCATTAATTTTACCCCCTACAACAACATGCTACTTTGACATCAAATGTAAAGACTGCATGCTTTGAAATGATAGCAGCTACAAGGCAAGTGATAAAATAAGACAAATACAGTTTTGTGTTTACTCCAATGGATTTCCCTTTTCCAATAACTTGTCATTTTGATAGAAAAAAAGTAAAAAAAAAAAAATATATATATATATATGTATATATATGCAAATTATTCAAATAAATATGTAACTTATCTTCTCAACTGTATCTGAAATGGACCCCCTCAATCTCTCTCTTTAATAGCAGAGAGTGTTATACTGATACTGTAGTTTATTGCATTCACAGACATGTACTGACACCAAGGTATGTCCATAAAAACCCTTCTGACAAAGAGGTTCATTTAATAGATTAATAGATCTACAGTTGTATATACACTGTACTGTATATGCCACGAATAGAGCATATACAGTGTATACAGCGAGTCTAAATTGGGACTTCCCAATCCCAACAATTTTGCAGGTGTTTAAATTCGTGGTTATGGAGTACATACAGTGCTGAATGAAGAAATCTACATTATATACAAGCTTAAGGTAAGTGCATGTCACTCATATCAGGATCAGAGTCAATATTTTTTGCGTCTTCAAATTTGCGAGTAGCACCTGACTCGCGAAATTCACAAAAATAAAAACCTCGCGAAATATTCTGCATATAAGCAGTAATTGCGACCAGCCCCAATGCGATACCTGTGTACAAGGAGCGCCCCGAGGTTAGGTATGTAGTAACTAACACATAAAAAACAAGGGGAACCTTTCTTGCATACTAGACATGGTCTGGATCTGGATCTGGATCTGGTGGGATACTGCACAAACTCAACATCAGGGATACACACGTGTAGGTGTGGTCGAATGAGCGGAGTGTTTATATTTTATAATGTGCTTTTTGGATAATTTTCCCCAAATCAAATAAATTTAACTTCTGTTTAAATGAGTTTAGGCTGGGAGCTTCTCTGATATCCGGTGGAAGAAGGTTCCATTCAGGTCTTGCACATTTATAATATAATTTGCCTCATAGTAATGCCATAAAGGGAATGACACCCAAATACAGAGAGAGGCTGAGCTATGAAATGCATAAATAATAGCAGAACATATCTGAGAAGTCTGAGGAATATCAGACAATCAATTGCAAAAATATGATTTTTCATGATGAAATTTCAGTGGAGCAATCACATCGCTGGAAAATTTTTGATGAGAAGACGTAAAGTTGGATCTACAGACAGTTCGTAACGTCACATACAAATGTACAAGTGTATATAAAAGTTGTACGATATAGGCTCTATATGTTTATAGAAAAAAAATTGTAGGCTCCTAAAGAGAATTCCACAAAATTTCATTTGTCGTGAAGGCGGTAATTTAAGGTATGCATTCTATTCCCTTGTCTTGACTTGTAATTGACATAAATTTACATGTATCTTAGTGGTAATTCCCCTTGCTTTCTGAATAAGGTTGTGTTCTTTCATCATGCTGGAAAAGTGAACATACAAATGTAAAATCAATGTTCTTTTTTATATAATTAAATTATAACTGTCCATATTATTATCAAAAACTTATTACAATGTAGGGGCGCTAGTGTACTTTCGCACCTGTTTGTCAAATGATCTCCCGTCCAAACATGCACAAACTCACCCTAGTTATTCAGTAACCTAAATACTTGCATCTGAGTGAGATTCAAGTCCAGTAGAAATGGAATTTTCACCATTTTGTCACTTATATCCTTCTCGTAATAATCTCGATTGCAGCTTCTCGCTCGGCGATAACTGCGTTGCACAGGAGCAGACAGCGCAGCACGATGTACAAAACACACGGCGGCAACGCAGCAGTGAGCACGGCGATTAATCTGAATGTAGCTATCTCACAGTGACCACGTCAAGTTTTTCTATGGTGTCTTTAAAAAGATAATACTTTTCCACCTTTCTCTTGGCTTCTACCGAGTCGCGGCATAGCGATTTAGGATTGGGGTTGTTCATATTGTGTGTGTGTTTGTGTGTGTTTTGTTTTATATACAAAATTCTTGATTTACCTTAACATGATGTTGAATCAAGGTAAATCAAGGATTTTTTATTTTATATTGACAATGTAGAATTTATGTTGCTATAATTTAGTATACAATGTACTAGTATTAGTGTTATTTTGCAATGAAATAATTTGTATATTAATGTTTATATGAAAAAGAAAGAAAAATAAAAGATTGACAAAGACAAAAAAGGTGTGTGTGTGTGTGTGTGTGTGTGTATGTTAATTGGTGTGAATAAAAGAAGATTGTGAAAATGTGATAAGACAAGGGTGAAGAATACAAGGGAAATGCTAGGAAAAGGGGGAAAGGAAATAAAAGAAAAATACACTAGCAGGCCAGTGTATCAAAAAGTTAAACCCACAAAAAATAAAACGAAAGGTTTACAAAATGGAGAGTTCATTAAAAGAAAAGAGGAAAGCAATTACTACAAAGAAATACAAATTGAAAACAAATATGAATCAAACCAGAATGAGAGCAAAGATGAATATGAAGACAAGAAAGAATCATACAAATTGAAAACGAAATAAAGGGGAAATAAGAATGATTAGAACGACATGTAAGAAAAAGATTGGAGAGGATAGAGAGGAAAGGCCCTCGTAGTTGGAGGGAAAAACAACCCATGAAGGAAACAAAAAACAGGCAGAAAGTAGATCTATTCAGTTGAGTTAAAAAGAAAATTGAGAAAGATAGAGAAGAGAAAAATCACAAAGAAATGATTGCTAGGAAGGAAGGGGGAACACATTCTACCTGAAAATAAAAGAAGAAAAGAGAGAAAAGAAAGAGAACGATAAAAGTGACAGCTTACACTCGCGCACACGCTCATTCAACCGCCGCCATGAAGCTACAACCGCGAACGGAAGACTTGGCCGAGGACAAGGGAAAAAAAAAAAAGCTTTTCAACGACACCATACAAAAAGCCGCTCTGTCGCTAGGTAAGCACTATTTGGGCACCCGTCCCACTTCATCATGAATATTCATCATCTACATGTATCCGTAATACGGTGGAAATACATGATTTTTACATTTCCAGGCAAAACTGAACATTTTTCCATCTCCCAGCAAGACATTTTAACATTCCCCGTTGATGCAATTTTTCGAGATTTTTATATTTCCCGGCAATACGTTTTTACATTCTATGGCACGTATCCAGCATTCTGCCATTTACTAGTACAGTATCTTGCTGCCTGATGAATATTCATGATGAAGCGGGACGGGTGCCCAAATAGTGCTTACCCTGTCTCGCTACATTCAGACCAATTCGTAATTGTGCTTGTGTACCACAGAGCAGAGCAGCAATTCCAGCGAATAGCGATCAAGATTTTCCAATGATTTTCAGACACTTGTAAACGCTAAAAGTGTAAAAACTTAACGTATATTCGACTTTGGAGACTCAGATGGAAGTATTTTAGGTTATTGAGTAACAAGGGTGAGTTTGTGCATGTTTGGAGGTCGTTTGACAAACAGGTGCGAAAGTACACTACTCAGTACTAGCGCCCAATGTAAGCCTAGACAATACTAGACAGAAAGATCCGTCTGTCCGGAGGACTCTTTTACATTTTGCCATTAACGCTGTCCTCCGTGGAGGGGATCCGTGAAGCCAGACGCAGTCTCCGCGGAACATTCCCCGACGGACAGATACAGACCGATCTTTCGGTCAAAGACAATACGTACAAGGCGTCACAAAATTATTCTTAAAATAAGTCGTCACAGTCTTCTCATGATGTCCTGTTTTCCTCAAACTTTGCCAGAACAGATCGACATATATTCTATATGTGTAAACAGACAGGAGGAGTCTTGGCTTGATCATTTTCTGACTTTATCGGCTCTCCTCCGTATTCAGGAGGGGATTCCGTGAAGTCAGACGCAGACCGACCGACCGATCTTTCGCCACTATTCGGTCAAGCATGTACAGTACATACAGCACTAGGGACTATGGTTTGAACCCCAATTTGTTCAGTCCCATCCTAGCACATCTGTGTGGGTAAGAACTTGGCTAGTTAGCTTCGCATTTACCTTGCTCCTTTACTTTCCTGTCCGGATGTGTTGTAGTTGATGGTCAGTATTTTCACAGAATCCTTCAGATGTATTTTTCCCTGCTCAAGATAACGAATTGTCCTCCGAAGAGGAAATTTCCCTTTCATCGGCATTTTTACATGAAGTTTCTCAGCAGTCCCACGAACCTGCTGGGCCCTCAATCGCTCGCTGGCCCTCGGCTCGATCGCGCATCTTGACACGATCAGCAGTACGATGAGGCATGGAGTTGCACAATCGAACCGGAAGTGAACATGCACACGTGCAAGACGTGTGTCTCGTACATTTAGCGCATATGGAATACGCGCACCACTTACTGGTACATATTTTTGTGTTGGTATCTTGTAAGTTGCATCAGAATCCCTCCCAGGACCCAGCGCTGGAACATTGTAAACAAACGAATACCATTCCCTTCCAGCCGTATCCATATCCCTCGCTTCAGGAGGCGATCCTCCCTTGCTTGCCACAACAATCAACGCACGAGATTCTATATTTTCGTGAAAAAAGGTAAGCGAGATCGGGACAACAAAGTATGCACAGAAGTATAAGTAGGCCTAAAACGTTAGTAAATTCTAGTAAATTTTAGTACCGGTAGATCATTTCTAGGCCTATTAAAGTAGCTAGTGCTGTCAACATGGTCAACGACAATCGAGGCGGAGGGTAGGCTCCTATACCGGGTACGTGGCTGTTGTCAGGAATAAAAAAAAAATAATAATAAAAAAAAAACAAAAAACAAAAACAAAAAACAATGAATTGTTTAGGTTAGTGCATTAGTGTTAACGTTTGTTGGTTTTAGAGTTTAGAGAAGATGATGCATATGATGTGAAATAGATCTTCATCAATGTAGACCTCTCTAGACGTAGGTCAAACGGATGAGATGATGTCTGATGACTGCTGTATATAAGATCCAAGAGTAAATTTATTTTAAGTAAATTAAGGTAGTGCGGGTTTCAAGACTTTCTTGAATCTTGGTGTCTACTATAAACATTAGTATTTTTTCATAATACAACAACTAGAACACTAGTACTGTACCTTCATAACGGAATTTTAATCGATGTCTTTCTCATCTCATACGTGCATGTTAGAATTCATACCCACAATTTACCTTACCATGCTTACACCTTCGTATTGAGTGTACGACAAAGAAAAATGGCAATTAAATTTAAAAAGGCTCAAATTTCATGTTGTGCGGTTAACATGAACATGTCAAACAATTTGTGTGGTAAAATCTTATTCTTAAGATAAATCTAATTCTTCTTCTTAATCTAAAGTAAAATAAGAATTGTATGTTTACTTAAATAGCATTTCTAGATTTTTATGTCATATTTTGGTGATATTGGCCCATACATGTAAGCTGATAAGTGAGGTAGGTCTGCAAAGTTCCATGTAACATAAAGTTATGCAAAGAATTTCGCAATCATGCAGTGATTACTGATACATGCATTCGGAATTACCATGATGTCGTTCTGTAAATACCTTACACATACAGTTTTTTACATAACCAGACAGACCAAATCGTGCTGTGTTCTGAGAATACTTTTCAACAGCACTTCTGGAGAGAGCTAGGGTCTCTAATCTAAAAATCACATTTTGGCACATCTGCATCTTGTAATGACGTTGTACTATTTGTGTGAGTAGGAGGTCAGATTTTTATGTGTACCCTCAATACAACCAAGTAGGAAAATGAAATTTTACTTGTCATACCAGGGGTGATCCAGGAATTCCTTTATATTACAAAAGGGAAGTTGGGGCAGTGTCCATGTAGCATCGTGATATTTAAAAAATACATTTCAGCATAACTCAATATTAATTATGCTATACATTTATTGTTTGTAGGCTTTACATTTGCATTGAGGCCACATATTTTCCTGGAAATTTTGTGCCATTCAGACTCAATTTTGATGAAGTTACAGTATCAAACAATATGTAACAGTGTCCTATAGCATCGTGATGTGTCCATGTAGCATCGTGATATTTTACAATTTGGTCCTAAGAGACAAATTATGGCAATTAGCTTGACCAAAATTTGATGCAATATGCATGCATATTTACAAGATATGAATGAGATAGCTAAATATCTCAAATTTCCTGTACACAGTTTTAATTTTAAAAGAAAATTACAAAATGTATCACGATGCTATGCGGTGTCCTTTTTTGTGACATTTGGTGGACACCGTGTAGCATGGTGACACGTTGTGTAATTTTCTTGTAAAAGTAAAACTGTGGAAAGGAGAGTTAGGATATTTAGCTATCTGACTAATCTAGTAATTATGCATATTATATCAAATTTTGGTCAAGCTAATCGCATCAATTTGTCTTTTAGGACCAGATTTTAACTATCACGATGCTACATGGACACGTCACGATGCTACAGGACACCGTTAATATCGTTTTAATAACTTCATCAAAATTGAGTCTGAATGGCACAAAATTTCCAGGAAAATGTATGGTCTCAATACAAATGTAAAGCCTATAAACAATATATGTATAGCATAATTAGTATTGAGTTATGCTAAAATGTCACACTTTGTGCCCCAATTTCACTGAATTACCCAAAATTAAACTTTGTGCCCCAATTTCACTGAATTACCCAAAATTAAAGGGGGGGGCGCATGCACCCCATCCCCCTCAATTTTTTCTGTTTATTTCTTTTGTTTTGACAAAAAAATAATGGGGGGGGGGGGGGGAGGGCATGTGCCTGGTGCACCCCCACCTGGATCCGCCACTGCATACACTGTATTTACCATATTGGTATCAGATGATGATTCTCTCTTTTTAAATCTTAAATTATGTTCTTCTTACCTTCATAATTACTGGCTGTAAATTTGAATTACAGGAAAACAGAAGGAAAATATTTGAAAGGAGTTGATTTAGCTTAAAACTCCCTCTCTATATTCGTACTGCCGAAAATGTTGATAAGTTCAAGTCATAGTTGAAAACTTATCTGTTTACTCAACTTTAATTCTGTTGTTGTTGCTGTTGTTATATTAAGATATGTATGCTGTATTTTATTTCAATGTCATACTTCTTTTTTCCAGATTGATGCGCTTTAATAGAAACATCAGTATTAAGCGCTATATAAATGTTATTCATTATCATTATCATAAGAACTTTTATCATAAGAACTTTTGAATAAAACTTGAAATGTATCTAGATCTACAAAGTTGTTCAAAATTCTCTTTGGATTACTGGAATCAGAGCTGCCTGAGTCCCCCACTGCTGGGTCTGCAGGAGGCTTAATGAAAAACCCAGTAGTAGGGTGCCTACAGCATTTCTTCATGTCTCAAAATAAGAGAATATTTGTCTTATTCTTGTATTTTTGCACATTTGGATGCTTATACATGCAACACAACAATATTTTCCTGGATGCTAATTGCTATGGAAGTCTTGGGAATTCCCAATCCCTTGATTTTGATAGGGTGAATGCAGGTGCTTCATATTCTTTTATTTTTATTATTTTTTTTTTTTATTGGGGGGGGGGGTGGTCATGGGAGGAGTCTTGTGAAGGTGACCTTGTTCCACAATGTACAGTGTATCTTCTTTTGACCTGCTTCAATTGGCTAATGACCTCACAGTGTCCCAAATTGACCACACTGGAGCTGCTGACTCTCATGAATTGCTTTAGGGTATTTTGCTGATTCCTTTTTTCCTACCCTCGCAGCATTTTGACAGCCAACCTCCACCCTGAGTAACCATGGCAGCACCTGCTTTGCATGGCACAAAGGATCTTGATTCTTTGGAATCTGATGTGAGACATGGGTCCACTCCTGAGGGTGGTGAGGAGTTGAATGGTGTACTGGAGAACAAGTCTGAAGGGCATCCCAGAGTTACCATGGTAACATGCAGTCCAGACGGAGAGAAACAGACATCTACTAATGATGCTTACCCCAGTGCTGTGGTTGCTATGGATGATCGCACAGCAGCATCAAAGTCTCCTAGCAGTGGGTCCACTGATGTGGTTGCCAAGGAGACAGAGATGGAGCTTCAGGGATGCTGTGCAGCTGCTGCCGATGCCCCTACCCTTGCATTGCTGGAGGACCTAGACTTGTCCATGGCCACTAAGGGAAAACCCTGTTGCAGCAAGAGAGAGCGAAGCACCAGTTCCTGCACCTCTTCACAGGGCTGCCATGCGAAAGACTGCGAGAAGCAGGTCTCGGGTGTGGTGAAGGGGGTCCATGCTAAACTGAGGCGGAAACTCAAAGAAGGTATTGCTTATCTACAATATTGTAAGGCGTGACAGATTTAATTTCACGAGCGTTCGGCCGCATGGGGAATGCTCGCGTTCCTCCTTTTGTTAGGGGACGCCCCTATTCCTCCTGCGTGCAGAATGGGGGGCTTAATCCCTCTATTCATCAGCCTAATGAGGGCGTTCCTTGGACGCAACAGAACGGACTTGCTCACAAGTCGCATTCATGGCGTTCCTTTCCGCTTTAGGAACGCAAGGATTATCCCAACCACGTGCCTTCCGCGCACGGCTTCACCTATGAAAAGAACAATTTGCGCCGGCAAGTGCACAATTTACGGTGGACGCCAGAATTCCACATCGTTCTTGCCAGTTAAAAATAAATCGCGTGGCAAAAAACAGGGTGAGAGAAATCGCGCACTTCAGACAGTTTACAAACGATTGCGACTCCACATGCATTTTTAATCGTCAAGTACAGTCGCCTACGCTACGGAGTAACATTGCACCAGTTCGCAAAATTCTCTCGACTCGCAGTTTCCAAGCGTCATGAACAGGGCTGGTATTCCAAAAGTTTTGCCAAAGTTTTGCGATTATTCACAAGCAATAATTCACAAGCGAGAAGTTGCATTCTGGTTTACTTTTCGATGACATTAGTCAAGGCTCGACACTTACGGTGGCCCGGTGGCTTGGGGCCACCAAAAACGCACGTCGGGCCACTAAAAAAGTCGGATGTTTGCCTTTACTTTCGAAAATGAACAGCGGTAACAATCGGCTCCGTAAGATGCTAAAATAAATGTCATATGTTTGCTCTTAATTTTGGAAATGAATAACGGTAATATTCGACTCCGTATGATACTAAAATAAATGTCGGATGTTTGCTTATACTTTTGGAAATGATAACGGTAAGAGTCAGCTCCGTACGGTGCTTAGATTAATGTCAGATAATATTGATTTTGCATTCGGAAATGAATTAAGGATAACATTCGGCTCCGGAAGATGCTGAAATAAATGTCAAATGTTTGCTTTGACGTTCGGAAATGAATAATAATAATATTCAACTCCGTATGATGATAAAATAAATGTCTGATGTTTGCTTTTATGTTCGAAAATAAATAGTAAAAACATTCAGCTCCGGAAGATGCTAAAATAAATGTCGAATGTTTCCTCTGACGTTCTGAAATGAATCAGAGTAATATTCAATTCCATACGGTGATTAAATAAATGTCGGATGTTTGCTTTACTTTCGAAAGTAAATAACAATAACATTCAGAAGATGCCAGAATAAATGTCAGATGATTGCTTTTACTTTTGGAAGTGAATAGCAGTAACATTCTGCTCCATACCATGCTAAAATAAATGCCGGATATTTGTTATTCCACACTGCTCGATTAAAAAAAAAACAAACAAAAAAAAACTGTTACGATTCGCTATTTTAATATGCTGAAGGTTCGCTTTTGTTATAAGTTTCGAAATTTCGGACGTTATATAGCTGATTCGAAAACGAAGTTTCTTACCACGAATATGATAATTCCTTTACAGATAAACGACCCACCTTTTTTCCATTTTCGGATGAATGAACCATCTGAATATTTTTTTTTTTTTCCGGAATGATGAATATCGTGCAAAGAAGTAAACGATGTCACGTTCAGAAATAAACCCATATTCCCGTCACAGGAAAAGATTCGGCGTTTTTAATTTTCTTTTAGCCAAAAATGATATACATCTTGTAAGTTTCGTACCATGCACGTAATTCATTCTCACATTTACGAACCTTCGGAATAATGCCACAAATGGTATTAACGAGCCCTAATACAATTTTGGATTAACAAATTTATTAGTTAAGGCATATCAAATTTGCGTGTTTTGCGGGTTCTGCAAAAAGAACCATCGGATTTACGAACCTTATTCTTCTTTCGGAATAATGAACATAAGGCAAAGGAAATAACGATGCCATAATAAGAATTCAACGTATTTTCTTGCCTCAAAGATTTTCAATACTTATTTTCCGAACTACTAACCCCCAATGTCAGACTAAAAATCCGAAAATTAAATAAGCTTTGCTTTCTGATGTTTTGTTAATCCCAGAAATTAAAAGGAACAAGTTGTGTTATTCGTTTTCAGAGTAACGTAATTAATTTCATATCCCGATAAATGCACCTTTAGAATCACAAAATTCGTGCGGTTTCGGATTAATGAATTTATTTGTCACATCAACGAATATCAATCACGGCAATCACGGCCTGTCACATTTGCCTATCTCGTCTCACAGCGTTGTTTCACGTCCGTCCCGTTTTGTCCTTGATGGCCTGAAATGTGACTGCCGTGGTTGCCGGGAACATGGTGTAAACGCGGCTTTTAGCTTTACACAACCCAATTCCACATCTCCAAGAGCCTGAAATGCTCAAAAGCGAGATTCTCTTTGCAGGTCGACTTGAGAATGGACAGGTTGGTATTCCTCCTGTGCGGAAGCAGTCAAACTGTAGGCCTATACATGTATCCCCTTTCCATGGTCAACTAGTCATGTGCCATCAAACAATGAAAGTATCGATCGGGCACCAGCTACACATAGTCATGAATAGACATTGCGCTAATGGGCTCACAAACTCTTTTGTTGTATACATGAATATTGTCACTGGAGGCAGGTATCTACTGAGCTGAGCCTCTATCGCTGTGTACATCTTCATTCGAGTTTTTTTGCGAAACAAGCACACGCGGATTAGTAACGGCATTGCACAAAACCCAAATCTCTTGAGAGATTTTGAAAGAGCGGGATCCGAAACCTGGACCCGTTTCTAGACACTGTACGTTTTAAATTTGATTTGAAAAAACAAACGCATATTCCCCAAAGTGCATGCAACTATGCGATTTAAATGCAAGTGCGTTGCTGTGAAGATATGCGTGTGATTTCTTATGATTCTGTCGAGATGATTTTTCAGTGCCGACTGAGTTGAAATAGGATGTGTGATTTTCCTTCCCTAAGTCGCCATGTGATTTTGTTTTGTTTAAATTTCTATTGCCATGCTCTGAAAATGAATTGTTCTCGCGCTCCGATTCGCAACATTACCGCTCTGTACGGCGCGGGCCAGTCTGAAATAAAAAGAAGAAGAAAAATTTGTTAATTCGGAAACGACATCTTTCGGATTACTAACCTTCGTAAAGATGAATATCTTTCCATCGTCGGACTTATTTAACTTTGGACTGAGATTTAAACCTTCGGAATAGCGAACTGCAGTAACAATAATTTGCTACTATTTTTTCACTGACATTTCGTGAAGCACGATGCGTTTCGGTAGTTTGAAACGTGTAAATGTTGCGATGTCTTTCCCCTGCTAGTGCAGACTAAAGTTCGGTCACGGCGAAAGTTCCGTTACGAAATAAAAAAATATGATTCTTAAAGTCTTTTCAACAATAGCACGCTTCGGTATAGATTTTTATGCGTTTAAACGCAGTTTCTAGTTTCGTACAGAAACCGCAAGTCTTTTCTGCAACGCTCTTGCGTTTTAAATACAGCGTTGCTTGTGATTTGATGGACTTGCATTTGACTTTTAGAATTGCGTTTAAACGCAATTGAGTTTAAGTTTCTTACAATTTTCTAGTGTCGGATGATTATCAAACGCAAGTCTTTTCAGCGTTCCGTGTGATTTGATGGACTTGCATCACCGAACTAAAACATAGTGGAATGCGTGTTCACCCAGGAAATACGCAGCCACCAAAACTTGCTGCCACCGCCATTTTGTTACGGCAATTTTTCCTTATATGGAGTGCACGCTATGTGGATCCAACCACTCTCTCATTTTGCGATTGTTCATGAACGCGTCATATCGCGCACCCCACCCCCACTTCCTCATCAATCGCGCACACACGGGTAACACGGGTGGTATATGGTATGATCAAGGAGGTACAGTATGTTCATACCTCCTTGGTATGATGGAGACGCTCAATCCAAACATCACACGGCCAATGTCTCTAAACACAGCTGAAACCTGTATGGTCATGCCTATTGCGATCAGGACTCGAATCATTGATAAAAAAAAAAAAATCGGATCGCCTTAATTTGTCAGTGATGACAAATTACAATCTCTAGTTACTTTTTGTCTTCTCAAATTAAACGTGATTTTTTTTTCATTGTCAACATGAATTCAAAATGATTCTTCCTGTGTTCATTCATTCAAGCAGATCGATTTGAGGGTCGAGCGTCAGATATTCATTACTTGAAAGGTGTATAGAACAGTCATACTGTAGCCTATAGCCTCCTTGCTCAACCCACAATGTGAAGTTGACATTGAGATTTTTTACGGAAAATTAAACTTATGTGTGAGAGAGATACTGTATATAAGCTGTTATTTTTGCAAGGGTTAAATTTTCGCGAATTTCGCGAGTCTCGGTTGAATTGCTAATTTAACAACATGCGAAAATGTCTCCATGCGCCGTGTGAATAGTGCATTAACATAAGCATCGGTGTCAATTCGCAAAAACGTCTCGCAAAAGTGTCTATAACCTTGTCAGCGAAATTATCTACGCAAAAATAGCAGCATATACATTCGTAGAGATTGTGTGTTATGCTGAGACTAAGAAAAAAATGCACTAAGATATAAATGTGTCTAAAAGAGAGAGACTTAGAAAGAGAGGAAAAAGATGGAAGAGAGGGAGAGAGAATGTGGCACAGACAGAATGAATAGAATTTACACGTATGTTACACCAATTCGACTTTGCCACAGAAAATTGGTAAATGTACTTCTGAGGGGGAGGGGGGGGGGGGGAGTACAAATGGGATATGCTGTAAAAAGTGGGGGAGAGGCATGCCCTTCAATCTTTTTTTCTGGGGGATTGCCCCCCCCCCCCTTCAATCTTGAAAATTAATAGGACTGTAATGTATCACTCACATATCACTGAGTATTATGCATTGACCCCCTCCCCCAGCTCACAATTAATCATGTTTGTGTAGCCTGTTTGAAAAATACCAGGATATTCTTGTAAATTCCAGGAGTTTTTAGTGTTGATTTCAGGAGGGCTGACTTTGGAAAGTGGAAGCACTGATGATTATGAAGCAATAAGACAGACGCAGGATCTTGCCTGCTTTTGATGAGCAACTGAAACTCTGGGCCTAACTTCTTTTAGTGGCGAGCATTATGCCTAAATTAAAGTGCTTATAAATGAAAAAAACTTGATTTATTTACGGTGCATATGTCATTCTAGATTTAATAAAGCAATCTAGTATTCAACAGCAAAAAAACAAAACAAAACAAAACAAAAAACAAAAAACAAAACCGCCGTAAACATGTTAAAAGAACTAATGTGAGTCCTCCGAATAGCCGCCATGCAGCGTACACACAGCGCCCGTTCAAACATGATTTCGTTGACCTCTTGACCCTTTTATCGACTTTGTCAGACTGGCAAAAGATCGAGAAGTTTAACTCGAAGTTTTGCCAGTGTGACCGCAAACTTCCCACGAAACTTTCCGCCAATTTTCTTGATCTGTGTCTCCGAAGCGCAAGGCCATTGTCATGTACAAACGTGCATTGTTACGTCATAATCACTAGCAACTGGACGGCGTACTCTTGCTTGCGCGCGTACCAGTGGCCCAGTATGACCGCTCCTAAGCGTGCACTCCATATAAGGAAAAATTGCCGTAACAAGATGGCGACGCAACACGGTAAATTTGGCTGCACGGTCTCGTGTGTGTTGGGAATAGGGACACGCATTCCACTATGTTTTAGTTCGGTGACTTGCATTTGATTTTTGGGGTTGCGTTTAATTTTTAATTTTGCGTACGAAGTAAAAAATAATACAGGTCTTTTCAACAATAACTCACTTCCGTAGATGTTTAGAGATGCGTTTAAACGCAGTTTCTTATAATTTCGTACAAAAACTGCATGTCTTCTCGGCAATGCTCTTGCGTTTAAATACAGCGTCGCGTGTGATTTGATGGACTTGCATTTGATTTATAGAATCGCGTTGAAACGCAACTGAGTTTTAAAGAAGTTCCCTACAATTTTCAAGTTTCGTACGATTATCAAACGCAAGTCTATTCAGCGTTCCGCGTGATCACAAGGACTTGCAATTGCATTTGATTTTCAGAGCTGCGTTTAATTTTTAATTTTGCGTACGAAAAAAAAACACACAAAATAATGCAAGACTTTTCAACAATAACGCACCTCCGTAGATGTTAAGAGATGTTTTTAACCACAGTTTCTAGTTTCTTACGAAAACCACAAGTCTTCCCTGCAACGCTCTTGCGTTTGAATACAGCGTTGCGCGTGATTTGATGGACTTCATTTGACTTTAAGAGTTGCGTTTCAACGCAATTGAGTTTCAGGTTTGTACAACTATTTTCTATATGATTATCAAACGCAAGCCTTTTCAGCAACGCACTTGCGTTTATGTGCAAAGTTGCTCGTGATTTGATACACCTGCATTTAATTTTCAGTTGCATTTAATTACATGTATAGTTGCATTTGATTACTTTTCTAAAAACGGGCCCAGGTTTCTATCAACGCTTCGGAATAATTAACGTTAGAATATTCGGTTAAACAGAAACACCTACACGTGTATCATGTTCTGATAATGATTTTCTACTAGGACCTTTATGTGTACACAGTTTGTGCGTTTTGAGAATAACGAGCAGGAGAAAAGGGGGAAAGTGAACTGCTTTGGGTAGGCAACTACATGTAATTCTCCAAAGAATGTAAATGAATTTATGCCCTTTCATTTCTGGCGTACAAGACAATGGACGCATGGCGCGAACGCTACCACGCCGTACACTAGCGAATTACCGACTCGCGGGAAAAAAAAATCTTTTTCAGAGAATGGCGATAAGATTTTGAGCGAAAAAAAAATATGTCGACTTAGACGAGGGAATAAACACGTATTTCAGCTCAGTTGGCACTAAAAAATCAGGTCGACTTACGCGAGTTGTCGACTTCTAAATGTCGACTAAGACGAAGAAATTTTCAAGGAATAACAAAGGCAAAAATCGGGACTTTTTTATCGTGTCGACTTTACTGTACTATAGCTCCATAGTTTCAGCAGAGCCAGATGTGTATGCACCTCCCTTGGTTTCAGGCAGGCAGCTCTCATCAGCTAGACTCGCCAACTCCAGCACGTGTCTCCATCAGCATGCTCGTATTATACAGCACAGGGTTACTATACATAGCCCCTGTTCCCAGGCCCCATGCAATTGACACGATGTTTACGACCCATTCAGCGCGTACGCAAATTCCTTTACCCTGCGGTTTTGCCTGGCGGCAAACCTGCTTTGAAGTTCCTGGAAATTTCCACCAGCCTGTTGCCTGGCTGGCACGGCCATGGGTGTCAAGTTTCCGTCAATCTACCTAGCTATTGTGAATGTTTTTCTTAATACACTTGTCACTTCATTACACACATTTTGCTTCACCTGAGAAGCTGCTTACAAGAGTGGTCTCACGCTCATGTAAGGGGAATAAATACTCTTTCGGATATACTTTTTGATTACGCCTCTCGTCGACGCAAATTAAGGTAATCACAGCGTTACTATAAACGCGTAATAGTGCGATGCCTTTGGTGGTTTCATTTGTTTGCTAATTTGTCCGTTTTTTAAGCTTCCATGAAATCAACTGTGTATAAGTGTTCAGCACAAGACAAAGGGAAGACTTAATCCGGGCGTTCCCGAACGCTGGCTACATGGAGCGATGGGCTTCGTGGTCGATTGGGTGCAGTGAAGTTGACGCTATTGTGTTCGAAACAAAGGCACTAAACAAAAGACTTTTAAGCTGGCGTTCCCGAACGCGGACGGCATGGGCGCATGCCAAGCTCGAGCCAAGCTGGCTACTTAACAGATAAGAAGGCATGCCGGACGCGGGCGAACGCTCGTGATATTAAATCTGTTACGCCTAAGAGTTTTAAGCCATAGGGATTATGGTGGGGCAATGAAGTGATTTGAAGTTACAGAAATTATGCTTTAAAATATAAAGTTATGATTTAAGTTTTTATGCTTTTGAGATCAAGCAATGAATACAGTTCCTTCAGAAGGAAACTTTTGCAAAACACATTCAGCATTCTTTTACTCTCTCTGTACTATACCGGTACACACTATTCATGCAAAAGTTATGTGCTGCATTATAAAGTACAAATTACTGTACTTGCCATTGAACTTGTTTTTATCAAATTTATGTGACTTGAAGGTAAGTGTGTGCACTCTCACTGACTTAACAATGTAGGCTTGCATCTGCAGGTCACATGCCTGAGAATCACCCTTGCTTGTTTGTTTTTGGTTTTTATGTGAAGTGTGTATAATGTTTGCAAACAAGATCCTGAGAGTAAAATGACCATATGACATGCAGCTCTGGAGAGAAGGGAGCTGACTGTGAATGCAGGAAAGAAAAAGGTTTAGTGTCCTCATTTGATATTAGTGAGATCGAGGAAACAGACTAAAGTAGTGTCTGTGTGGGTGATACCATGTGATAAGAGTATGGGAGCAAATTAAACTCTATCCCTGCACCAAATGCAAGCACTGGGGCTAATGCATGTGTGATAGGATTACTGGGAGTCTGTAAGAGATGTCAAGGTAAGATGTCACAAAGCAGCCTCACTGGTGAGATAATGAATACATTAAATGGAACTGCATGGCCAAGGTATGAGCAAGGAGCTCCTTGGTATGAGATAAAGAGGTTCCGCTATCTGTTTGGTGTGTATGGACATCATGGGGAAGTAAAACAGCAGCAGTTGTATCAGTATGGCACAATAGTGCTGACTATTCAGGGCTGCACACTAACCCATTTTTTCCACTGGTCTGACCTGTCTGTTGGACCGGTAGGTACCCAATATTTCCATGTTTCACTGGTCCATTCCTAAAAAAGTTACTAGTCCAATAGTGATTTTACTTGTCAGGGACCGTCGGACCAGTGCCAGTGTGCAGTGTTGGACTATTGCTAGTCACTGCCTGAGGTGAACCATGAGAGGTTGGCATTATTCACCTGTTGGTAGTGTGGCCATGTGGGTGGACCACTTCTAATTCCCTGCTCTTTGTGATGAATTAATGAAATAGATTGGTGATTGCAATGTTTGTGGGAACTGCGCAGTGTCCCATGCATTGGCATATATGGGTTAAGTATCATGCATGTTTTCAGGAGAAAACAGAGAGAGAGAAGAGAGCTTGTGGAAATTGCATTACATGGTACAATGGCTGTATGTAGAACCCCATGTACACTGAACTAATTTCTTTTGGAGGCAGGGTAGTGAAGTCCTTCAGTGTCAACATGCTCAACACTTCAAAGTGAAACAGCGCCCTCATGTGGGTCTTTGTCGAGATGCCTATCGTCTTTCAGCATTGTCTCACATGCCAATAGTGATCATGAGTTTAAGATTTGAAATCCTCTAGCTGAGTTGGATTGTGTCTTCCTAGCAACCCACACACACACACATATACACTCAAAGAAAATACAAACATTAAACAGAGGTGAAGCCAATCTTGGTACAAAATTTGCAAAGACTTCAGCAGGGATGCAAGCTATCATAGAATCCAAAGCGACAGTGATATGGTCGGATACAATTACAGGATTTGAAAACATGACAGATTCAAGTGTTGTCATGCTGGAGTGGAAACAGCAATACTATGAATTTAACCCTTTCTATGCCATGGACTTTAATTGGCCAGTGTGTACAATGCTGTGGGATTCTATGTGCCAATCAGCACTCCCAGAACACAGGGTTAACAGTAAAATACTATCCACTATACCACTAAAAACACAAACAACAATAAGTGAAAGACAAAATAGATTTTTTTTCCACGAGTTTGACAGTTGGTATACCAAACCTGTTGTTGTTTTTTTTTATGATTTTTTTTTTTAACTTTACCACACTCAATATTTCCCATAGGCATTACTATTAGAATAATAATAAAAAAAAAAACCACACATTTAGGTGACAGACATTTGTATACAGATCTCTTTGAATTGACAGTATAAATCTTAAACCTTTCATTTGCCTGTGAGGGGTTTGTGTTGATCTATGCATATATTTTTCCCCCTTACCTTTGAAGAAAACATTCAGAACAATCAGCAAAGTTTGATAATATCTGAAATTGAGCCTTGACTATCTAATGCAGTGTTTTGAAACATGGAGTGCAGGCAATCAAAGTTTAGGCCAGCTGTACACCCAGCAGGAGGCAGGACTTGATCTATGGTTCCATGATCAGGAGATGTTGATGACAGCATGTGATGAGTACCTAGCATGCGTGACCTCTGACCTCCGCCATTTCGAAGAAATTGCCATCTGTCTGGATATCAGGTGTTGTTCATGTGGTGATACATATAATAGGTTTATTAAAGCCCCTGCTAATCTAGAGGGCTCATAAAAATCTATTTGATAGTTTGTAAAATAAGCTCTTATATTCTGGGAGAAAAGTTCCTTGCTGTATGAACAGTTGTGGGGGTACCATACTTGAGGATCCCCAGTAAGCCAAGCTTACATTGTATGTAATGTTTGGGGCCTCATTTTACACAAAGAAACAAACAGTTTTAACAAACAATCAACTTACTTCACTATGACAAAGAATTTCACACAAAACATTCATGGTCATGTACACAGGTGATGCTAAGAAAAAGGAAAGACGAAAGGGATAGCGATAATGGGAGATAATAAGAAGGAACAGGAAAGAAAGAAATAGACTCCTTGTTCACTGAACAATTGGTACTATACACTGTACAAATACAACACTATTGAAGGTACAAGACAACTTCTATCTGCAAGATATAAACAAGTGACGTTTACTGATACCAGCAGCAAAAAAAAAAAAAAAAAAAAAAAAAAGGTCACACAAAAGCTACTACTTCAACCCCGTTGAGGATGATTTGATTTTACTACAACACGCATTTCTCATAGATGGTTTAAAACGGGTTAAAAGTATAGTTCAATGTCTGCAAACATGGTTTGTGTATGTGAACAATATACTAATGATGAAATGAGAAATACAATGCATATCTTACATTATTATTAGCTAAATGTAATTTGTATAATGATATTCAAATGCCACAACCACTGTCAGACCCCAATAGTGTGATGAGAGCACTAATTCCCATGGATTTTTGTTTTAAAATATGAGTATCCTTCCAAAGGATATTTCTAACATATTTTGATATTTTCTGAACTACTTTACATAAATTTAACTAATTCATTGATTAATTTCTGTATTATTGGCTTTCAAGGCTTGTCCACAAGGTACAGTGTATGTGGATTTCACCTTTACAGGTATAGGTTTATTGTGCCTATGTGTGTGTGTGTGTGAGAGAGTTTGACTATATCATTGTCCTTGTCAATACAAGAATACCTGTCTGAGCTTTGTAGTTCATTGTTGTGCCATAGCAACAGCTAACCAGCTTTGTAGTGGAAACAATTTTCCTCGTTGTCATGGTAGTTGCTGTCATCGTAACTCACGTTATGTTTTCAACCTTTTATGACAACAGAGCCCTGACATTTCTTACTTGGTATTAGTTTATACGCTCTGGCCAGTGAAAATAGCAGGACTCAAAGGGTCTGTATCAAATCCTAGATTTTCATAAAGAAAAGACAAATTCATTTTGCTCAATGAGTATGTGTACACAACAAAACTTTATGCATATTCACACGGCCACCAATAGTTGCAATTATTTTTACTGGGATTTGAATCTCAAGGCAAAACATTCATTTAAAAAAAAAATGTGTGAATATAATAATCGCGACTATCAGTGGGATTCAAATCATGATCAAAGCACCACTAAAAGTGCGACATTTGTAAAGTAGTCCCGCTCTATCTGAATAATTGCAATTATTTATGGTGAAAAGTGTGCCTGAATGCTGTGTGAAATCGTACCAGGTTTTCATATCCCATAATGCAAGCTGCGCGGGACAGTCAAGTCGGGTCAAACTCAGACCGAGACTCACACACATGCAGTTTGGCCTTGCTTGAATGAGTGCGATTTGAGTCGCAATATCTCTTCAGGAACCATTGTGACTTGGCTTGTGATTCTTTGCCTGTGCACATGTGAACAAGAGTGGAAAAAAAGAAAAGCTTGATTTGAATCATGCTTTTCCAGTGTATGTGAATGGGCCTAGTGTGTACACAACAAAGCTATATCGTACGATGGAAGAAAATCCCTGCCAGTTGGTCAGATTGGGCAAACAGGATACACCTCTGGCCTCACCTCCTCTTTATCTCTGTCAACACATCAGTGTTTATTGTTTTAGCTCTCTTTTGAGAGAAACACCCCCCCCCCCCCCGAAATAAAAGAGCAAAATAAAAGAAAGAGCAGAAAAAGCGAGTTGCATGGTTATGGCCATGGTGTAAGATTAGGAAAGCACACTCCTCACCCTACACAGCTTTATTCACTTGATATTGCCATGTCATGATTTATAGCAAATAGGCTCATACGATTTGATTGAATGGGTCAATACTTGATCAAGATATTCTTCACTTAGAATGAGACTTTTTTTTTCATTCATTCATTTTCATTTTCAACAAAAATACTCATTTAACTTGTTTAATAAGCTTTAGAAATTATGCTTCTGGTAAATGGAGGTTTTGATAAAAATGGCACATATCTCTCCTCTCTCATTGCTATTCATTTAGTTGCTCAATACTATGACATTTTGACAAAGAGCAAAGATTATAAAAAGAATTTAACTAGACACTCATGTACAATATTTGTACATAACATCAGTGCAAATATCAGTACCTGTATGGTACGATACTTTTACTAGTAATGTAACCTGTAAGGGGTTATAGAATTTGTATGTGTGTGAGTTGAGGTTAGGGTTAAAGCTTTTAGTGAGGTCAAAGGGCAAGTGGCAATGCTCCCTTCCCCTCCCCTCCAAATGCTTGGAGTTCTTGATTTGTTTGTTTGTTTGTATTGTAGAACTAAAAAGTATGTGTGTGGATCCTCCCCTCCCCCTTCTGTGTTCCTGTCTTTAAAGAAACACACATCCTTGAAACCAGGCATATGACACACCAGGGCTCAACACTAACTTTTTTTTTCTTTTGTGGCTGAACACCGCTAAACCACTCTATGAGATGTCAAAGAGCATGCAGTTCTAAGGGGTATCAAAAGTTTATTCAATGAAAATCGGTTTTGAAATGGCTGAGATATCCAAAAACAAGGTGAAACAAAGAGATCCTAATGAAGTTGTGGCATGTCGCCTTTTACTATTAGCACTTTTTTTTTGATATCTCAGCCATTTGAAAACCAATTTTCATCAAATAAATGTTGAATCCTTCTTAAAATTACATGCTCTTTCATATTTCATAAGAGGCTTTTCATTATCTCACTTAGGAATGTTCAAAACATGAATCCTCACCTCAACCAGTACTGTACTGTCCCTTTAAAGATTTGGTGGCCACAAAAAAAGAAATGTATTGGCCTGGAATAGAAGGAAGCATAACCATCTGTATTAGACAGATTAATTTATGTGCCATGCATTGTAGAAGTGATCCTGATGAGAACATTTTCCTTTGTGTGAATTCTTCTCATGTGTGTTTGCTGCCATGATGAAATATATGTATGACAATGTTCATAATGCCTCCTCAGCCCCATTGCACATTTGATATGACATCAGTCAGTTTCAAGCATCTCATGTTGAGTCTACTTCCTTGAAGACATGGTACAGTTTACATCTGTTGAGTTATTTTTGGAAATTTTCCATAAAAGAGAAACTCCTCTTAAGTAGAATAAAAAAGAAAAAACAAAGTCCTGTAATATTTTATCTGTTTTGAAGACATTATAAAGGAAGGGCATCATTCATGGCCTCCTGTTGTGTGATAGAAAGCAGAAACGTTTGGGTGAGCTTTAGAACCTATGCTTGTCAGTTTGTTTTAACAGCACAGGTGTTTTTCTCTGAAACATGATACAGAAAACAAAAAGAATTGTGTGTGCATGATTCATATGACGCAATGTCGAAATGATATCTGGGTGTAGAGCGCATATACAATGTGTCACACACTCGAGTCTTGAAGTGTTTGCATTATGATGAAGCCTGGCTAGAATCCATTGTACTGACAGAAAATGCAAACACATGCATCAGAAGGGGTCACTTAGTGAGTTATCTTTGTATTCAATAGCTTTTGTCAGGTCTCTTATTTTTTTTTTTTTCGTTTAACAAAGTAATAAATTGTAAGGCTTATACAATCAAGTGACATTATGAAGGATGGGGTGTGTGGAGAGAGTTGGCAGTCATATGCAATAACACGTGTTTGTTTACTCTCTGCCTTGCAGCAAACAAATGGCATTGTTCTACTGTGATACCCAGTGTTTGCATCGGTGTGAGGACGCATGCATTTAATGTACACAGGTTTAATATCAAATGTAGATTAAAGAATTATGATAGCTGTCTTCCATTATACAATATATGGATTGCTGTGTCATAGTTGCAGGTACATATACTACAAATTTGTACTAGGTTCTTGCTTGTGTTCACTTTCTTTTTAATAAGTGGGCATAATGCCCCTTTCGTACAGAAAACACAAACAAGTTTATTCACAAACAAATGTGAATGTCTGTAGCTAAGAAATGTCATGGCCATCTCCAACACAATGCTGAAGTGCATTGAAGTACAGGCCTGCATCAATACAGTGTATTTGTAGCTAAATGCATGTAACATGTAGTTTACTTTTTGTTCCTCAGCTACACAATGCTATCAAAGCATATTAGTATTTGAGATTCAAGGTTAAAAAGGGGGGGGGGGGGGAACAGGAATATGTAGGCCCTAAATTGTGCACGGGTAGGTCTCTGATGATTTGCAATATAAACCAGATGCTAGAGAGGGGAAGAATTGTGATGCTGAGAAACACAAACTCCCAGGGTGCTCGGGAGAGGGGAGGTGGGGGCAGACCACTATTTTTCACTGTAAACATTCACTCAGGCAGCAGCAGCAGCAGTGCTCAGGGACTAATGCTGCTGGGACCACTGACGACACCTTGTCCAGAAACAACCGATGAGTCATCTTTCGTGCCCAGGGTAGTCGCCGAACCTCCCATTGTTGCAGCCAGACATGCATGAGTTAACCCTCAACTTGCTAGGCTCTCGGTGGTGCGACATCAAAAGAAAGAGCACATGTTGGCCACATGTGCAGTACCCTCATTGTTTTGTCTAGTTGTAGAAGAAAAATAAAAAAAGGTTTTAACACTTGTTTGCAAGTCTTTACATTTCAAGAGCAAATTGTGTGGTGTATAATATGAAACTCAGCCGGGCACATATCATCTCAGGGTGACATCAGTGCAAGACCTTGTATCTAAAAAATCATGAATTTTCAGGGAAGGGAAGAACTTTGTCATGCTCGTAACATACACTGTATTTGCACATAACAGTAGTGTTGATGTCACATAATGTAAAAGCATTGTTTTTGATTAGGGCCTATACATTTATAATCGTAATATTAAAAACTCACATCTGTATTTTTCATTACATTAAAAATTGAGATTTTATATGCCAGTTGAGATAAAAGGTCTTTTACCTCCGGGTAGGCCTAATGATATGTCAGATTTCTAATCAAGTTTCTTTCAGGGAGTGTATTATGTATGTATAATATGTCTGTCTGTCTGTCTATCTATGTATGTATGTATATCTGTCTGTATGTATATATTCATTGATTTATTTTTTATATGTGTGGATCTCGTGAAAGCAGGAATATCAATTAACTATATCAGTGAAGTTTAAAAAAAAAAAAATCAATGAGAGTGATTGTGAGATAGCGAAGACTCAAAAGGCTCCTAACATCTCCACAGAGTGTATTGGAAAATATGTGTGATGAAGCCATGTAGAGTAACTGCACATAATGTATTTTACATAGAACATTACCATCGATTTTGGAGGCATCCAGAATTTAATTGCTTTCAAAGCAAGTTTACCTGGGAAAGGCATTTAATGTGATAGTGTCTGCTATCACTGACATAATTGATTGAATGGTAGAGCTAGGGTATAAATTCATGGTCATACTCATAGCATTGTTGGTAGATGCTGGCAGTCTGAGTCTTTGCAGGCATGTATTACTGCACAGAGGTCAAATCCAAGGGTTTTCCACTGGGGGATAAACAAGGGAGCAGCAGGACGCCTGACACAAGGGTATTTACCTTTTTCTCCCTCTGAAGAATCACTTGGTGTTGTTCACAAATTCCCCAAACTTTACTAACATTTAATTTTTTTTTTTTTGTCAGACAAATGTTGATTACATCTTCCAAATTTTTCAAAATGTACCAGTATATATTCACAAAATTAGATTAACAATGACAGAATGCATGTTATATTGTTTGATCAAAAATATGTTCAATATTATGAAAAGAAAATGAAAGATAATTGTTGGAGCCCTTTCATTTTGTGAGACTTAGCTTTCCATTCCTTGAGTCATAAGTTTCCAAATGATGATTATTTTTAGGCTTTCAAAATATCAATATGATATACTGATCTATTATTATATTTGTTATTCATTATATAATATTCTGTTTTCTGATATACCTTGAAAAGAAACATTAAAAAAAAAGTATATATTGTTATTTTCATTCATGGAATGATCTTGGAGGCTCATTTACAGTTTCTCTCAGAGAGGTGTTCATCACCTCTTGTAAGAATTCACACAATTCTTTGATTTTTAGGCTTTGCAGGAGACTCTAGTTTTTGGAATAAGTTTGAAGCTCTTTTTAGCATGATTGGCAAATTCAATTATTGTTTCATACCCACCCCCACCCCCAAAAGGCTTACTCTGCACTAGAATTAGCCTTCAAATGTGTGTGCCTTTTCCCCACCAGGTAATGTGAAGAGGAAAAAAGTTAATTTTCCAAAATCTCCTTTATAAAAGACTACATGTCATAATAAGGGAAAACACGCACACACGCACAAAATAAGCCCAATTCTAATCACTTACGTGTTTGCAAATGAACATGAATTGATTATGGGTATATGGGAATGAAATACAGCTGTAGCTTTCATTTCAAGGCAGCTGTGACCCATGTACATACATCACTGGAAGTGTTTTGTGCAAATGTTTGTTACGATATTTTGATATTTGTTTTGATGATAACGCAATATTCAAATACAGTTGAACCTCTCGTATCCGGACAAGTCGGGACCGGGGCTCATCCGGATAAGGGATTTGGCCGGATACGGGAGACTCAATGCTTTATACATGTACATACCGTATAATAGAGCTCTATGGTACATACACATACACATGTACTGATGTAGCCCATTGTAGTACCACATGTAGTAATGTGTATACTGCGACCTTTTCATTGTTACACTCAGTAACAGACCCCAAAACAGAGGTTCGTGTTTGCAAGCGGAAATCATTTTCTTTTATAAATTCTAGGGATGATTTACCTAAATAATTATTAAGAAATGTATCAAGTATATGTAATTCATGTGTGTTTCCTCCCGTAATTATTAAAAAAAGATAAAAAAATCACGGCGAGATTGCGTCCGGATAATAGAGAGATCCGGATAAAGGGAGGCCGGATAATAGAGGTTCAACTGTACTTTATTCATGCATACGTATCATCCTGTGATCTCTCGGGGTGTCAATGATACAGTTATTATACAGGTGCAATCCGATAGAGCAGTCCCACAACAAACATAACGTCGCTGGGGTGAGAAGACCTTGTATCTGCAATTTTGGTGAAAATGAGTTTTTTGGATTAATGGTCAAATAATGGGTTAAGTGATGTCCTGTCTTTATACTCCAAAAATGAAGCCACCACGCGGCATGTCAAGGGAAAGGCTATCCCATTCGCCACAGTGCTTTGGCCGCCATGTTTTTTGGCTCTCCTGAACATTTGACATTTTGTAGATACGAGGTCTTATCGCCCCAGCGACGATAAGGTTTAAAGTTTGTTTGTCCCTTCAGAAGCTTGTACATTGTAAAAGTAGACAATTCTGACCGTTATTCATAGTAAAACCGGAAACATCTTTAAGATGAAGGGGGGAACAGTTCTACAGATTTCCAGTGAATTCATTCAGACCCTGAAAAAAAAATTCAAACCGTTATGCTTGGTACAAAGGGGGAGCATACTCTTGAGTGACATGGGGTTGGCTTTTCATTATTCTGTTTGTTTGATTTTTCAAACTTGGAGGTGTATTACCATAAGATGTCATACATAATGTTGGGAAACATTACTTTTCAACCATGCAGAATTTTGTGACATTTGCCAAAAGAGATATGGAACCTTTTACATCATCATGTGATTCTTAAATGTATCCACACCAATGCTGATCTTTGAAAAATTTTCAGAAAGAATTTAACAATCATCTGCTCTAACAGTAGATTTTTTTATAATGGCTTTAACACTATATACTATGAACTAGCTTCATGATTTAATGATGAGTTACTTGTCTAATGATCTCCTTTCCCATCTGACAGTTTAGAAAGACAGAGAATAAAAAAAGCAGTCAGAGTGTCTCGTTAAGGGTCATTTACCGTCACAAAGTTGCCATTTCTATTCTCATCTCTTCCCCTGGCCTGTATTGTTGGCTGTGTGACGCTTGGAGCCAAGAAAATGTGTGTTTCCCAGCTATTTAATTATGTGGGGGTCCTGCACCTGTTTTGAACATGGTTCACCATGGAAAAAAAAATAATTGGGCCAGAGCAGAGTCATACTATTTTTTTTTTTCAGCTTTCTCTCTTTGTCAAAAACAAGTGTGACTCTTGGCATGATCAACACCCAATTTGGAATTTGATTTGTAATGTGTAAAGGTGATAAAACCCTGAATCTCCTTTTTATTGACCTAAAGGTAGTGTTATTAGGTATTAAAGAAAGTTTTACCCATGTTGATACCGCAATTCATGCTTGATTCTGCTAACATTACTGACTACATTTGTAAGTAGTATCTCCGGACATGTTGTAACCATCAATTTTCCTTTTTTTTTTTTTCCAGTTCTGGATGTCATGACAACATGACAACATTGATTATGAAAACTTGAATTTTGTCCAAATGAATTGAAGAAAAAAGAGAACCTTGTTTAGTGAACAAAGTACCACTGCCTACAACAACATGATACATGATGGGATGATAAGTACTGATCAGGAAACGGTGATAGCACTGGGATGATGATGATAATGATGATGATGATGATGATGATGATGATGATGATGATGATGATGATGATGATGGTGGTGGTAGTAGTGGTGGTAGTGGTGATGATGGTGGTGGTGGTGATGAGGATGATGATGATGGTGGTGGTGGTGGTGATGGAAGTGGTGATGATGATGATGATAATGGTGGTGGTGGTGGGGATGGTGGTGATGAAGGTAATGATCAGTGATGATGCATGATATTGATGATGATGTTGATGATGGATGTTATTTACTGTAATTATAGCTGCTATCATTCAGTTGATACAGCTGTTGCAATAAGACAAACATGGTGACTATCAGCCTGTGACCCATTCTATCAATTACAGGATACTGTTGTTTTTTCTATCTCCATAGGATGAACCCCATCCTTAGAGTCAAGATAACAGTGTAGGTGCATGAGTGTGAATGTTCAGAATGGGAATTTTCTACCCAGATCCATGGAAGGCATTGTGACTCCATATAATTCTCAGAAGCATTGGTTGCTGAAAATTGAAAATGAAAATTTCTCAGTGGATAAAGCTTGAACATTTTCCCCTGTGAAAAGAGGCAATTTCTTAACCTGTTGAGGACGGGCTGATTTTGCTACAACATGCATTTCCCACAGACACTTGCCTGAATTTACTCAGGACTTGTTCTCTTAAAGAGACTGAGCAGTTCTGGTTGAGGTGAGGATTTAGCTTTTAACGTTTTGCGAGATTATATATTCAGAAACCACTCTACAATATGTCAAAGAGCATGCAATTCTAGGGGGTATCAAAAGTTTATTTGATGAAAATTGGTTTTGAAATGGCTGACATATCCAAAAACAAGGTGAAACAAAGAGATCCTAATAAAAGGTGTGGCCTGTCGCCATTTATTATTATCACTTTTTTGGATATCTCAGCCATTTTAAAACCAATTTTTATCAAATACTGTAAAACATGATATATTGAATTTTTTGCAAATTGGAGCTGACGGCCTTTTTTTTGCGGCATGACATTTTCACGAACTGCCACTGGCATTCAATGTATAGTGTAGACAAGAACTTTCGCATGCAGTTTAATTTCGCGAATCTTGGCGCTCGCGAAATTAAAATGCACTGGAACATTCCTCATTTTACAGTAAACGTTGAATCCTTCTTAAGATCATGTTTCATAAGAGGTTTTTCATTATCTCACTGAGGAATGTTATAAACCTGAATCCTCACCTCAACCAGTACTGTACTGTCCCTTTAAAGTGAATTTGAAATGACATCTTCTTAATTTTGCACATATTGTGTTTTTTTTTTATATTGTTTGTTTGTAATGCCAAGGAGGTACTAGGCGAGTGTTATCCCCTTGGTAATGCCTTGCTCCCTGTTTGTATCATTTTCTATTTTCATGTAATAATAATAGTAATGATAATGTTGATGATGATGATGATGATGATGTTGATGATGATGATGATGATGATATTGTTGATGATGATGATGATGATAATAATGATAAGAAGAAGAATAATAATAACATAATATATTATATTATTATATAAATAATTATGATTATTATATATTATTATTGATATTATTATTATTATAATTATCATCATAATATTTATAAGCCTATTTCCTGTCATCCTTTCTTGATGGTTGCTATTGTAGTGATCTTTATAGGGGATCAATGGAACGGGAAATAATATGTAAAAATTTATGCTATGACAGTGACAAGAGTTGCCATGAGATGTTTATTGCATTGTGTAATACTGCTTTCCCACACATCCAAAGTTTGTTCAACTCTGAACTTGTATGCCAGATTGGATGGTGAAAACAACTTTACAATGGGATTTGTAATCATGTGACTACCGGTACCACATTCTACCTGCACACTATGCTATCATGAGTGGAATTAATGTCCTTTGATCATGTTTACCTGGGTGATGATAATCAGTAAAACAAGCAGTCAATCATTCAATTAATCATAATAAACTTGAAGTGGAAGTTTGTGGTTTTTTTTTCTGCACATACCCTTGTCAAGTTTGTGTAACTTTTACATCTCATTAGATTATATGAAAAACATGCATGATCAAAGCATTGTGCCAAGAAGTCAGATATCAGACATGAATTAGCAAAAACGATGAATACATTAATATATACACCGTTAGCTCAGGAGAGCATAGGCTAGTTGCCTATTGAGGCTGCATGACCCTCTCAATAGTTCATTTTTTTAATTAATTAGTTAATTAATTAATTAATTAATTAATTAATTTTTATTTATTTGCCCATTCATTTATTAATTTTTTTTTTTGGGGGGGGGGGGGGGGTAGAGGATAGGCAATTATCAACATGAACACATGAAAACATGCAATGAGGATCTGCCCAAGTTTTTCAAGCTAGTACACTGTAAAAGCTGCTATTTTCACGTATGAGGAAATCACAGACATTTTCGTGAGATGTTGTTTTCGCAAATTGATACGTGCTATCATATAACGACATTTTTGTGTGTTGTTAAATTTGCTTTCCGACAGTGATTCACAAAATTTGCGAAAATAAAACCCTTATGAAAATAACAGCTTAATGCAATATATGACAATTATGTTTAAGTTAAATACTACCGGTATTTGATCTTGTTGAAGACCCTCCCATGCTCTCATCCTTTGTAAAGTCTACGGCCTTATACGTTCTTTCTATTCACCTATTCATTTTGTAAAACCTTCTTTTATCTATTTCTCAGCCAGGGAGGTAACCCTTCCCTTGTGTAGAACTTCTTTGTTAACTTATCCATTTTATAGAATTTTTGATCTTGATAAAGAGAGAAAGAAAATCATTTTTCATGTTTTTATTCATGTTTCAACTAATTTTGAGAAATTGTGTTGAAATAGGAACAAAGCTCAACATATACACGTATGTATTAATAGCATTGTAGTCATATTAGAGAAGTCATAGATCCAGGCCCTTGTTTTTTCATTACACCCTGAAGATTGGTCAGCATAGGCTTTTTTTATTTGCTTTATAATGGAGCATATAGGGAGAGCATTGTCTGGTTTAGTCATCAATATGATTTGGTCAGTCATTTATGCCTTGTTTGGTCAGTTGTTGATGTGCCGTCTGGTCAGGAAAGAATGTTGCCCATCTGGCATTGGGACTGCCAAGCCAAGTTCCTGCCTCTCAAACGCTTGCCTAATGGTCGGAATTTTGTATGTCACTACAAAGTGGATCCTCATTAGCTCTGTACTTTCAAAGTAGCAAGTTTCTGAATCAGGAACTTGTGGCCCTTTCGCTTCTGAAAAATATTACAAGTCATGTCTTGACTTGTTTTTTTGTGCATAACACAAGTGCCAGCATGAAATCCGCAAGATGTTGCAAGCAGTGCAGCTAATGAGGGTGCAAAATACCATCATGCTGCTTATAAAACAGAGAGTCTCTGCAAACAAAATGTAAAGAAAATTGTCATTGTGTGTTATTTTGTGTGCAGCCTGATTCTCTTTTATTTCGGTGTCTGTGACAGGAAAATTAAGAAAAAGAGGGCAACACCGACTTGGATTATGAAGTATAGTACTTATGCCAAAAAGTGTCCAAAAAAGTCATTTTTTTTTTCAACAGACTTCCACAAATACCTTCCCAGAAAAGAAGTGAACCGTGGTATAATATTTTGGAAAATGTTCACCCATCCATCTTTCCCATTTTGCCTTTCTTCTCTAAACTTTCACTTTCACCCATGAATAAAGGAAAGTGTCCAAGCAGTCCATGTGCAATGTCTTTGAGAGATATTGGGGAAGCACTATTTGGGCACCCGTCCTGCTTCATTGTGAATATTCATCATCTACACGTATCCGTAATACCGTGGAAATACATGATTTTTACATTTCCCGGCAGCGTTTTTACATTCCCCGGCAAAGCTGAACATTTTCCATCTCCCGGCGAGACGTTTTTACATTCCCCGTTGATGCAATTTTTTGAGATTTTTACATTTCCTGGCGATACGTTTTGACATTCTATGGCACCTATCCAGCGTTCTGGGCACTTACTAGCACAGTATCTTACTGCCTGATGAATATTCATGATGAAGCGGGACGGGTGCCCAAATAGTGCTTACCAAGGTATTACTTCAACACTTCGAAATGCCAGTAAATAGAAGAGGAAGTTTGAGCAATGATTCAAATTAGATCAAGAAATATTTGGAATGGAAACAGCATTTCCAAGAAGAGTGCACCAATGATTTTCATTTTTACACTGCACATGGCTGCTTTCTTTGAATTTTGTTTCTTCAGAAGCATTCTCATATATTTCTACAATATTTTTTGTACACCATGCTTAGTTGTTAAAGAGTCTAAAGTATGAGACTAGTTAGGTACCTGGAAGGGGAAAGCTGCATGTTGCAAGGGAAGCATGGTGGAAATTGCACCAAATTAACTGCATTTTGTTCCCAGCCCTCTTTCTCTCTCTGAGCCGTGTCATCCAGAAATTCTCCCTCACTTTCTACAATGTGTAGTGCGATCGTTTGTTTACAATGCATGATATTTCTATGGCTGGGCTCAACACTAACTTCTTTCAGTGGTGGCCTGTTTGGGCCACTAAAATCCTTGTATTTGAATCTTTGGTAGCCAAAGAGAGAAATAGATTGACCCAAAATGATGAGAAATATTAAAATTTTATTGTGGATTTTAAAATGGTCCTGTTTACCTTTGGGAACAGTGATTTAAAAAATATTCGAGATATCACATTTGATGCATACGTGTAGGTCTGTTGTATCACAAAACATGCTACCATATAAAATTTTCGCACTAAAGCCTAAAATATATGGAGATATCAGTATTTTCCCCATTAAACCATAACTGTTGATGGTTTAATCTGGTAACATTATTATTATAAATGTTGTTCACATTTTATCTGTTTAACAAAACTTAACATTGATTATACGTATTCAGATTTTACAGTGGTTGTTTCTATCCCAAACTCACATTTTGGAACTATTCTAAAGCACTAACGCTGGATTTTTGTTTCACCTGCAAATGGTAAATTATGCCTATAACTGCCCAATCAGACCACCACCACCACCACCACCAAAAAAAACAAAACAAAACAAAACAAAACAAAAAATTCTGGCCCGACATCAATTCTTAGTGGCCCTGGACCACTGGGCCACCCTAATGTTGAAGCCTCTCTATTGTAAGGTCTGCAATGCAATAGCATTTCAGAGAAAGATATAAAATGAGAGATGGGGAGGGAGAGACATTTGGAGGTAGAAAAAAAAAGAGGAAATTTTAATATTTTGACTCAGAGGTTATGAGTGTCTTGAAGTAAATTGTGGAGGCAAGAAAGATGATCATATCAAAGCTATGGATAACACTGAAGGACAGAGAGCAAGGAGTACGGAAACTGAAAGAGCTCTGTATCTCCTCGTAACCCTCACTCACAATGTGCTATAAAACTTCTTGAAGTATCATCAGGGGGGTATTGAAGGCACTACACCATTCCTGCAAGTCTGCGTGATTTCCAAGAATTGCCATGTTTAAGAAGATTCAAAAGTGCTTAAAATGTGGTTCATCCCTCTGTAGATTTGGCTGAGAAACATTGGAGCCATCTGACTGTAGTTATACTTTAAGTTGTTTGTTTGGAATTGGTTGGGTTAGTTTTTACTCACTGTGAGAACATAGGATGAAAAAATAAGATTGGAATATCAAGAATGTGTAACTGTATGTAATAAGGTTTTGTATTCAAACTGTTCTACCAAAGCCATTTATTAAGTGATAATGAAATAAAGGCAACTGTTTGTGCATTCGTAAGCACACTTTGTTCTTGCATTTTACCGTAAAATGTGACCCTGCATCACAAAACGAACAGAAAGTCACCAGACATGAAATTTTAGTTAAGATCATATTTTGAAAGAGCAGACTTTCAGCTTTAAAATGATTGTATTACTGAAATCAGATAGGCTCTCCTGACCTATCCAAATATTGGAAAGAAAGCACACACTCAGGAAAAGTATGAACTGAGAAAAGAGGCTCTGAAGGACAGTGTCTATTCAAATGCTAAATCTTTACCAAGCAGTGCTGGCTGTGTGATGAATGGGACAAAAAACAGGATGTAAACCACTGGAGTAACAACAATGAAGGCATTATCAGCTTAAACTGAAATTGAGCATGCCTTATCAAAACATTCTGTCCATAATTAATGCCAACTTTAAAAGCAGTAGCATAATTCTTTCAAAAGTTATTAGAGTTGAAAGTGAAGAGTGTGTGCAAGGTTTTTAAGAAATGAAAAGGGAATTCAAAGACACACCTAATCACACTATTCTACCAAAAAATGTTCGAGATAAACTGCTAAAAAACACACTTTCCTGCCCGTTTTATGATTCCAAATTTTAGCATAATGTAGAAGAAGACTTGCTCTTTCAGAAGATATGAAAAAGTCAAGATTAGCTAGGTTGACCTCACACAAAATCAATGTGTGCGACTTTTTGTTCGTTTTGTGATGCACGGTCACAAATACAACAGCACGGAATGCATATTTTGCATGAACCACAAAATAACACTAGTTACCTATACAGTGAGTTCTCGCATCTTAATGAAATGACTGCAATAGTCAAATGAGACAAGAGATTGTATTACAGGCTTCCTGAACCAACTAACACAAGCTCAGAACTGATGCAAGTTTTTCATCAAAATATTGTGATGGATGTTAACAAGGCAAATATTGACACAATTACACAACATGTGACTGATTCCAAGAATGCTTCCCCATGCCTGTAGCGATCCAGGTCCTAAATAAACTTTCCATGAAAAGTACCCCTGCCCTTTTGTTCTGATCATTGGAGGTGCTAACAAACATACTCTATCTAATTTTGAGTGCTTTTATCCTTGACCTCGTCACCCCACTCACAGGGTGGAGGGACCTAATGCATGTTCCCCAAATTTCTGGTAAAGGGGTATGTTTCAAGCAATAAAATTCAGCCTAAGAATTATATCCCCTCCCCCCCCCCCCCCCCCCGTATTGTCCTATCTTCAGAAGATAGCAAATCACCACAGTAAATTTTCATGCTAAAATGCTGATTTCATGTGTGATTTGTGAATCTGTTGTGTGTGGAAACTTCGTATTTTGACAAATAAAGTTCCACTTTCATTGCCCAAATGTGACAGTCTATAAAGACCAAAAATGCATCAACCTTTATGACATTCAAAGAAGTAATTGTGATTATCCCCCCACCCCCCCCCCAAAAAAAAAAAATAAATAAATAAAAGAATCATAGATTAAGCATCCTGTGGGTTTTTTTTTTTTCATTTAAAGTCACAAGATAAGTATTTTGATATGACAGGCCCATTCACATACAAGTCTTACTGGCCCGAATTCACGAAGGTGATACAAATGAAACCATGGTTTAAACCATGGACAAAAACCATGGAGCGCCAAGTGTCGCATGGCATATTTCGTTACGAAATCAGTCATTTCGGCGATGAAATGATTATTTTGTAAGGAAATGACAACATTTTGTAACTAAATGAACATTTCGTCCACGAAATGATAATTTCGTTGACGATACGGTCATTTTGTTGACAAAATGACCAATTTCGTACCAAAATATTCTGTGCGACACTTGGCGCTCCATGGTTTTTGTCCATGGTTTAAACCATGGTTTTATTTGTACCATCTTCGTGAATTCGAGCCATTGGGTTTTGCACCACAGGGCAAAAATTGACATTTGAAAAAAACACCCTCTTTATACTTTAGCCTGGCTCTTTAATGCTCCAACTATTCAACCTTCAAGAGTGACTGGAGCAGGATCCCAGGCACCTTCACCCTGGCATAGTGTGATGAGTTGAATGATAGAATGAAATAATACAAAAGAAAAACAACAACTGCTCAATGTTACATTGTGATGCAGATTGTGATGATTATGGTGGTTCTTCCACACAGTACTGTATGATTTGCTTTTTTTTTTTTTTTTACAATTTTTGTTGGGGGATGGATGGGTCGTGTGAAAGGGCTATTTTTCTTTACAGCGAATGGTACATTTTCGCAATCTGACCCACCATTATAGCCATCTTGAACCGTGCTATAAAATTTGGTATTTTGAAGGGCTCTCGGCAAAGGCAGAATAAGATTTTGATCAACATCCCTTAGGCAAACTCAAACCTCGCAACAAATCTGTGCTCTACATGTAGCTAATTGTCATGAGATATTATATCAACATCTCTCCGCTACCAGTGTATCTGTGTCATACAGAGCTATCAGGTTTGTAGGGGGTTTTCCTGCTGTTCTGTTTACTGGTACTGCTTCCACAGGAAGAAAAAAAAAAAGATGTACTCTTTTCTGTTTAGTGTTCGTTTGTTTTTGCACTGACCGTGGCTGTTTGGTATTGCCTGCTTATCTAACTTCCATGATTAAAGTCAAATTCAGGAGATGTGTTCTTCCTGAATCTAGTTCACTGTGTGACCGAGTTCTCATCATAGAAATGTCAATATTCGATGAGAGCATGGACTACGTGAAATCATCATGCTCTCATGGAAAGGTGGACACCATTAGTAAGGTACTGTATACGCCGAATATTTCGCGAGGTTTTTTATTTTCGCGAATTTCGCGAGTCAGGTGCTATTCGCAAAATTAAAGACATGCAAAAATATTGACTCTGATCCCGATGTGAATGTGATGTACGCCTGTATACTTCTCCGTTCAGTGCAGGCCTCCACAATCGCGAATTTAACCACTCGCAAAATTGTTGGGAATTCCGGATTCACGAAAATTTAGACTCGCGAAATATATGGCGTATACACCAATGTACATTGTAGGTAACTAAACAAGAAAACAAAGTAGAATGGTAATCCACTTTCACATCACTGGAAAAGAGTGAGAATGTCAGTATTGTGATTCATTTGATTGCACTATCAGAGCATTTTCATTATAGAAAACTGATAAATCAACCCTCAAACTGAGTTACCACATGTATCAATTACACTGCATTGTAAGGGACATGAGAGCACGTTCTGGAGTTTTAGCATATCCAGAGGTCATGGTGGACTATACTCCATTGGGACGTAAACTGCGATTCATGTGGATGTGGACTTTTGTGAGTGGCATTCTAACTGGTTGTTCGAGTATAAATGTCTTTGGACTCAATCCATCCTCCAGTCCCATATCATGAGACAGCAACCTCTTTCTAGGTTACTCAATCAATGCGACCTGATTTCATGACAAACTGTACCCTGTTTTACAAAGCAGTTGGCTACCATTGGCACTTCTGATAATTGCATTCTAATGTGGCAGGTGACTATTAAAGCAGCCATAAAGCTTTGAGCATGAAAGCAATTGTGCCCTTATTGTAACATAGGTCCTATGGTAAGTGCAAATCCATTTATGAAACTGGCCCGTACTTTACGGATCATAAGGACTCTTTACTGATATGATACATCACCTGATTCGGTCATGCTCTGTAGAACGGTCTATCGCTGGCCCCTGCATGCATCCAGTCGAAACCACTGCACATGCATGCAGGACAATACACTGTAGTTCATCGATGTTTTGAAGCATCATCTGTAACCATTGTTCTGCTCAGAATTTCCTTGTGTTATTTGAAAGTGTGTCTCCTAGTGATCCTCCCAGTCAAACAGCCCCTCCATGAGTCATAATTTTACATTCTAATATTCTATTATTTTTGTGTTTGGTTATTTAATATGAAAGATCATCCACATATTAATTACTGATTATTTGATACCGGTACTCAAGAAATAGTTTTGTAAGGTAATTTTGACTTTGTAGGCTGATTATGATACAACTGTAAATCAATCTTTTTTCTTCTTTTTTTTTGATGACATTTGCAAGACTTTAATATTGAGTTTTGTTAAAAATGCTTTGCATTTACCTTGGAAGCATTTCAGTCACGTGTACATGCAACGCTGCTCAGGTGTGTTTCCTGCATGGATGGACCATGAAGGCTGTTTCACTAAAGAAGTTTTCTGGACCAATGAAGTTGTGAAAATGGGAATAATGTATCATGTGAGGCGACTGAATTGACCCTTCTTGTATCCACAATCCCCCTTTTCAACAAAATCAGCGATACTGAAAAAAAAATTAACAGTTAACTGCCTTTCAGTGATCACAAGGTTCCTTTCATACTGAGGCTCTCTTGCAGGTCAGTGCAGGGAGGTGACCTCCCTTGTCAGTGTGTGTCCATCCATGTAGTCAACCCTGACAGTAGCCTTCTGGCTCCATCATGGCGCTTTAGGAAATCCAGACTTTGTCTTCCTTCTGTTTTGTTTTGCATTGCTCTATTTTGTTTTTTGGGGGGTCAGTACTGTCAATGATCAGTGGTATGATCACCCCACCAGCAGTGTTTGGGGGTACAAAGTGGCACCTGGATGAAACCTGGATTTTCACCCAGGGGTGTACACTGTGTCAACAAGGCAATTCTTTCCACACCAAAACATCACCATTGTGTGCCCAAAAATCTGTTTGAGGCTTTTGATATGCCAGGAGATACTGGATACAATATCTGACCATCTCTTTCCACCTCCCTGATCTGACTGAGTTTTTAGCAGTGGTTTCATCCTCAGTTGTAGGGAGTTTAAATGTTTTAAGCATGTTATGATGTCCAGGTGTCTCTGATGTAGACAAATAATGTACAAATCTCCATATCAAGATTTTGTATCTGTATTAACAATAGAGGTAGTTCTTGAGAGAGCTGCCCAAGCTATGCCCAACGAGACAACTTCTGCATGCATTTTGGATTCCCAGTATTGTACTACTGTATACGCTATATATTTCGCGGGGGTTTTATTTTCGCGAATTTCGCGAGTCGGGAGCTATTCGCGAAATTAACAACACGCGAAAATATTACCTTCCAAAATGAATCCCTTACCTTGATGATACAAACATTTCAGTACTAGTGTACACTTGTACCATGTCACGGCTTACCGAACAGACCATACTGGCTAAGCTTGTTTACGTACATATAGCACGTCCACGTCTACTTACGAATACTGTAGAGAGCCAATCCACTGCGCCACAATGTTACAAACGCGCGGCGTGTCACCCTTGATTACAGGTGCTCTTGCGTTTGCATGCCGGTACGTCTTTACAACTTTAGGGGCCGGGGCTTCGTATGCTCCAGCAACTGGTTGCCGCTGAATTTACTCATACCCCTCGTACCACTCGTCAAAAATCTAGCGCGATGGACTTAACCACTTCAAAAATAATAAATGTTGAATTCTAACTTACTAGTTCGCAGAGTTTGTTAAGTTTTTTTCATGCAGTGTATAACTAGTATCATTCTTATTTGTTAGTGGCCTAGTAACAAGTTGAAAATTCACACTTTCTTTGCCACTTCATATTTTCTCTGGTCCCCCAATCGCGAATCTAACCACTTGCGAAAATGTGTGACAGCGGCAATTTGCGAAAATTTATGTACGCGAAAATTATAGCGTATACAGTATGTGAAATATAGGAATAGGTGTGTTAAAAATTTTGCTGGTCCTGTGGAAAAATATCCATAATACGATTCTCTCAGGTCATGAAGAAATTGGCCTCATTCCAAAGCTTATGTCAAACATGATGCTGATGTTATACCTATCCATCACCCCCCATACAAACAAGAAAAAAAGCAAAACAAAAACAGATAAGTTGTGCATAAAACCTGTCTATGCATCTTTTGTATAGTTTCTCATAGAATACAGTTTTAATTCTAGTGCTTTACCATGGCTTTAGGCAACCTTGACACTTACAGAACTTGATGCAGACACTATTATGATTTCAAACCATAATCAATTAAGCTTCCTTCCCAATGCTATTGCTATTTCCAACAACTAGAATAATTTCTGGTTTTGCACAAATTTCCCCAAAGCGAAAATTTCCACTTTTATATATGTGTTTTACCGACTCAAAGAGAAACTTTGCTCAGGGTTTACATGAAAAACAACAAAGCCAAATAAATAGAACACTGAAAATTTCATGTTAATCAGATAAGAATAGTTTGGAGATTCCAGTATGTTAAATATACATTTCTGTACTTTTGCTCATAATCTCATTAGATGAAGTAATGATGTAATTGCCTCACCACTCTACTACTCCCATTGGTTTTGTGCACATCAAATATTAACATAATTAAAAAAAAAATGATTTAGCATCTGAAACACACCTTCCACTAAGAAAGTCAATGATAGCTAAAATCAATACAACTAAAGAATTATCTATCAAAAATGGAGGGTGTTATTCATTCTCTTTTAATACCATTCCTATAGGGTATTGAAGTGAAAAAGTGTCCCATTGATTACTGCAAAACTATTTACTTTTATAGATCAGTTTGCAGAAGCAGAAATTTCAGTCTTACATTTTGGAAACAGGGTACTACTATCAAGATCAAAATATTCAGAACGAGTGTCAACAGAATATTTAAAATTCAAATTTATCCACAGGTTGAGTGCATGAAAAACTTGGTTTTCTTTCAATTACATTTTGATTCAAGGCCAAAATTTTAAGATTTTAATGCTGTATTCCTATGAATTTTGTGCAGTTGAGACCCGTAAGTTTTTGAAAAAAAAAACCTAAAACGTAAATGGAGTCTGTAAGTGCCTGGGAGTCTGCTTGCCAGCTCTTCTTCCAGTCATGTGGTCAGGCTTGGTGTGTCCAGCCAATCAGGAAGACCCGAGCCCGGCAATTCTAGGCATGTCTTGCTTCAAGTCAAAGAGACTGACACGTTCAGTCTGTCAGAGATTTGATTAGCCTCCGTGTAATCATGGACCTACAAACCCACCCGATTATATATGTTGATGTGTTACAGATTATTTTTACTTTTCGTATATTATGTGTATAAACTTATGCATGTGCATGACTATATCACTTATACACACACATCTCTCTCTCTCTTATATGTGTTTCTACTTTTGAGAGAGAGAGAGAGAGAGAGAGAGAGAAAGAGAATACTCTGCTGATACTCAGCTGTAGAGAATGCACACTAATCTGAATGTTATGTTGAGTCTGCGTGAATTAATTCATTATTGATTATTTTCTCTTTTTTTTCTAGAATCAGCTGTAACATTGAAACCCATAAATCTAGGAATTCTGGAGTTTTGTGAAAGTAGAACATGTGCAGGGCAACAAATGTGATTCCCACAATTCTTTAGGGAAACTGAAATCACAAATGATACACATCCTGTAGTGTAGTGTACTGTAGACTAATTCTGAGAAAAAAAAATATTTGCGGGAGTGGGCAATAAAACTAATGTAAAAACAAGATCCAAGCTTATTCGTCTGGGAAGTTGACAATGATGACATTGCAGTGTATATTCGTTGTAAAATTGAGCCAGACAGTTCTTAATTTTTTTATTCAATTCATTTATGTAGTTATTGGGTAATTATTGTGTGGATATATTGGGATGTTTGTTTGTTTGTTTTTTCTAAATTTTGCATTAAGATAATTGTAGGGGTGCCCTTTGATGTAAACATTGACATTATCTTGGAATATTACACAGGAGGAACAAGATGATTTGAATGTGAGGACAAAATGATTGGGAAGACAGGGCAATTTTACCAAAATTGAAATGAATCATCAACCTGCCATGTACATGTGTGATCATATCATGGAACTGATGCCTAGAAATGAGATCTTAATGCTTTATTTATTTCATCAATGGAGGAAGAAAAGAGCCAACAGATGTTGTGAGATGACAGTTTTGCAATGAGCTTCCAGACTGTGGTTATGAAGAAGCTAAGCATGTGTCAAAATGCTGCAGTATGCATTTGTTAGTGTTATCGATGTTTTCATTGCCAAGAATTGTATCACCAAAAGCTACAAAACTACTTTCAAGCCAAGAATAATCCACCATTGCTGCCTTAAACAAGGTAAATGCAAGTTAGAATGCACACCTCACAAAACTTCAGTGTCTTGGAGGTCCTAATTCTTTCAAACTTTGAAAGATTTGAGGAAAAAATGAAGAAAGAGATGCAAGTGCTTTATTCAACATTGTCAAACATGTTGCTTTGTAATGTTGACACTTCCTTCACAGAAACTAAACTCGATTATATCAGACAAGCTCCTGAATGTATTCTAGGGGAAAAAAAAGGGGGGGGGGGAGAAAATGTTCACCACAAACTTGAATGACAGATGTTTGTTGCACTATTGAGGAAGGATATAACCAAGGCAAATTACTCTGATATTCTTGTAGTCATTGCGGAAAGACAGACCTGCAGCAGTGATGTAGTGGCTATATTATTGTATTTATTCAGAAAGTAGATCATGACCAGAGCAAACATCTTGCGAAAATGGTCTCAGGAGCCACATTATGCCTTTTGTAAAGCACAAGGATAATGGAAGAAGGAATCTTACTTTTCTTAATCCAAAATCATGAGGGAAAACAGCCGAACACTTATGGACAGGCAGGAATACCTTGAATAGGGCGATGGCACTTTTACAATCCTTCTGGTACAGGAAGTCAAAAAGGAAGTAGTTGAAAATCCTGGTGAGTAGCTTTCACTTTATTCAATTTTGTAGCAGGGTCACATCATGTTTCTATGTCATGCTTATGAAAATGATGGTAGTTCCAGGGAGTATTTGTTGTCAGCCACTAATATCCGTCCAAATGTGACCCGCCATGACAAAAAAGGATCCGAAAGTTGCTGAAGGCTGAGCCAAGAAAATCAAGTTTGAAGTCAGGTCATCAAAATTGGTCAAATCCATCAAATTTCTGTTTCGGGCATAATGTTGTAGTCTAATGTTTCGTCTATCATCTGCGTAAATTTCGAAGCTAAATGGTCTAAGGAAAAGCAATCGTCGTTTTTCTGGGCCATGATTTTCTGACCTTTTTTTCCCCGACAGAACAAAAGCGTGTCCGAAGATTCGGATTTAGCGCTGCAGATAGACTCCGTCCCTATCAACGAGGGAGTGATCTTATTGGTCAGTGCGTGGCATCCTGGTTACTGATTGGTCATTGCATAGACAGCTGGCGCTAAGCTTGAATGAACATCGTGGAGGTTTTACTATGAACAGACCTTCTATTGTCAAGAGATGATAACTGTCTTACCTCCCCTCAATCAGGATTGTGTCAGAAAGAAAACTTTAAAGGTGGTTTTCTTGAAATGCTGATTTCCTGAACCACTCTTCTTTTTTACCGTATGGCAAATAATTGGATACATTGGTGCAAAAGTTTACTTACTCTATTGATAAAGATTGTGCATTTTAGTCAGGAATGGAAGCCTGCCAAAAAGCCCTTTTTTTTAAATAACTTTATTGTCATTTCTTGTGTTTGCAAAACAAATCATTACTTTCCTGTTCATGCTACTTGTGTGAAAAGTGCTGTGTGTGTATCTGAACTCTGTAAGAGCAACAAATTGCACTTTCTAGTGTTCAGCGATAAATATCTAGAGATATGTGCCGATCTACTTTCAATGTTATTCGAAGTAGCAATAACCATGAACATTTGAGGTGAAGGACTTTAAAGAAATAGTGTGCTGTAGCAGATTGTGCCATTTTGTTCAGACAGTCTACAACTGGGTAAATGTAAATTGTATCTGTGACCTATCTATGTATATGACTCATGGAAGTGTCCTAAAACTTGTTAGTGTTGGTCAGTGGTCAAATATCCTGCTTCACCGTGGTTAACCAAATCTGAGATTGACGTGGACCAGGTATGATTAAACAGCTTATGTATCCCTGATACATGAATGTAAAAAACAAAACAAAAACAAAAACAAAACAGAAAAACAAACAAACAAACAAATGAAAAAATACCCAACAACTGCAAATGAACAAATTAACAAACTGTAATAAATTAACAAAATGTCATCCAGAAAATCATTTATAAGCAAGTAGACTTCACTAAGATCACCAACTTAAGATCAATGGGATGAAGTTTTGTACTTTTGTGCTATATAGTAGCTGGCTTATTTGCAGTGTGGTATCATCTGGTGACATAGCCTTATAGTGGATACTATGCTGTGGCATAGTAGATACGACTCCCGACTCCCAATCGCAGGACCCGAGTTCAATACCCGCCCAGTGCTTACGTCCTTGGACAAAAGATGTTTTTACCCACCATGTCCCTCTCAACCCAGGTGTATAAATGGGTACCTGGTAATAATGATGGCAGGACCCTCTGGTAGAGCAGTGTCAACACTGAAGAGGCTACCCTGGATAGATAAGACATCATTATCATTATCATTACATTATTATTATTATTATTATTGTTATTATTATTATTATTTACTTTTATTCAAAGTTTGACTGATTCCAAGTCATACTTAATTGTGGTTGCTTTACCAGTTAAAGATAGATACCTGACAGGAAGCATTGTGGTCTTTTTACTGTGGTTCCCGTCCCTCCAGAGAACAATGTTTTACTACAGATTCAATATGAGTCATTCTAGACACGTTTAGCATTTTTACTTGATCGCTCTGCTCATCTTTACGAGGCAGCGTTTTCCTGTCCCTAGTTACCTGGCCACCATGTGAAACTTCGGACCTAATCTGTAGAGATCTCACTACAGATATTTGGGAGTCTGTCAGTATAGGTTCCATATCCTTCTGTGAGGTCAAGTTAATAATTCTTTTTTTTTCTCAGTGGTGTGAATAATTTCCTTCCAATTTCCTCTCCGAAATCCCAGCTAACCGCAAAGGTATAGTGAGATGGGTCCATCTTGTTTTAGAGCTGTGAAGTAAGTGAGGAATTAGTCTCTGAAATTTTTCACCAGATACCATATCAGATCAACTGGAACCTTCACAAACCTGGACTGGATGAGTTGTTCTTGAACTTCAAATAAACCCTATAACAGTGATTGCTTCACTCATGAATTTCTCATTTCAGAAGTGGGGGTGGGGGGGGGGGGGGTGGGGGTAGAAATGGAGGAGACAAACCTGTTGTTCAAATATTCATTCTGTTCAATTCATGGTCTGAGTGTAATGTGATAAATTGAACATTTTCTTTCAATTGTGATTACTTCTGATGTATTTAATTCAGGTTAATGCCAGTTGATATTTGTGCCATTTTTTTCGTATACCATATAATCACAGTAAGCGTTGATGAATGTCATTCATGTCTTCACATATCTTTTTGTTTTAGTTGCAATTTACTTGAAGAAATGAGATGAAAACCCACATTATTAAACTTGACCAGCTATTTCATTCATTCATTTCAGATCAGTCAAGAAATTTGTTAAATTGAAACAAGTATAGGAGTTATGCCCAATTTTATGCCATTTCAGCCCCACTGAAATAGTCTCTTTCTCATGGATATGAACTGAAATAAATACATTATACTTGATGATTTTGATGTGGGCATATCATGTCTTATTAACCCATTGAAGACTGGCTGTATTTCCCATAGACACTTGCTCGAGTATACTTGCGACTCGTCTTCAACGGGTTAAAGAGAAAGTCATCTCCAAGTCAAGTTGACTCTTTAGATGAAGTTGATAAAAAACAATGAGAGTTTCATTCTGTTGGACAACAATAGTTGTGAGATCTCAGTTCTTCAGCTGTTTTTGTTTTTGATTTGGATTTCAGTGTTTACCAGTTACAGTAAACTGTGACGAAGATGGGGTAATGATGTTGTTACCTCACAAGTTCACATTTGCTTGTGGATAAGTTGCCACAAATTTTTTTTTCTCTTAAATATGAAATGAAGGGAAAATCATATATTGTTCAGTGCAAGTTGTTGAAGAGTCATAATGATAACATAGTTATGACCATATGAAGGGGAATAGGTTACATTTGACTAAGTATTCTACAAGCAGAACAACATTTCAACATTTTAAAGGTAGTGACGTCATCACCTCATCTGTTTGAAGTTTGTGATATTTACAACATGTGAAGCAAAGAAAACTCTCTCCTGTATTCTCCTGTATTCTCTGTTGGGTTGAAATTTGAATGAAGTTTCCCTTAAAAAAAAAAAATCTATTAAGCAGTGTACACATATTAGTAAAGCTCACCTGCACTACTTTTTATTTCCCTGACATGCCCCAAGTGGTTGTTTGCCTGTAACATAATTGTTTAGTCCCATCCATTAACAAGACCAAATATGACATGACAAGTGATGTGAGAAAACAGATGACTTACACACTGCATCACAGAAACAATGTACAGTTTCTGTGTCACAAATGGCTCTTGTTTTATTACTGTGTGTAGATACAGATAGGTACATTATGCATGTCTCTCTCTCTCCCTCTCTCTATGTTTCTCTTTCTGTTCACATACATATGCATACATACATACTTACATACATACATAATATGTTTCTACATATTTGTATAATTCATGTGACATGTAACCAAAATAATATCCTGATAAAGGCATTTTATTTTATTGCAATTCTTAAAGATAATTGTACAAAGTCAGGTGATCTGGGTTTAGAATGTTGGGGTTTGTTATCAAAGTAAGAGTCTGAGTCAGGTTTGCCTCCTGTGCAAATGTGAAAATCAAACAATGTTTTGAAATGTGATTTTTGGGGTTGTTGTAGTTGTGAAGCATGTTCTTGTGCTGTTTCCAGTTGACCTATTGTATTTAAATGTCTCTTTCCTTCCTATTTGACTGTATCTGAACTTCAAGGCCAATTTTCTTGACAATGTGGTTTTCAGATTGCTGGCTTTCGTACTACTTTGCTGTTATGTTCATGGAAATAGAGTCAGAAAAGTTGCAAATCATTGGAAAGGGAATATCTGGAATTTTTAAAACCTACCACAATGAAAAATTGTTATTTGGCAACTTTATCAGGTATTTGTGGCAAATGTCACACAATCTTGTCTTGTGAGATATGCTTTTTATACATATTTCACCTTGAATATATATATAGAAGTTTTCCTATAAGTTATTTCTTTTGAAGGCATGATTATTGGTGTATTTCAATATCACATAGTTGAGACAACTACAAGCAAAAATTCATTCCTTGTATTTGTTTTCTTTTAGAAATTTCATACAAAGAGAGTGAATGTGCTGGGATAATTTATACTCTATGACCCACCACACTGAGCTTTCTCCAATCTGAATCTTCTTAGTATGCTGTTAAGTATTAGGTCCTATTTTAAAGTTTAGGGCCTACATCAGTGTAGACGAGACAGTCTTACCACACTGGTATTCCTCTCATCGCGTTTACCAACTTGCTTGTGAATATTGTCAATACCAGCTATCAGATCCTAGCAGTGTGAGGGTTAATAGTGATGGTGTTGTATACTTTCATAGTGCTATTTATACATTTTAAAAACTTTGTAAACCTTGCTTGGTCTGCTTGCCTCTTTCTTTCCTCTATATGTTCTTCCTGTGTCTCCCCTCCTCATTTATTCCATTAATGCCCCTCCCCCATCAATTCGCTTTGCTCCTCCTCCAGTGCCCCTCCCCCTGCACCCATCCCCCTTCCTCCTCTTCCTATGCCCCTCCTCCAGCCCCTCCCACTCTTTTCTTCCCCCATGAGAGTGGCCATCCCTGGAGCTTGTCATTACTCATTGATATGGCTGTCAGTCTAGATTCCCTACAGGGTGACTCAGAAATCAGTGTCTTCTTATACTCCAGTTCTTGAGAATACTTAAGGCTTCTTTTACTTTTTTTTTAGGGGTAGATGGCAATTCTTCAAGCTTAATAAATAGTTCTAAATTTGTAGTAGTGTGAGATATTTGTACTAGATATTTGTGACTACTTATCGATATAGATAGGCTTTTAAATTTTTGCTTTAGTCATAAGCTACAAGTAGACAAGAGATTCTCCCTTTTCCATTTGTCCTTCATGATCCAAAAATCCACCTGCTTTGATTATAATATCAAATTTACGAAGAATGCAGATTTTATAAGAATGCAGACAGGGTAACTGCTGTTTGAAGAGTGGATTGAAGAATGGGTGGTACATATACTTGTGGGGAGGTGACATCATATCAATACCACATTTACATACATGTGATTGAAACTAACAATCTCTCTCCAAAACAGGAGATTTAAATAGTAAAGTCCCATGAATTTCTGATATTACATCTGATATTAATGAAAATTGTTTGAGGAGTACTCAAAGGCAGCTTGAACAATTGCACTGTAAGTTTGTTTTCTGATAGAATGTAGTTGGCAATAATTTTTTTCTTCACTCCCCCCTCCCCAGTAACGCGATACAGCAGGAAATTTTGCATTAGGTGATTCTTCCATGTAGTGACCATTTTTGTTGCTGTTGTTGTTGTTGTTATCCTCACTCTCTCTCTCCAAAGGCAGTGTTCTTGGCTTTCTCATTTTGCAAAGAGAATGCAGCAGCTGTGTTCGGGTATGTCGTCTCGTCAAAACTCATGTTGCAGTCTCGCTGACTAAATTTAGAAGCCGACAGGAAACGTTTTGAGAGCGGGTATCCGTCTGTTGTCTCAGAGACAGAACAAAGGAGCTATATGTCAGTGTGTAATGTAGTAACTTTGGCAATCAACGTGTATAGATGTATGTTTGTATGTCATCCTAAAGACGTTCATGTCGCAGTGTTCAGTCACAAAGGGATTGTCCTTATTGTCTCAAGTAACATTATGAGTAATTCCCAAATTTTTGGAGGTTTTTAGATGGATATGACATAAGTGGTAGAAGCAACAATTGCAATCATTTATTCATAATTGTTTACCATTTGATCATAAGATTTACTGATCTAAATCTTTGCTACTTTTCTTTTTTGTGTGTTCATCTTTTTTTTTTTCATAATGCAGAAGAATTTCTAAGAATATGGGATCTTAAAGACTGGCATATGGCATTATGTTATTTGAGAGTGCTCATGTAAATGCCCTTACTGTTTACTTTTGGAATCAATTAACTAGCTTGCACATTGTTTGTCAAGAATAAAGACAAGAGTATGCATTAACATATTTTCTTTGTGCATACCTAGTTCTTTATTGTGTTTTGTACTATACAAAAAGAAGGAAAAATGCTTGAAATAATGCAAGATGTGTAATATGTGTAAAACTGGACAAAAAGGGGTGCCACAAAAGTTATAGTATTCACTATGATACTTGTCATGCATTTACATTTCTTACTCCTGTTTTCTGTTTGAGGATAAAAGAAAAGCAAGAAACATAATTCTCAAATAACATTCATCAGGAAAGGTAGAATTCTTGTGATACAGACTTCATAGCCCAAGGTATTCATCCCCAAACCAAGGTAGAAATAAAGTGAGATGCACAATACACCCCTATGTAATTTACAGGGGGATAACAGATATGTAAGGAAACAGTTACTTCAGACTTTGATTTTTTGGTGCTGGTTGGCAAGCACTCTGCATTCTACTTACAATGTATACCTATAGAATGAAAATTTTACTGTACTCAAATAGTGTGTGCTGTTATTGACAAGGTCTCTTGTATGGATTTGTAGTCATCTCTTTTCCAAAGACTTTAATCATACTGAATAACCTGCCCAAATCATGTCCACAGAATCGAGACATAGAAGTACTCTGGTGTGTGTACATCACTGTCAGACGAGGGCAGCACCCATATCATAACTAGATTAAGGTATTATTTTGTTGGCCAAATTCTTTTTTCCAACTATGGGTCAGGAATGTCTTGGAAACTGGCCAATGCAGGACCACAATAGGCCCGTTCACAAACAACGAAAATCGAAATTTCAATCGCGATCCAAATTTCGATTTTTTTTTTCGACCGTTCATACACAGGGAAAAATCGTACTTCGCAGCAAGGAAAGAACGATCAGTGGCCAAACTGCGCATGCGCGAATCTTGCATTGATGACCGAAGACTGACCCCGCAGTCCCAATAGAGTTTCGCACGCGCTACGAACGATGGGATTAAAAATACCGATTTCCGAATCTCGATCGCGCTCACACACACGACGCTTGGCGAAATAATCGCGATTATTCTGAAAAATCGCACTAATAGTGCGAGTTGGATCGCGATAAGGATCGCGGTAATTAGTGAGATTTTTCTGTCCACACTGGAAAAAATTTCGAAATTTTGATCGCGATAAGAAAATCGATTTTTAAATCGCACTTTTTCCCTTGTGTGTGAACGGGCCTATTGTGATTGCGCAAAAGTAAAGAGAAACCCACACCTACCTATATGCACTACATCATACACATAATTAGTGTGAGATAGGATGCAAGACATGATGCATAGTTTGCAGGCTACTAGAGAAAATACTCTGCAAGCTTGCGGCAAGTTTGTGATAACTTTGCAAGGTTGCAGCAAACTTGCGAGCTCCTAGAGCAAATACTCTGCAAGCTTGCGGCAAGTTTGCAGTGAGCTTGTGGGCTACTAGAGCAAATGCTCTGCGTTACTTCTAGTAGGAATGTCCAGAAGTGATGTAAGTTTGTGGATATGATCGATTTGAACAGATAACTATTTGTTAGAATTATCATGTCAAAAACAGCCATGACCTTGAGTCAAAATTTAGAAGTTTTTATGACAAAAATGATATCTTTGATGCCATTCCATTTTCATGCGTCCATTTCAAGCAACCATACCACTCTGCAACTTGCACCTGGCCTTTAAGCATGATCCACTGATAGGAAATTGGGTGGAATATTCAGTTTATTTACTGCACTCCTGAGATTTTAGAAGTTTCCCTGAAAAGGATGTGAGTTGAACAAATTACATTTTTTTTTTCTCTCTGCAGATAATTGATTGCCCCTGTGACTAACAAATATGAACCATGATAATAAAACTAGTTTTGAGAGGAACTAAGAGTAGTTTAGACTTTGTGATGATTAGATCGTTGTCACACAGGTGAAATGGTCACAGTTGTATTTTGTGTATGAGTCATGGCGCAGACCACTCTCACTGTATATGATTTGTCTGTACAATTCAATTGCCAGGTTGAATCGACGTTTCATAATCAGTTATTCAATTCATTTCAGTTATTGATGGTCAGCTACTTCTTCATTCTCTGAGCAGAGATGTGTAAATAGTCATTTGTCAAATTTTTCTATATAGTTTGGGATTTCTTGTCTTTTTTTTGTCTCTGTTGGCACTATTTGCAGAAAGTTGTCAAAAGCAAATAATCTATTTTCCCAGAGGAGATATGAGACTAGTAGTCTTCGCATCCAGCAGTGATGGCACTGAATTATAGAAACTTCAAAAAGTCATATTTAACTTTTGAATGGATTGTCAGATTTTCCTCAAACTTTCACTAATGTGTGCTGCTAATATTGCTGCATTCTCTCAATCTACGTGCATATTAAAGATGATTTGGGCATTTCAGGTTGCTGTGTTGATTTTGAATCTGTAGGGCAGCATATCAAAAAAACATTTATTTTTAGTTTCATGCAGTTGTTTATTTTCGATTTCTTGATGACATTGATATGACTCATTTCTTTGAAAAAAAAAGAAGAAATTCTTTTCTTGATATCCTTCCAATTTTTACATGTATGATGCATTCCTGGAGGTATTGGTTTTGTTTCTCAGTCAACATTTCTACAGCTTTTGAAACAGCAAGCAAGGTTTCAAATCTAGGGTCCTTTTTTTTTTCTTCTTTTTATTTGTTGATCTTCTTGAGATTCTCTAAGAAGGAGTCCGAGGCTCCTGGGGGCTCGAGGCCTGGTGGAGCACTCCCTGCTCTCTGCCAGGAAACCCATTTCCTGGCCCTATCAGCCAGCTTTGCTTTGCACGTCTCTCACGGGGCAACACTTACGTCGCTGAAAACGAAAACTCTTCCCTGCAGTCTTAAGACCAATGGAACGTATGTCTGTTGAAACATGTCTTTAAAACCGGGAGCTTTTGTTGTTCTTGTGTGTTGCTCATAGAACTTCCTTTTTTTTTTTGTGGGAAAGGAAGGGGTGTGATGTTTATACACTGCTTAACCTTATGGTATGTAAGCTCATGTAACTGTCTTGACAATTGTTATTGTCGTCATCATCATTGCTGTTGAAATTGTTTTGATGAAAAACAGATATGCCCTCAGGCTATCAAAAGGAAAGTCATTGCAGTGAAGAACTTCATACTTACATTTATTGTGATGTGAATCAACCCTCTTTACCTGACAGAGAAGCTCATATTTCAGTGGCAGTGCTTTAATGCTCATTGCAAAGGACATTTTTAAATGTGCCAAATTTTTGATAAAAAAATATAAACAAACCATATGAGCTGGACCTGCCAGGGAGGTTTTCATTTACCCAGTCAACATAACTTGTTCTCTCTCCCCACCACCCTCCCTATAGGGTAAATAAAACATTGCTGAACAATATTTTTAAATTAGGATGGTGTTTGTTTGCTTCTTTGGAAATCATCAAAACAACCATCTATTGTCTCATTCAGGATATCTGGCAAATGTTCATGAGCATATACCTATCAGCTGAGCTTTGAGATAGAGTGAGCTGTGCCATTGTTCATATGAATGTCTGCCATGAGCTTTGACATTGTTTAGATTAACATTTGCCATGTACTCTACATTTATTAGAGTATTGGCTCATGCTTTGTTACAGAAATGAGAAACAATACAAATATACAAATTCATGAAATTCTTCCGTCAAGGTGTTTTCATTGCAACTGAGCAGGGCAATCTGTCAATCAGTTACAATACAAATATAGTCAAACCTAGCTGTCTATAGCAGCTAGCCAAGGGAGGTGAGAAAAGTGGCCACTGTAGACAGGTAGCCACCATAGACAGGATCGTTAAAATGGCTTTCTCTTAGGGGGCATTGTGTTTAGTGGTCGCATACGGCAGGTGGCCACTATAGACGATGGTCGCTACACGTATGTTTGATTGTAGCATGAAGATTGCAAACGCACCAGCCACAGATTGTGATGCAACTTATCAAAATCCATCAAGCTGAAGTGCACCATGTTTGTCATCTTTTTTTTTTAAATCATTATTGTTGAGATGGTGATGCATATCAGAAATGCAAGCTTATATGATGATGATACTGTTGGTAATGATTTTGATAATAGTAATTAGATAATATCATTTTCAGTTTTATTGTATTATCATTATTATTATTAGTAGTAGTGTAATTATGAATGTTATTTTTGCTATCACTACAATGTTTAATGGTAATAAAATGATATTGATAATGAGAAGCATGATATATTAAAGTTTGTGTTACTTCAAATACATGATGAATTGTATGTTGTCATCTGGAGATAGTAAGAGCTGACTACTATAAAATGAAGAGACAATATAGATGAACTTTTGCATTGATTTCATTTATAGTAGGTCCTAGATAATGATGAGGAAGTATTACATGATAGATGGAATTTCTAATAATGGCCCATTGTCATTGAAAGCAAATGTTCATGAGAGTATGAACAATTGACAAATTAGAGGTCATTTCGTGGTGAGAATGGAAAGAGGTATAATGGCTCTTTCGGGACTCTTTACTGAAGATGAGATTACCCCAACAGATATCGGGGCAGGATATTGCTATCTGGATGGGCTTTGTGTCTGGAATCCTATGTGTCTATCCGAAGGTCGTGGCATGGAATTACAGGTAGATATTGGCCGTGACCAAGCAAAGGTGTCGGTGCTAATGTTCCGACGAATGTGGCTTGCCAGTGTGTAGCAGGATGCTATTAGGATGTTGGCTGGTCGGTAGTCTTCTGGTGACCTGTGAACAACAAAAGTACTTTAACCTCTTCATTAGATTCTGGCGATGCCACTGTTATTGCGGAATCTACCAATGAGCCTATGTCCTGGTAGTGGTATCATGTAATGCAACATGTTTCATAGGACATCCAGCAGAGGGTTTAGAAATAAACACATATTCATGGCCATTTTGTCTTCTGCTGGTGCTTCCCATTGTAGTCACAACATATTTAATGTTGCAGTGATTGATAGAGAAGTTCAACTTTTATTTACAAAGATAAAGATTGTACTTGTAAAAATGGATATTTTCGTACAAGTAATTTTTTCGCACTCAGCCGGGTAAAATGGATTTTGTGTGTTTTTACTATGGCGGAATCAGGAAATTACCTACTGGAACATATGGCATGCAAAAACATTTGCATGCTTTTATTTTTGTGCTAACGTCTGATTGCGCGAAATGCGCAAAAATTTTCACTTTTACATACGATATATATATACAAATATCATACATATATATGATATTTGTATTGTTCCTGTTTTATTTGCATGTTAATAACAACCACCTAAGGACTGGTATCTACAAGACAGGGACCAAACAACTCCTGTTGGTGCTTGTGATATGAAACTTGTGCATCTGTTTGAGCCGCTGCACATCCTCTGCAATCATCGGGGATCAGGGGATCGAGCTGTAATTGGTGATTGAAATGGATCTGACAGGGGTAGGTGTTGAATTTGATCCAGAAGATGGTTGCGGGCGCTCAAGTGTCAAAATCGAGCTTGATTCTTCTCCGTAGGCAAGTTTGAGTGGGTCGCGTCGTGTGGGGCATATGGTTGCTTCGTGCTCATGGCAAAGAGAACAAATAAACAATTGACAAACGCATGCATGTAATACTGGCTCTCTCCATCTCTGTATTATTTGACCTGCCCTGGTTTTTGTTGTTTTTCTTTTTTTTTACTCCCTTCTATACTCATCCTGTCTCTCATTCTTATGTAATCATCATGACGCACTGCTTTATATTGTTTATTCTCATCTGTTTCATTTCTCTTCAAGTTTGCAATCATACACATCTCATTGTCTTTATGTCTGCAATATTTTTCCTTTGCAATAGTGTCTATGTACAGTATAATGTATTATCTCATCCATATTTACATTATTTCTCACCTTATCATTGACACTGCAACTTTTGATCTCAAATACAAGGTACATACCTCTTACCTGAACAGTAAAACTGTATCTTTCTTGCAAACTCTAACAAATTCTACAAAGTATTGTGTAATGATAACCTGTGGCATGCAGTTGGTTGGTTCTCAGCACAAACTACAAGCATCTTTCATTTGAAAAACAGAAGTGTTTCCTTGAATATTTATATCCTTGTGTATTTGGAAGGTTTAGCATTAGGGCAATTCCGCGGTTAGTAACGTTACATTTGAACAAATTTAGATATTTGTTTTTATCACTAAATTACCATTTATTCATTTCAAGTCCAAATGATGTCAAAAACATGTTCATCCTCCCCAGGTTTATGATGCAGAAAAGAATGAACACAATCCAAGAAATATTAGAATTGCTATAGCAACTTAAAGGGCTGGTTAGTAACGTTACGAAAAAAGGACATGACAAAAAAATCAATGTCTTGTAACAAAAAGTGTGCAAAAGTTCAAGTTACTTCAAACAAAGTGTTGCATTAATTTCAATTATTGCATCATGACAAATGTTCATGCAAATTTTTTTAGCAGTTTGACCGATAATTTTTTAGCTAGACCCCCAAAAGCATGGTTAGTAACGTTACGGTTAGTAACGTTACATTTGTCCGGAGTAATTCCGCAGGTCATTTCACCCTTTTGTAATTGACAAAATGTCACATGACTTCTGGAGTATTTAAATGTATTCATCTTTTACCCTTTAGCAAAACTTTGAGGAAAAAATTTCAAAGGAGCCCACTGTAATTTGCATTTAAGTGAATTTCAGCGTCCCCAGTCCCACATGTACATTTTAAATGATGGTTTTAGATCTCGCAAAATCAATAAATACGAAAAATAAAATCTACTGAATTTGAAAGACCCTAATGATTGGTGAACATCCATGGCATTAGTTGATACCTAGATCAAAGGGTAAGATAAAGAGGCACATTTCTTTTATCCATGTCATGTCCACCTAACTGCAGAATTGCCCATTAACTTTTACATTAAAGAGTGCAATTGTCTTTGTCTTTTGAAAACGGGAAGAATTATACAGATTCATATCAATCAAAAATTGACTTATGAGATACTGAGTTATAATTGAAATGAGATAAGACTGCATTTTCTTATTAAAATGAAATTGAGTGATATATCCAATGATAATAACAGTAATATGGTTTTATTTACCCAGGGTATCCTCTTCTTTGTTAGCACTATTCTTCCAGAGGTTCCTGCCATTATAATCTGAGTAATAAGTAGTCATTCTGCACACCAATTAGCTCATTACTTCTCCTCAGTCTTTGGTGGTAGGGTTCATGAGAGAGCACTCTTTCCTCAGCATTTCAGGACCACATGGTGATCGAGATCCCTTCATCCATTTTGCTCGTTCTGGAGGAGAACTTTCATTTCAGGGATAACACCTCTGCACCTTGGCACAAGACTGATCAATCATGACATTAGCCTAGTTTCAGACCCAAGGAGACAGCATCGATAATGTCATGGGGTTTCTTTGCAGCCACCATTAATTTGACTTCACTCTATGAATGTTGTAGGCAAGGAGAGATATTTAGAATCCCAATTTCCTATGAAGAGGTCGATTCAAAAGTAATTTTTTTTTTGTCTCTCCCATGGGGGATCTGACCTGAAATTTGTTGAAACTGAAAGATTTGAAACGATTTCATTTCTGCCCAGCTTAAACAAACCACATTGATTTTCTCGTTTTCAGTATCTGTAGTCTGTGTCAACATTTTTGACATGTTTAGTTCTTCACATAAGCAAGTATTTAAAAATAGAAACACTCAGAGAATACAAACACCTGTGAATGCCTTGGGGTTGCTAATGCCAAGAAACGTGAATGCGTCCTTTATTAACCAACTTCCTGGATGCAGATCATGATCTGGTTCATCACCAAAATGAAATTATCTATTTCTTTTACCACAATGGACTTGTCCTGAAAATTTCATCAACATCCAGTCATATAATCCTTTGAGTGATATAATACTTTATACATACATATGAATGAACATATAGACATTGGTGAACACATTACCTCCTTTGCAGAGGAAACAAAAGGTAGTTAGTTTCTTCTGACTTTATTTTTCTTTTCTTATTCTTTTTTGTCATTCAAACTGAATGGGGGCTTCAAGGAGTATATGTACTGCATAATGAGTGAACTAAGGTTTGCAGTTACGAAGATTTAGAAGTAACGACATTGATCACAAACAGGTGGATACTTGTATTTAGGAAACAATGGCCAAAGAGAGGCCTGCTTGTGAATACCCTAGTTTTCCTCCCCTTCCTTTACCTGGCATTCCTTAAAATGACAGGTGTAGTCTATTGCACTATTAAATTCTGGTTTTATGTATGACGATGTCATTTTTGCACCCTCTTTTCTATAGTTGCAAATTAAGTTCTTGACTATATGTCAAGAACAGTACATGTAAGTGTAGTTAAAGATATGAACAAATTAGATTAAGGGAGACTTGGCATGGCATGAACAATACATGTATTTTTTTCCCTGACAAGCACTGAAAATGGGCCAAAGGAATTTAGAGAAGCATATTAACTGAAAATGTTGAATATGATTGCAGACAAATACAAATGTACTTTTCAGTGATGATGGGGAGAAAATGTTATGACCCACAGATGCATGTGATGCCAATGAACAAGTTATCATTATTGAGAAGGAAAGTAATCAATTACTGAGTTTGTTATATAAACAACAACTAGGCTTCTAACATTCAAGCAAACTAAGTGAAATAAGAACAAAATTATGCATCTTTATATGTTTGTATATCATATTAACAGGCTTCTTCAGGAGACCACAGACTTAGGTAACATTCTTCATTTGTTTTGTACATGAAGTGTCCCTTATTGTCCCCGCCGAACGAGTTCGAGCAGGGGACTATGAAACGGGCTCCGTCCGTGTGTGCGTCCGTGTGTGATCAAAATGTTCAAAATGCTACTCCTTCGCCATTTCTAACCCGATTTTGATTCTGTTTGCTTTATATGATAGCACTACATGGGAGCTTTGAAACTTCTATACAGAATTTCAATTGTTACCTTTGACCTTGACCTTTGACCTATATTGTATATTTTGCTTCAAAATGCTACTCCTTCGCTATTTCTAACCCGATTTTGATTCCGTTTGCTTTATATGATGGCACTAGGTGAGGGCTTCAAAACTTCTACACAGATTTTTGACCTTTGACTTCTTTGACCTTTGACCTTGATTTTTGACCCATATTGTACATTTTGCTACAAAATGCTACTCCTTCGCCATCTGTAACCCGATTTCAATTCCGTTTGCTTTAAGTGATGGCACTAGGTGAGGGCTTCAAAACTTCTACACAGAATTTTGACCTTTGACTTCTTTGACCTTTGACCTTGATTTTTGACCCATATTGTACATTTTGCTACAAAATGCTACTCCTTCGCCATCTGTAACCCGATTTCAATTCCGTTTGCTTTAAGTGATGGCACTAGGTGAGGGCTTCAAAACTTCTACACAGAATTTTGACCTTTGACTTCTTTGACCTTTGACCTTGATTTTTGACCTATATTGTACATTTTGCTACAAAATGCTACTCCTTTGCCATTTGTAACCCGATTTCAATTCCGTTTGCTTTAAGTGATGGCACTAGGTGAGGGCTTCAAAACTTCTACACAGAATTTTGACCTTTGACTTCTTTGACCTTTGACCTTGATTTTTTTTTACCTATATTGTACATTGGCTACAAAATGCTACTCCTTCGCCATTTCTAACCCGATTTCGATTCCGTTTGCTTTATGTGATGGCACTAGGTGAGGGCTTCAAAACTTCTACATAGAATTTTGACCTTTGACTTCTTTGACCTTTGACCTTCATCTTTTTACCTATATTGTACATTTTGCTACTAAATGCTACTTCCGGCGGGGACATATATTACGCACCGCGTAATTTCTACTTTTCCTTGTCTGTAAATCAACTTGTGGCACATTTTCCAAGATAAAGGCAAGATATGAAGGTTTGATACATCTTTCAAGATGTGGAAAGGCTGCTATTCCTCAAACAAATTCAGATGAAATCAGAGATGCAAAAATTTGGTAAATGACTGGTGAAAATAATCATTTCCAAACAGCATACTGTCACACCTTATAAAGTACATGTCATTTTCAATACCCAATCTGTAGGCGTTGTTGGATATTCATCCAGTGATTCTGATTCTTTGTAGCTAAAGGTTTTCTGAGGACACCTCCAGCATCTATATAATCATTTTATTCAGTAGATTTTCGAACAAATGGTTCACTCTCCTCACCAAGTCCAAATGCAGTATACTGTATATAATACCTAGATTGTGAAAAGTGAAGAAAAACGGCGACATAACGTGAAGACTCAATAGAGAACTCTGCTACCTCCAATGGAGTTGGTTGTCATGGAGACAAAACAGGAGTGACATGAAGAAGCAATGCAGTCTCTAAGGGGTGGAAGACTCCTACAAATTTTGGTTGCAGTTTTTGTGTTCTTAAAAGTACTTGGATGTATAACTGAGTGTGTTTGTGAATATGTATATGTGTGTGTGTGTGTGTGTGTGTGTGTGTGTGTGTGTGTGTGTGAACTCTCATAAAACAGGATGTGTGGGCCAAATTCGCAATTTGCCTTCATTGCTTGGGGGAAAAATAAGATTTCCTCTTGTACAAGGAGTAAACCGCATCGCTGGTAACTTGTCAACGGGAAACGCATCCAGGATCTTGATTAAGAAGTCAAAGTAATTGGTGTCAACAGAAAAGGCGAGATGCGGCTGATTGTGAGAATAGAACCCGACAAGCCACTCTGTTCCAGTTCATGAGAAGTTGAAGGCTGCTGACATGCAGGGCGGCCGATTTTATTAATATCAGGATTTTTGTTCCATCCTTTTCAACGGGGATCGGAGCATTTTCAAACTTGCCGCTTGTATTTCACAAAGTGGAAATTGAGTGGCAGGTTTAAAGGTATAATCACCTCTTTTGCAAAGCTTTCCAATTTTAGAAACAATGGTATTAAAGATAATAAAAAGTTTTGGTACCTCAAAAGTTTCCCTGAATTTCCTTGTCTTGGTTTGTGTTTCACGTTAAAGTACGTTGTCTGTGAGAATTACTCGCCCCAAAGTGCTCTCATGTCTTAGTAATCATGCAATAATGGTTTCGAACCAGAGCCGATGCTGTACAGCGTCGATAAATATTGTACGAAACCACTGACTGCGACCAGCAGCATGCAGCCCATTGTACGCATAGCTACATTTTGTAACTGCGACCAGCAGCCCCATACACATAGCGTAATGGGGCTTCGCATTGTAACATTCAGGATCATCACAGAATTAGTATCGCAGGTAAATGTCAATTTAAAATCCCAAAATTTCTTTGATTTGAAGACTTACCAATTAAGTTGAAGTATTGAAAACAGGCTTCGAACAACGTTTGGTTCTGCCAATAGTCCCTTTCTTTTCGAATTGATGACTGTGACTCGGTCGAGAGGACCTTGGGAGAGCTACATACACCATGGACCGATGCATACACTGACTACTACGGCCAGCGCATGCGCACACAAACATCTTATCCGTTGATATGGGATTTGAAATTTGTGCGCATGTGATGTGTTAGCATGCACTGGCTGTAGTATTCAGTGTACATGGTGTATGTAGCTCTCCCAAGGTCCTCTCGGCCGAGTCACATTCAGTCATCAATTCGAACAGAAAGGGACTATACATGTAGGCAGAACCAAACGTTGCCCGAAGCCTGTTTTCAATACTTCACCTTAATTGGTAAGTCTTCAAATTGAAGAATTTTTGGGATTTTAAGTTAACATTTATCCCGCGATACTAAATCTGTCATGATCCTGAATGCTACAATGCGAAGCCCGATTACGCTATGCGTATGAGACTGCTGGTCGCTATGCGTATGGGGCTGCTGGTCGCAGTTAATTGCATGATTACTAAGACATGAGAGCACTTTGGGGCGAGTAAGTCTCACAGTGTTATTTATATGAAAGGTACTTTAACCTGAAACACAAACTAAGACAAGGAAATTTTTGAGGTACCAAAACTTTTTATTATCTTTAACTTTAAATTGAGAAGCAGGTTACTGTTTTCTTGAAGAGAAATTAGACATCATGTTGCCCGTTGTTCAGAATGCTGTCTGAATTTGTCTACAAGAAATTGCTAAGGTTATTCTTGAACTTCACATTATTTTTTTGGGCATCTTCATTTCAGCTGTGAAATATATGATGCCTTCCTTGTGATTTATCTGGTATGGTGACAGTGTGCCACAAATTTTTACCATTGTCACCCCTGAGTGTATTCATGATTCCACGCCAAATAATTACTGCACTCATAAGAGTCCTCTGTTGTTGTTTTGGGTTATTAGTTCTTTGATCTGGATGTCATTTGCCTAAAAAGTCATTAGTCTGTTACCACTGGAAAATACAGAACATTGCTGTTATCATAAGGCAAAGGTAGGCACAAATAATGGGGAAAGATTTTATGAGCTTTTCAGTGAGACTAAAAAGAGTTACCTTTAATGACTTCTATGTAGGAACACTTTTTTCACCCCCACTGAGACTTCCCAGTTTACCACACAGGTTGTGTACCTCTCAAGCAGATAATGACTTTTAGGAAGAATTAGATGACAAAGTAAGATAACAGGTGGAATGTTATTTGAGACATCCTCATTATTCATGTGTTTAAATGTCTCCTTTTTTGTGTGTATATGGGGCCTTTCAGTCTGACTCAAATATTGCAATAGGTTTTCACAGTGAGCAGGCATTTTAGTTGTTAAACAGGAACCTGCTTTTCTCTTTTCATCGGAATCTCACAGTCTTGCCTCATTATCGGGGGATGCTTCTTTGAATTGTATAATGTATGTGATGTGACTGAATATCACACGTGAAGGTAGGTTTGGGGAACCACTTGCATACAGGTTGAATGAATTAAACTGCTGTTTATAGAGTCAGCCACCCAGGCAATCCATTGTTTGTCATATAAACGCTAAAAGGAATATTAGAGGCAAGAGACAAATAGCTATAGGATCATTCTGTCCCATGTTCAGCCTGTAGATTCTATCATCATGTCTTCTGCTGAGTCAACAAATTATACATACTAGTATAGCTAATTTTCTATCCTCATGATGTGAAATTTACACCTTGGTTGTGACATGCAAATTCACACCCATTTGTCTCAATGTTCCGCAAAACTTTAATTGCAATATATCCTCTCTTTTTTTTTCCTTTGCAAGTTGTTCGCAAACAGATGTGGAAACAGAAATACAGAAACTCATATTAAATCAAAGTAGTTCACACATTTTTGGCAACCCATCTGTGGACTTGTTATAGGCTTACTCATGAGGAGCATTCGAACATCTATAAACTGGAGTTCCAGAATTTATGGTGAGTGGGATAGCGAATAAGAATGTTTTCAAAATTTGTAACATAGTACAATGAACAAGGATGATGACATAGAAGCTTTAGATAAGAATACATGATGCTCATGGAAGTGGAACAAAAGAAGAGAGCATGCATGAATTCTACACAAGTGAATTGTTGAAAGCAAGTAGTATTGTAATTTAACACATTGTACATTACTGGAATATGTGGGCCTCATGTGTCACCAACCTTGCTCAGTGTAATTTGTTTTTGGTTTTTCAGAGCAATGGTTTATCTGCTCAAGAACCACAATTCTATACATGGCACTAATGGCACTATTGATTTATGTACTAAACATGTGAAATTATGAAAATTGTCTGGGATTCCCTTTTAATCTGTAGAACCAAGTTGGGGGCTTGTCCAGGAGAGAAACCTCTGTTGACCACTATTAATAATAGTGAGACTCTTATAAAGCGCTCATTTTTACCTAAAAAGGATACTCAAGGCGCTATACATAGAACAGAGTACATATTGTGTCACGTTACAACATCACAGAAAATAATAAGACAATAAACCAACAAACAATATATACGTACACATATACATACAGGTATGGTCAATTTAAGTTGAAAATGTATGTCTTGAGATTCTCTTTGAAACCATCAATGGAAGATGCTTCTCTAAGAGATTTTGGTAGGCCATTCCATAGTTTTGGGCCCATATATGAAAAAGCCCGATCCCCCCAATTATTATAAAATACTACTGCTGGACAGTGTATGTTGACATGCTGCTGATGAGACTAAAAGAGTTAATGATATTGAATTGAGAGTTTGATCTCTTACAACAGGTTGTTTGTTGACATCAGTTAGACAAAGATACATAACATCTTGAGAAAGAATTATAATTATCATCTATAGAGGACGTTTTAGCGTTTTAGCGTTTTAAAAACGTGTATTGTTGTCCGCTCAATTTTTACCGTTCAATATCAGAGCATATTGAACGAAACGCATAGGCCAACGTATTAATTCCCCTTAGGCTACCGTTGTTACTGGCCGTTCAAGATCACACCGTATTCTGTCCTGTCTGTTGCGCGAGTGCTTGCTGAGTGCGCAAATGCTTGTTACAATTCACAAGCGCAAACATCTACGCAGTTTTAGGGGCTTCCCCTTTTCAGTGCTGGTATGTGACTGCCGAGTTAACTTCAAAGACAAGTAGAAGCTCAGTATTTTGTGCAGTTTATGCTTGCTCTACTTGATTGTAGATGATAATAATTATATTGGATGGCATTAATTCATGGAATACCAGTGAATACTGCACTCGTTAGGGCCAATATTCCCTGGTATCCCATTCATAACCATCCAATATGATATAAATTTGATACGAAATGAAAATTTGTTTTATCCTCCATGTGTCGAAGCCCAACTTGGTAAGCTATTTCATGAGCATTCAGAAATCCCTCCAAACTTGACCTTTTTTAAAGATAGCGAGCCTATTGCAGTTTAGCAATGTTCCTCAATTCCAACCGGAAGGCCAGGGTGACACAATGGGGATTTGGGCATTAGGTAATCTTTTTTCATGGACAATTAGTTTTCCGGATATCTGATCCATTTGGAGAAAGAACTTGATGCTGCATGTCAATTGACAGATAAAGCAGAGTCTAATTTAAGTCATCAGAAAACACCAATATATTGAAAAATACAGTAAGAATCGAAAATGACTTACAGCGCAAAATGTAAAACTGAGCATCACAAGAAAAAGCCATGTGATTCAATTTGAACATGTAAGATGCCCCTAATTCTAATTATGAAAGGAGGAAAAACAAAATGCTGTGCGGTTCAATCTCTTCCTGAAATAAAAGTCTTGCATACTCTCCCAAAATTATGTACATAGTAAGTTTGTTCGTAAAAGGTACAGAATAATCATACTTTTGTTTTTTTTTTTCCTTCTTGTTCCTAAGAATATAAAATGCTGTGCTCAGATATTATCTTACAGGCTTGAAAAAGAAAGTTTGCTTTGCTGTCCTTTGCTTGAAAGCTGCAAGTTGACAAGAGTATATTCCTGGTAAGTAGATGTGACTTATAAGCCACCTGTTGTACACAGAGTAAAACAAAAAGAAGAAAACCGCAATTACTGCTGTATGCTGTGCTTGTAAATACACAGATGAATTGATGAATATAATAGCATGCCTTACTTTAAAGGTCTAAAATACAATGTAGTAAAAAGGGAAAGATGTAGATATATTTAGATAGAAAGATAGGTAGATAGATAGAAAGAGGGAAAAAATCAAGCGGATGTACCACACTGATAAACTGATGTCAAAGCTTGAACAGGAAAACCAGTATGATCAGTGGTTCATTCATAACTCTTTCCGTAGCAGAGCGCTGTCACTTTTTGAGGTTTTGAACCTGTAATTTCCCACATGGAAATGCACATGGAAGTGTGGTAATGATATAGAACATCAAATAATTATGAGAATACCCGAAAGAACCTATACTTGTTGTTTTTTTAAATTTTATCAGGTCTTATGTAGAAAAACCTGCTACACACAAGAAATTTCATATAGCAGTTATATAAAAAATGCATAGTAGTCATATAGAAAATGCATAGCAAATTGCAATGCGATACCAGGAAAATTATTCCCTGCAATGAACCATTTACTTTTGATTTTTTTTTCTAAAATTTCTGTCTAGATGGGAAGTATTGAGTGTGGTAAATGTGGTCTCTGAGTTTTCCACTCTTTTGAAGCTTGAAGGGGGTGCATCCCTCGAGCCGAAGGGGGGGGGGGGGTAGCAAATTGGAGCCCAATTTGTTTACCTTTTCCATTTCTTGAAAACCCTGACAGATTTTTAACAAACTTGGGAGGTACATGTAGCAACCTAGGGTGATAAGGGATCTTTTAGATTTGTTCACACACGGCATCATAACACCCCCTCCCCCCAAGCGGGGCTCAGGTGATGCTTAAAACAATTACACCGATCTGACTGCAGTTTCAATTTCCGTTTTCACATTTGATCTTCTCTTGGAAATGCATGGTCAAGCTTTCTACAAACTTGGCAGGTAATATTTCCATTCTGATAGATATATGCGAAATGACACCATGCCCTCCTGGGGGTCCCCCAAAGCTCCTAAAGTTTGCTAGGTTCTTGGATGATTGTCTGCAAGACAGTTTGGAAGGTGAACTTGCGATAATCAAGTGAGCACAACACTTCCCTCCCCCTTGTTTATTTTTCATATTTACACAATATGAGAGTTATAGCATGTAAACATCATACACCTCAATTTTTTTTCCAAACTGGAAACAGTTTTGCAAAGTGCTACTACCCCCCCCCCCAAAAAAAATAGTCTTCAAAATAATGCGGCTTCTTACGTTGTTGCCAAAAAATAACAATACATGCAAACGGAGGAATGGAGGGCCCTATGTCTCAGGTGGCATCTGTATTTTGTGGATCTTCAGGAAAGATCAAACAAACTGCACATGATCGAAGTATTGTGATGTAACTCTCTCACAACCAACAACTTCAAATAGCATTGGTTGTGCTCGCACAACTTTGCTAGTCTTAAATTTAATTCACAGTTTTAACATTTGATAATCCTCAATGCTTGGCCTCTGTATGAATGTACCTTTCATATTTATAGTGTAAATAAAGAGCCTGCGATATTAGCATATCACATTTTCATGTCAATATACAATATTTTCATGAATCAAGGATATTTTGATTAGTGTACTAGTTGTCTCAAGTTTTAATACGATGCCTCCAAAGATAGTGCTGGGTGTCTAACTTATTTGTAAATGTGATTGGGAATGAAAGAAAACTCTGAGTTTGAAATGTACAATATGTATACTGAGCTCTCTCATGTGCACTCTCTCCTCTCTCTCTCTCTCTCTCTCTCTCTCTCTCTCTCTCTCTCTCTCCTACTCCCCCCCCCCCCCCATTTTGAAATCCTTGGTACACTGACCTTTGAAAGGTCAGTGTGGGCAGTCACATGCCTCTTGACTCAGATACACTCCCAGTAAGTAACCTCCAGTGTGTAATGGAGTTTCTATTGATTGTCAGTAGGAAGACACTAGCAGCATACTTGCCAACATTTTCATTTTGAGAAAGCGGTAGAATCCAGGATGCCTATGCGAGCAGCACTAGCTTGAATGCTAATAAAATCTTTCAAAACCGGTAGTCTACCGCCAAATGCGGTAGAGTTGGCAAGTATGTAGCAGTATAAACTCAATGTTAAGCTTTAGCAGTTTTACTGGTTCATGGAGTAAGATTAACAAACTTTTGTTTCAAATAATTAGATTAGCATTGACACAGATTCATATGTCATAGTGGAATGTCCTTATCTCCAGAAAGGGATGTGTTCATTGTGTGAGAGAAATTATTAGAGTAGATTTTTACTGTGTATATTGGAAACTACTGACATGGATTTCAGTGCATGGGATGTTGAATTTGAATTATGAACTAAACTTTCCATTTCCAAATTGAATAAGTTCATTACTTTTAAGTATTGACTAAATTTCCAATTTCCGAAATAGAATAAGTTTAAAACTTTGGTCTTGAATCATACATTCTTTGAAAGGACACACTGTACTTTTTTTTTTTCATGTCACATATCACAACATGATAAGATTAAAGGGATCATACAGTTTTGGTTGAGACCTAATTTCAGGTTTCTATAATTTTTTGGTGAAATAATGAGAAACCTCTTATGAAATATGAAAGAGCATGTAATTCTATGAGGAATTCAACGTTTATTTGATAAAAATTGGTTTTGAAATGGCCGAGATATCCAAAATAAGAGCGATTCTAATGAAGTGTGGGAACCACACTTTATTACGTTCACTTTGTTTTACTTTGTTTTTGGATGTTTCAGTCATTCCAAACCCGATTTTCATCAAATAAACTTTGAATTCCTCATAAAATGGTATGCTCTGTACTATATCATGAGTGTTTTCTTGGTATCTCGCAAAAAGTTAAAAGCCCAATTCTCATCTCCACCAATACTGTACTATCCCTTTAAGGCCAAAGCTATTCTTTGCTCTCACATTTTATCAAGCCATAGATTGTTCCCCATGCTATTGTAGCCTATCGTGTCACAGGAGGGGCAAAGAAAACTCCTACACTCAGGAGAAAAAAAAATCATAAAAATCCTTGTCTCCTGACTTGCCTTTGTCCGACTAATGAATAGATCAAGATTCTAGATAATGCTTAAATCCTCAATCTGAAATGACACACTCTTTCCAAGCTACTGCCCATTATTTCTAATGTCATGTTTCACAATATTACAAAATTAAGACCAAAGCTATCCTTCACTTGTACATTTCACAAAGCCATTTGCCGTAGACTATAGTAGTGTCTGTAGTCGTAGTGGTGTAGTCCAATATGTGTCTCAGGAGAGGCAGACGAAAGAACAAAAATTATTAAAATACCCGTCACCTGACTTGTCATTGTCTGACTCATGAATAGCCATTGAGATTCTGGATAATATAAAGCCTTCACATGAAACCATTATTCCCACTGTCCTGATTGTGGTTTTTGCCTTTCTATGGGGGTATTTCACTCTTGCATGTGGTGTCATACCCTGCTTTGCATATTACTTTGTTCTCTTTGGCCGACCCAACACTTAAACAATGTGGGTTCTCCCAAACTTTATGCAACCTTGAACAAGAGATAATGTTATCTAAGTAAGATAAAGGGAGTACCAATATAGGTCCAAGAAGTTCAGTGTTGAAAAATAGAAAAAGAGTTATGACACTGTCGTGAACATACCTGTCTTTTGAATTAGTGATTGTCCAAATTTGGAAGAGATGTATAGAACATGGATCATATTTATTTTCAAAGCAAAGAAGTGAAATTATGAAACAGTTTTTTTTAATGCATGTTCATTTCTCTTTGACTTACATTTGACAGTCAGAAAAATTGCCCATGAATCTACAATTGTATGAAAGCCGGTGTAGTGACAGATATAAACCATTTCATACAGGAAGATTTACTTTAATGGGAAAACTGCTCTGTTATCAATCAGGTATTATAAAATTATGAAAATGTTCAAAGAAAATGCTGCAGGTGCAAGAATGTTACTTTTTAAATATTGCAAACAGAAAATACATTATTTAAGCACAAAAATTGCAATGTGTGATCAGGTTGAGAAACAAGTCTGTCAAACCGTAGATGAATAAAGATCGGTTGATCATGAAATAACCCACAGCAATTCATGACACTGAAATTAAAATGGTAAACAGAACAATGCACATAGCTCATGTTCTTCTTGTTGTTTTGTTGTCATGAATGTGGGGGAAAATGTGAGGGGGAGTTACGAGGGATCACTGAAGCAAGGGATTTATGCATGTAGGTGCAGACCGTGAATGCAGCTTAGTATATTAGCTCACATGAGCTATTGTGATCTCCCATCATGTGTTTACCATGTGCATCCATTCTGTGTATGTCCATACTGTCATCCAATATGGGATGTGTTTTTTTATTTTGTCTGAAAAAAAAAAAATGAAAGGGAGAAGATGCATCCACTTGTACGAGGAATTGTTCCTGTAGAACAGAATCACATGTTGTGTAAATGGGGTTTACGGTACCCCAAGGGGCTTATGGCATGCTTCTTCAATTAGAAGCAAACATTTTGAAAATTGATTCTTTTCTGAATTCAAAACAAGCAGAGCCAAGAGCCAAGTGTGAAGTGTGTGTCTGCAAAAGCACTTGTATGTGAGAGGTAGACTTCATTCTCGCAACTGTTTGATAAATTGCTCTTCATTGACGTAAATAAGCACCAGTTATTTAGTGTTTTAGGAGTATTCTTGATTTAAAAAAAAAAAGATTGTGGCTACTATCAAATCCTGAATAATTAGGACTTCTTTACTTTGATAAAGGGCAATTTCACAGCCAGTGGCATTTGAAACAACTTGATCCAATAATTCACTGAATTGAATACCGGTAGACTAAATTCATTTTTATTTTGTTTCCCATTAAGGTTGGCCTCATGCATTCTCTGGGAAGGAGATGAGAGTGATATTACATTTTAGGAGGCCTGAGTGCAAAAAATGTGTGTGACCAGGATTGCACCATACCTATAGAAACTGTCATGGATGAAGAGTGTAGAGAACTTATTTTCACTTGTTGTACATTTTACATTTTGTTTATTACTAACTTTAGCATAAAGAGGCTGGGATTAGTCACGGGGGGGGGGGGGGGGGGGAGGACTTGTACTTGTACAAAGTTTGTAATGGCATATTATTGCAACATATCTTGACTGAGCTTGATGGGACTTGACCAAATTAAGCTTTTATTCAGTCAGTGGCTCAAAAGTAGAACTGTAGTGATGTAATATGTTCTAGTATCACCAGTTCATCTGTTTTTCCAGACACCAGTGATCATTTTGAATATCCCATATTTCCTAGATACATGCATACATTTTGTTTGTTTGTTTGTCCATTTCCTGCAGTGCATGCTGATGTGCAATGGAGCTTCACGTACGCTCCAACTCTTCTCTGAAACTTTTGACACAGCATCTGAGTTAACCACGTGGGCATGGGAACCCACGTGGAGGAATAAATGGGCCAAAGCCAATTCCTGGGGCTGATTGCCATTGCGTGCAGTGTCTCTAGCCCTGAACAGAGAAAAATAACTCCTTCCTGTCATGGAGATAATCGCCTGTGATTAAGCCTCAACCAAGGTATTCGCGGCTATGACACGACACCTGGCAATCAGTGACCGCACATGACATCACAATTGTTCGAGATCATTCGCCCCAGTGCCTTTTTTTAGTTCACCCCGGGCCGAGTAGTTGGCCAATAATTGTTTCAACAGGAATCCTTGCATAATAAGCGAGTGTGGTACGACAAACAATTTTTGTCACGTGTCAGCAAGAGCTTTGTGACAAAATTGCACGATCCCGGGTTTAATTGTGCATGTGTCATACCATGCGAAATCGTTTAAACATTATGGAGAGAGAGGGAGAGAAAATCTGAAGCAAATGACCGCTTTATATCCCTTCATAAGATGCACCTTCTGAAGTGTTGGGCAGCCTCTTTTTTTTTTCTCTGGATGTCATCCATCCTTCGTGTCGTCTGGTATTAATTACGTTGCTATGGTTACAGAAGTCACATGAATGTTGAAGAACTAAACAGGAGTGACTTCAGTGCTTCCTCGTACCCTGTTAGGGCGATGCATTCATCGTCACCCTTCATATCCTACTTTCTTGTCTTTTAAGGGATAACTTCCTCTCTGTGGTTAAGACTGGGACAACTTTTTTGCATTCTACACATGAGGCATTTTCAGCCCATATTCTCACCTCAGTTCCTATACACACAAATATTCTCTACTTTCTCAATGTAAACTGTGGCTAATCTTTTTTTTTTTTTTTTTTTTAATGGAGCAAAAGGGGCAAGTCAGCCAGGGGAAAAGGGAGGAGATGTTGTGAATGATATGACGATTTTTAGGATTAATGATTGTAATCATAATAATGATTGTGATAATTATTTCATAGGGAATAGAAATTGCACTGTATAAATCAAAACTGATTTTCTTATGCTTTAACTTCTGTGAAGATCAGTTGGATCTGTACAAAGATCCATTGTTTTGTGGAAATAATTCAGCAAAAGCCATGAGGGGATTCAGACAGGGTGTTTTGCTTCAGAATTGTAATGGACATGTTGAATTATGAATGTAGCTTGCCGCTTGCAGCCTCCAAGCCTGCTCAAGCTACATCCCCTGAGGTGAAATTGAATCCAATTAGGTTACAGTCTGGTTTAAAGAATACAATTGAGGGCTATGTGATAGCAAAGGTGATATGGTTGCTGTAGGGATATTCTCATCAGAGTCATTCTTTTACATACCATGCTGATTATCATTTGTTTGTACAAAAGTTAGCATTTAGCAATGTTTTTACTTTAGGTATCCATTTATAATCATAAAACTTGTTCATTTTTACAGGAATGTTTAGTTTGTGTAGAATAAAAGTAATGTTATGGTGAGTGAGCTTTTTTCTTCTCTGTAATCACATGACTCACAAAGTTTTCCTACTTGAAGGCTAATTCCTATATTTTTTCCTATTTTTTTCTCATTTCCAAGAAGAATGTCATTATTTTAGCAGTTCACTTCTGCAGTAGATATGGAGATATCACTACTTTAATCAATTTCATTGTTACAAAGCAGTATTAATCAACCTTTTTTTTTTTCTGAAGGTCTAGACTCTTTCTAGGTCACATGCTCTGCACTTTTCTTTGCAAAGTCATCCCGCGATATGGGTTTGTTGTTGAATAGATCCTTCCGTGACTCGCTTATCCGTCCTTTTCATGGTCTAGAGAATTGGCCTCTTTTGCGTTTCTCATAAATATTATCAGTGTTCCTTCACGGTCATGATTTTTAGATGTTGAGGAAGGCATCTGCAATCAGAAGGCACCAAGCAGGGTTTGAATTTCTGGTTCTGCTTCTGTCAAAATACCCGTCATCCTTTCTGGTTTCCCCTTCTACCTGAAGTTCTCCCTTGCAACAATAGCAAAGGAATAGATTGCAAAGTACTGGTAGTCTCTATCCGCAGTCTACGATTCTTGATAGTTGTTCTTTTGGTGACACAACATTTGCTGCTGCAACAATTGCTGTGGTCACGTTTTCTCCAAGGACTTGAGGGTTAGGGTTGTGATAGGATTTTAGGTTTAGTTTGATATGAGGATTAGGATTAAGGTTAGGGTTATGTTCGTGGGTAGGTTTCATGTTTGGCCTAGCGTGCAGACATTTAATGGGAGCAATTGTTGCAGGAGCCAATGTCATGGAACCGTTCTTTCATTAGACTCACTCTCAGTGGCATAGTCATCTTGCACAAAAATGTCTGAAACAAGTGTACCAAGCTCTCCTAAGGAGGGAAAATTTTATTTGGGCAGATACACACATATAAGGGACCTATAAATAGCAGCTATTCATTTTTTTATTTATTTATTTATTTATTTTTTTTTTTTGCAGATGGTGCTTCTTTATAAAAAGGGAAGATGCCATTGATACGTATGAGATTAATATGTTAACCGGATGGCAATGAGCCATGAAGTTGTACACTTAAACTGGCTTACACCTATTACATACCCAGTGGTCTACAGTTTGTTCATTAGAGCTTAGGAAACAACGTTTATGTACATGTCACTGAATTGTAGGGACTCAGCAAAGTACTTGCCAGTTGTGAAAGATACTCTTCAAAAGTTATGTAGAGATCTTCACAGCAAAATGAAATCAGCTTATAAAAATGGGTAGCAGATCACCCTGATGTTAAAAGAAAGAAAGAAAGAAAGAAAGAAAGAAAGAAAGAAAGAAAGAAAGAAACAAACAAACAAACAAAGAGAGAAAGAAAGAAAGAAAGAAAGAAAATTCTCATTTTGTGAAGTGTAGCATAGTCTTTATTGCCAGCCCCAGCAGTAACGAAAGAACATGGTGTGACAAAAAAAAAAGAATGATATTAGTTTGAGACTGTATCAAAAGACTAATTTTTATTTGGCAGGTAATATGTCTGCACAGTGTGACTCATAGTTATGATAACCACAGAGGATTCTCACAGCAATTCTCACAGTTCTGCGACAGGATAGTGGGACGAAAATCTATTCTGGAGGCATTGGCAACAATGCCCCCGACTTGTGGTGTACGTGGTTACTGCAGGTTGTCATGCATTTTGTTTTTGCATATATTATCTCTTGACACCCGTGCTGGTACTTTTAATCCCTCACATTTCGGGCTCATGCTGGCTGATATTAATATCTGTTGAGCTTTCAGGATGTGCTCATATAATCTCCAGCATTGAAATTTTAAAAATATGAAAACAAACAAGATTAACCCGCTAAACCATTGTCAGTTCAAAAGCAGCCCGTGCCATTTCAGGTTGAGAGAAATAGTAGCCAAGTTGAATGATAAATTGCAGCTGATTGACAAATTGCTCTTTGTCAACACAAATAAGCACTGATTATTGTGTTTTATTAGCCATGATAACATTCTGGACCTACATACTTGGTGGGATTAGAACCCACAGCCTCCTTTTTTTCTAGACAGGTGTCATATCCACAAGACTACTGAGCTTTCACCCCATAGCCAGTAGTGGTTCTTATCCCTGATAGCAATGGGTGCTGTGTATTTATTCTTGCCTCAAGTTTTTAGTGCCACTGATAGACCGAGTACACTTCGTCGATGTAAACAAGCACTGATTATTCCGTGTTTTAGCAATTAATAGCCATGTTAAAAACCATGGATAAGTATACATACTTGGCTTGGACTTGAACCCAGTATGACCACCTGGTCTCTAGACAGGCATCATATTCACTAGACTACCAACTCTCACTCAATCGCCAGTGATTTCTCTGATCCCTTAGTGGTAAAATCATGGTGCTACAAACCCACTTTCATACCCACTTGCCAAAGGCAACTAAAACTCTTCATCAGGAAAGAAAAATAAATATTGAGCAAACGGCCTCTTAAAAAAGTATGGAGCCTTTACCTGAATGCAAGTTTGTCATGCACCATGTTTACTAACTCTGTATCCCAGGTTTATAGCAGTGATGTTCAAAGTTTAAGAGAAATAGAGGAAACAAGCAAAGAATAGGCAATACAATGGCAAAAAGTGAAATGGATTATGCTGTTTTTCTTTTTCTTTCAAGCCTCATGACGGTGTCAAATTTCAACAGGAAAATGAGCATGATTCCCACAAATGTTACATAACTGTGACAACGAGAGTATCCTTCACAATTCTAGGGTCAGTCCCATGTATACTGCAGTGACGATATCGGGAATATCGTGATTCATAGCATGATTTTGCATTTTAGGAGACGATTGTGAGGAAATAACACTGAATTTGTTGCCAATGCATGCTGAATGTATTTCCTTTGTTTTTTTTTCCCCCTAATTTTGTGGGGGATGCGACAAAAGGGCACAAAATCAACACTGTGGTAAGAAAAAAAGAAATACTCCAGGCTGTCATGGGTTGCATAAGGAAGGTGGTTTGAATATCAAATGATGGGCCTACTGAATGGTCAAGTCATGAATCAGTGTATAAAGTTGAAGTTCATTTAGTAGCCTGTGTAATTTGAATTATTGTTATTTTTTTAAGAGTGTAGTCACCCACCATGCATATTGAATGTTCTCTCTCCGTCTCCCTCCCCGTCCTCCCTCCCTCTCCCTCTCCTTCCTTACCCTCCCCCTCCCTGTTTTTTCTCTCCTTTTCAACATATATGGATCTGAGTTTTGAATGGTTCATTGTTTTTGTTTTTTTTATCAGTACATATATGAAATGATACAGACTGCATTAGTGATTTTTGTTGCAACTTATAGATGGTAAACTTAGTTCAGAGCACCGTTTGGTTTTTGTTGAGGTTTCAGAGTTTGGATGATGAATGATTTTGGAACATTGTTTCTCTGTAGCCACTCACATTGCAGAGATCTGACGGGTACTAGTAAGTTAGGAGGATATGCGTTAGCGCTTGATTTCCCAAATTAATTCAATTACGTCAGCTGCAGCTCGGAAAGTCAACTCCTGTCTGCCTTGACATTCTCCTGACGCTGTTGATTACTCGTCTCGTGAATGTTACCACCGACGTGCAAGGACTAGCAGAAAGCGGCAAGATGTTGACAGACTCCAAAGTTTTAAAGGTGGTGTCTGTCTTTTGCAAGCAAGCCAGCCCAATATTTTCGAGAAGCACTCAAAGAGCACAAACTACTGCCAAAAGCAATTTATATGGTCACTAATGCCATCATCATAGGAGTGTACATGCATTCTCTTAATAAGAAAGTCCAGTGTGTGGATCATGGGGCAAATCACCACCAAAAACTTGCCATCTGTTCCATTGCCGTAACAGACTTACCCCCAAAAATTCCATCAAAATCTTTTCATAACTTTTCAAGAATTATTGCTAACCGACAATCAAACAAACAATATTACCCCCCAAAATGCCATCAAAATCTTGTCATAACTTTTCAAGAATTTTTGCTAACAGACAATCAAACAAACAATATTCCAAGTATTTGCTAAAGACACAACCTCCTCGTTGGAGGCGATAAACTTTGTTCAAAAGAGAGCAATTGAGTTTGATATCGGGCTAGCATTTGTCAAATTGGCACAAGTCTTTGTCATGGTTTAATGATGTGAATGCTATGCAGAGATGAACAGTACTACAAACAATTTCTACCAACGTACATCATTTTTAATGTAATTTTTCTGTGCAAGAGAGTCTCAATTTGATGCTGTCACACAAGTGTCACTTTGAATGGGTATTTTGAAGATACCTTCTGCTCGAGTTTCATTAGAGGCACAATGCATGTTTGCAGTGCAATCATGTAAGGAGTTTCTGGGAGATTTTAGTTCTACATGAACAGTATGTGAGGGCAGTTTTAAACTCCCTAAATGACCACCCAATAATAATTGCAAGTGTGATGATCAGCTTGCCTGGTTGGCTACCAAGGGGTTAAGGGGGCTTAATTTGCTGAAAGATGTGTCAGGAAGTCATGTGATATGATGAAAGATCAGGTGATCTAATGAGGCATCCCCAGGCCAGAGACTGTCTCTCTCTGAGGCAGACAAAAGCGGGTGCCAAGTTTGATGCATACCCCCCTGATTGGAACTGATATTTTCAAGGTGTTGCCCGACATTGTATGCTCATCATTTCACTATGGAGGACATGCACCTCTCGCTTTCCCAGTTGAACTCTGGTTTGTGGGACGTTCAACTGGCTAGACGATTGTCGTTAGCTGCAGCTTACAATCATGTGACATGTTCCACTTCGTTCGCTGCCATGTGAGACCCTGATTAAACCACTGACTCTTGTTTCATCTGCAGAAGATGAGTTTTCCACGAGACTCTTGTCCTTGTAATGGAAGAGTAACAGTCAATTGGATCTGGCAGTGATATGAACATAAGTTCTGTCCCAGATCTTAGTCATATGTAATGTTAATCTACGCCATATTACTCCATTCCATCTACATATTAACTATAACTGGCTTGGAACTAGAGAAATCTTTGGGCAAAATCAGAATTGGTCAGTTGAGATATCCCATCGAGGAATGTTTGATCAGATTCTCTTAGTTGCCTAATATTACTAAAAGCTTGGATAATTCACCCCCTAACTGTACCCTCATGTAGATTCATGATTTGGGGGCAAGGTTGTCAGCCAGCTCAGTGAACGTGCATGCATGCGGTACATTCATACAATGTTTTCATGTGTTGCTATGAGACTTGCAGCAGTCTTATTGACATGTTGTGGGGCAAGACTGAGGGCATGTGGTGACTGTACTCTGCAATCTTGCTACCGCTTACCCCTTTGTCACATCTAGGGTTCGTGCTGCCTGTACCGGTGGTGAGCTTGTGGTGTGGAAAGTGGTCAGTGGTCAGTGGTCAGTGATTATGTTGTTGTCTTCTGCACAGGCTTAGCCTTCGCTCAAAGACGTATCATTATCTATCTTGACAAGGATAAAGCATTGAATTAGTCAGTCCACTGTATAGTCCTTTGAACCGAATTGTCCTAATCCCTTAATCAAATATGATGTACCACAGTATTGTGTAACTGGTTTGTTGGTCATGTACAAGATAACATAGTATTTTTAAGCCATGCTCTAAGTTGCTGACTCATGTGAACTGTTTTCACGTTTCTGTGATGATTATGATGACTTACAACTGTTTATTTGTGTAATGAAATGGTATTATTGCACTCATTTTTGTAGCACAAAAGAGCACTTCCTCTCCCAATTCATGCGCTGATGTAATATTACATCTGATGCACTTCATGAACATGTGCTACTAATATTGACCTACAGTGTAGGATTCTGATTGCTAGATTCATGTACCACTAATTTCTCAAAATTTGTATAGCAGTATAAATTAAATTTCATATGAAATATCTGTATTATTCAAAAACAGATGAAGAAAAATGACAGTAGATTTTTGGCAAAATAATTTTGCCATTTATCATGACATGACAGTAGCCAAACCGTGAAATAAAAGTGTTTGTCCTTGCAGTAAGGTGGGATTTGTTGAAGAAATCTGTAACGAGGACACTCGACCAGCGCCTGTATCACACAAAGGAAATTTGAAGGAGATATGGCCAACCAGACGGTTTTCCTTTGCCGGATCCCAGTGGTCAAAGCTTAATGCCCTTGTGCTAATGAGGTCTCCTTAGGGTATAGACAGACCAGAATCTATTAAGGTCTAAATGGTTGATTTGAAGAATGAAGTTAACACAAGGCTAAAACATACAAGCATTTAGTTGATATTGTCAGTGTACTGATCTTAAGTATTTTGTGTGTGTTTCATGAGTGTAAGACCATGGATGGTGTTGTAGGTCCATGTTAAGACTAAGATTTTGTTTGCACATGAAAGCTGGTCAGGCACTAGCTGGCTTTCAGTTGCTCATGAACCATTTATATGTGAGCTTTTAGATCAGCTTGAGCCATAGCACTTCAAGGGATCCTCGTGTTGCCTTTCTTCATTCTGCCGTAGGAGTGCCTTTTATCAAAAAAGAAAAAGAAAAAAAAAAACATTTTGTCATTTTATTCATTTATGTCCAGTGCCCCTTGATGTTATCATGATTGTGTCATATTTGTTCATATGTTATCACCTTATGGAGACATTGTCCAATTAGTATAGTACCAAAGAGTACCATAAAGAGAAAAAAAGCCAAACAAAAGTACTGGTATGAGATAAAAGAAGGCAGGAGCACAACAGCACAGCTAATAAGCCTTGTGTTTAGCATGCACCTCTTTCTCTTTATGTACTTGCTTCTTTGTTTCTTTCTTTATTTGTTTATTGATTAATTTATTTCTTTGTGTATTTATTCATTCATTTATCTATTCATCTATTTATTAATTTATTAATCTATCTATCTTTCCATCTATTCTACTGTTCGAGACAGTAAGGCTGGGTAGTGTATATTGAAATCTTCAATGTATGTACGAACAGAGAAGAAATGATAATAGCATGGTGATTTAGTGAGTAGGAGTTGGTGGACTGTCTAAACATAAATGTAGCCAGCTTTTGATTTGTGTATCAGGGCTCTAACATGGTTAAATACCTGCTTTAAGATGGTATACTCCTGGTACAGATTCCAGTGAGAGTTCAGTGTATTAGGAAGGAGAACTGTCTAAGATATTTCTATTCTTTTGTTACAGTTGTCTCATGTATATATTTTGTTCACACTAAAATCATCAGTGACATACAATTGTGACCCGCGACAACGGTTTCAGGCAAAAGTCGCAAGAGCAAATTCCCTCCTAGGCGGGGCACAAAGATTTTGACCATTATTTTTGTCGATTTAGGTTTTTTGCAGAAATCGAATCTTTGATATGTTTTCTACGTCTACACTAAATTTCATAGCATAAGACTAAGTTTTTTCTATCGAAAATGGAATTTTAAGCACCTTATGTTGGATCGCACTCGTCAGTTTCGAGCTCCTTTCGAACGCCGCGCCAGTATCCTCAGCGTTGCTACGGCGCAGGGTCTCGCATGCGATTGGCTGGTGCGTCGCATACATTTACATAATTCGGATTTCGGAGACACCAGTTGCAGCGTTTGGGGAATGCTTTGTACACAAGTGCACGATTACATGCTCTGGCATTGTTCTTGCTGTAGTGGTTTATATACGCTCTCTCTGTAGTGCGTGCTCTTCGTTTGGCTTTCTGTCCAAACTATTCTACCGCAATGTTCGACATCGGAAGTGAAACAAAAATCATGTAGCATGACATAACCGTGTGAAAAGAAAACTAGATATTCTCAAATTTGTCTACTTGTACATGTAGTAAACATTATGACAGCAGACTGACTCGATGGAAGGTAGATGAGAGGAAAGGAGCGGTCACATGTAACCAATTATATTCAAATACTACACGTCAAGATCTAACGAGTCGTGTTTGTTTGTTTGTTTGTTTTGATTTAATTAGCACCACCGAACAAAGTAAGAAATGCATGTCTTGTAAAAGCAAAACAAACAGGAAGCGTGACCCTTGCCAGCACTAGCAATTTTCTGCATTCAAAAGCACCGCAATGAAAACGCGATTTGTAAATGTGTGGATTCGCCACCGCTCCTGTTACATGCACACGGCCATAGCATGTGCATGCCAATGCGTAATGTGTGCCCCATAGACATGTACATTGTACATGTACACCATACATGCAATTATCGTATTCGCCATCTTGAAAGACGTATTGGTAAACAAACCCGAGCGAAATGCATTGTTTTTCAGTTCCATACGCTGAGCCGCGAGGAAGGTGCCCGGGAAATTTGACTCTCTCAGTGAGCCAATCAAAAGGCGATGTGGTTGCTAGAGGCGGAGCTTAACATCGATTGGCACCATCGTACGGATGGGTGATTCTCCCCTCGCATCGCTGCTCGGACATTGTCTTTGAGAAAGACGTGAATCTTCAAAGCATGTTTTCTCGCAATTTTGTCGGGCTAACAACTTAAAAAGTGCATTTTATTTCTCTTTCTATGCCCATTTATGGTGCCAAAGAATACAAGTGTTTTATATCAATGCAAAGCTTAGGAAATGGGCAGTGAGATTCCGTGAAAAAATGAATTTTCAAAATTCCCGACTTTTGCCTGAAACCGTTGTCGCCGGTCACAATTCATTATTTGAAAGGTACAATATGCAAAATGCAATGTAATACAATGAATTCTGTATAGTTCCTTTTTCATATACACATGGAATTCTTTTTTTTCTGAGAAATTTGAAAATCAAGCAAAACTTTTAATGACTTTAACTGATCACATGTATTTTTCTCAAATGTAACATCTGCCTTAACATTTTTAGATAATGACAAGATGATAATTCATGCATGAACATCTGCCAGCTATGCATTGATGAGTTTAAAGAATTTATCCCATCCATCTGTAAGTGTGCACTTATCTTGCCCATCCCTGCAATGCAGAATTTCAGAGTTGGTATTACATGCACTGATTTAGGACAAAACTTTGCAGGGATTTTTCTCTCTTTTTTTTTTTTATATTACATAAAGTCAATATTGCCAGAACCATATGAGGGATTCATAGCAGATGTGGAGTGATATTATGAAAAAAAAAAGGTTCATCAAACTTTTACAAACCAAGAAGATGAGAAAAAAGAGGCCAAAGTATGGCGACTATTCATAAAGGGAAAATAGCGTCATGCAGGAAACAGATTCTTTCTTTTTTCCACCTCTGGTTGTTGTTTTGTTCATCCCAATAAAGATTGATTGATTTATCCCGTCAGTTTTTTTTTTTTTTTTTTTTTTCGCTTCCATGTCGATGCCACAGGAACCATTTTCTAATTAACCATGTCCTTTTCAGCATTGCACTTTCTGTCTTAATGAGTTTTAGGTAGCCAGGGAAGCAGCACCCAGCTCCATGTATTTTTGGTCTCTGCAGAGCTGTCAAAGAGAGTATTCATATGAGAGCTGAAATGAGCCCAAACAGAGTGTTGGCACTCGGGGAGGGGGTATGTGGACAAAAGTTTGCTTGGACAGGTAGAAGACATTCAGCGCCTCTCACGAGGACATTATGGCTACCCAGTTCTTCAGTCTCACTAACAACTTTAGTAGCTAATTTCAGCAAGAAAAATGCAGACTGTGGTGTGGGCCTCTCAACCTAGACTCTTTGGATTTCATGTCAAGAAAATGTATGAGATATGATGCTTTTAATTCATTGGACTCACAAGGTTGTTAGTAAGGAATATGTGGCTAAAAAATATTTTATCATTATCATTAGCTAGTATGTCCATATTTTACAAAATCATGAGAGGAAGTTTGACCCACACATTATATGTCAACTTTGTTCACTCTTTTTTCAATTTTGTTTGAATTATTGTTTCCATATCCTATCAATGAAAAATAGATTAATAGAGGGAGATCATATTGGTGAGTATGTATTTTTGGCATAATTAGTTTGCTGATTTGAAGTTGTTTAATGATTCAGGGATTCATCTTTTCTGGCTTCCAAAGCATGAGATAAATTTGAACTCGTTACAAAATTTGTTCCCATTTGGACTACTATGTACTCATGCTGTGTTAGAGCCACAGTCCTGTCACGTAGTGGTGGTGATGATGATGGTGGTGGTAATGAGACAATGATGATGGCAACAATGATGATATTGATGATGAGTTAGTGCCATATTGACTCATCCTCTTCATGATGCTGTATCAACTACTTACTCTGGCCACAGGAAACTCGCACAAGGACTCTTGGGGAAAATAATTTCAATAAAACAAATTATATATTTTTTTCCCCTCTATACCAATGCAGGAAGTAATTCAAGCGCAAAACTGACATGTCACAATGATAACAAATGGAAGTGTCTTTAGAGATTGGTTTGTATAGAGTTGCAGTGGATTTATCATAGAGGGCAACAGACCCAGTTGGTTTTTCTTTAATTGGCACCATTGACAGTAAAATAAAAGTAGTTTTCCTTTAAACATAATCATGAAATTAAAAGATGAAAAAATATGCATTTCATAGTCAGTTTCAGTTGTTGAACCATTCTAAAATGTTTCAGATACATGCTCTGTCGATCTCTGACATACCCCAAAATAGGCCGAGTTCACGGCATTAACTTATCGTATCATGGCCTTGGACAGATGCCTAGGTTTCCGCTGCCGATTTATCGTAAGGTCTTCTCTGGTTTCGGGTGGTCAACAACAGGACACTTAAGCCCCATTTTGTCAGATAATCCCACAGCTCTTATCAGTTGAATATGGCTAGGCTTCATGCAAGTCTGAAAAAGAGACAATTTACTCTGTCATCTTTGACAGTGTCGCTGACAATACTGATTTCTCTCTGAGTCTTGACAGATGACGAAAGACAACATATTTGAAACAGTGACAGGACTGTGTTTGTCGGATTCTGGGCCGAAACCAAGCAGTGGCAGTATATGAGTCTGGCGAGCAGACTAAGGCGGTCTTCACGTGGCCTGGCATGAGGAATCACAGTGAGATTGATAGCTACAAATATTTGACCTCACTTGTTGTCACAGCGATCATGACGATCATGACATTCATACTTTCATAGATATGCCTGTGTATGAAGAGGACTTGTTTTGGGGTTGGGGCCAGTTGGGGTGAGGGTCTGTGTATGGCCCTTATATCAACTTGCTTGTAGCCACCTGTGGTGTTTAGAGCAAGAGTACGGCTGTTTTTAAATGTCAAAGATCATTTTGAAAGCAAAATTTCACTTTCATGTTGGGGGGAGGGGGAGGCTTTAACCCATTGAGGACAAGGCCCGAGAATACTCGGGTAGTTGTCTGTTGGAAATGTGTGCTATAGCAAAATCCGTCCGTCCTCAGTGGGTTACTGATGGGATTTTAAAGAATTTATGGTGTATATTCATTCACTACCAAAACTCATCCCATTTTCCCCCATTTTCCAGTGCATGGTTCAAAAATACAATGACATGATTGTGTGATTTGTCAAAACCTTAAACTGGATTTTCATTCAAATTCTTAAATGAATCTGTCTTAATCAATATCAGTCACAATATTGAGTCGAATCATATCCCAAATTTTTGTGTCAATCTTTTTTTTTTTCCAAAAAAAGAGAATATATTAATCTATGCAGAAAGTTGAATAAAGATAGAATATGTGCCTTCGATGGTCCCATTCAGTTCACAATGAATATTTGATAAATAGATGAATTTCATACTGGCAGTCAGAAAACTACTTGTATAAGGAGACCCAGAAGCACTTTAATTACCAGAGCAAATAGATTAGGAAAAAGAAACAATTCAAGCTTAAAAGAGTTGGAAAAACATGACTTGTTGAGACTTGCTGATTGCTGTTTTTAGGGCTAGATGCCTTGTTTTTGGCAAGATGGTCAGCTGTTTGAACATAGTGCCAGTGTTTAGAACAAATAGATGGTACGGTGAATTCTTTCTTTTTTATCCAGAATAAGAAGTTGAGGCAAGTTTCAACATGCCCATATCTCATCTTGTCTGGCTGAACAAACAGCGCAGGCACACAAGTTTTACTGATCATTTTCTCTTCACAAGCGAGATCACTCAAGGGAGTAAAGGGAAACCAGAGCCCAAATATAAATGTAGATTGTGAGAAAACAGCAATATTATGAGAACACATTTGTGAAAGTTTGAGGAAAATCGGACAATTGATTCAAAAGTTATAAATTTTTGCAGTTTGGTGCTGTCATCGCTGGATAAGGAGACTACTGCATGTCATGACATCATTGTAGACAACAATATAAAGCAAATTTAAAGAAAATTCAACACATTTTCACTTTTCATAATATCAATATTGCGATGGATAGAACTAAATTTGAAAATATTTGCCACGTGCAAATATTTTCCTCCGTTGATGGTCAAGACATATGAGCCTCATTAAGACGGGCCATGTTCTTGTGGCATATATGGTATCATATAGTTATCACATACGGAATGGAGCATCTAAATCTTTGTGCAAGAGCGAATTGGTCTGGTTTCTTTTTGAATAAAACAAGGAAATTTAGTGAATACTCTGATAGGTGAATGGGAGGCTTGTAAGGCCATTACATCACTTAATTTGCATATATATGATGCTACCTATACCACTGTCTTGCAAAAACATGTGAAACTATAGAACTTTCTTATTTTGTGTTAGATACTGGTAAAACACATTTAATTCTGCTTTTTACAGTTTACTCTGTTTATTAAAGCCACCATGAATGTGGTTTGAAATTTGCTCAATATTTTTTTTGGAAAATTTTTCTGTGGTCTGTTCTTAGAAATTCCCTTTGCAGAATACATTGTCTTTGTGGTTACAACTTTTCATTCATTTATTGGTTGCAGTTGACAGGCGAGACAGTCTCATGAAAACCAGAAATATTTAACGTGGATGCAGATTAATTAAATGCCCATATGAAAATGAAATGCCCATATTTTCCATAGATTTTATGATGCTGTGGGAGCTCAAAGTGTCAAGAGCTTTTAAAACTAACTGTCAATCTAGGTCAGATAACGGTCTCTGGCGTCAGAGAGGCACCTGATCAGCGTGATTATGCAACTCTTAATGGCTTATGATGATTACTCTACCCTGAATGGGAAATTACTGGAGGGAATGTTATGTAATCACAGTCATCACGCCTGTTCTTGCTCACTAAATTTACCTTATTCTGGCAACCATGATGCATACATTTCATCAAGGTACGGAGAACTTTTGTTTTTGCTATAAAGAAAATGCTTTTTGTAAATATGCAAGTCATTTTCAATCAGCAAGGATGTAAAGAGGGGGAAAGACAGGGTGCTTTTTGAGACTCATGCTTTCATTGTGAGTGCATTGTCAATATCAGGCCTCTAAAATTATGAATTGGGAATTGAAAAATTAGGAATTAAAATTGAGTTTATGGGAAATCTGATCTGCAAGTTGGAGTATAAGAACAGACCTAACTCTTTCCAAAAGCAGGGGGAATATTACCATGAGCAGCTGACCTACTGTGGCTAGATGCAGTATGGGATTAAAAGAAATAATAATGATAATAATAATAATAATAATAATAATAATAATAATAATGATAATAATAATAGTAATGATAATAATAATAATAATAATAATAATAATAATAATAATAATAATAATTATTATTATTATTATTATTATTATTATTATTATTATTATTATTATTATATTATCATTGTTATCATTATTATTATTTTTTTCTGCGTGCCACGCATTCATGGACCGCAGGGCAAATTTTAAAATGAGTTTCAAAAAACACTGAGTGGGCCTAATTTCCTGCATCATGATGTGTATGGCGAGGGTTAACAATTATTTGTGTGCGTGTCTACACACAAGAGTAACCGGCAAATGGTTAATTTTATTGCATCGCTTTGTGAGAATCAATTTCCAAAAACATTACTTTCTGTTATGTATGAATTTGGTTAGTACACTGGCTAATAAGCTGCACATTTTGCATGTGCTCATTTGGAGTAACTGTGAAAATCACTCCACAAATATCATCATTTGTCTGCAGCTAGAATTCTCATTGCAAAATGTTCTCCGAACTTTGCAGAAGGTTAAAAGAATTACAACCTGGCCTGCAAAATCTCTGGCAGTGTGTCAATTTTTGTGATCTTTTTAGAGTTGGGATATTTTTTACTGGCATATTTAATGGTCTTATTTGGACAAGAAATACAGTCAAACCTGTCTATAGCAGCCACCCAAGGAAAACGAAAAAAGTGGCCGTTATAGACAGGTGGCCGCTATAGACAGGTTATCCAACTATATGTGTGCATTGCCTATGCATGTACATGTATCATCGCTGTATACATCGCATAGGTATAATATGTACTTAGTGTACATGTACATGTACATATGCACACGTGTGTTTCATGCATTGAACAATGCCGGTGTTCATGAATTGTTGCATATACATTATAGTAGCATGTTGTACAGTCGTGAAGAAAGCTTAACACTAGTGCATTATTATGACTGAATAAGTGACGATTGCAGCGGTGGCGATCACTGAAAGTTGCCCATGAATGTCTGGCACGGCCACAAGTCAGAAAAACACGCTGAATTACCGGCTCTGTGGCCACTATAGACAGGTTAAAATCTACCGCGGGAAAAAAAAATTTTTTGGCCGCTGGCCGCGTTAGACAGGTGGCCGCTATACACAGGGTCTTTAACAGGGCTTTTCTCTCGGGGGGGGGGGGGGGGGGGGGGAGGGATTTTTCAGTGGCGGCTATAGACAGGTGCCGCTAAGGCAGGTTTGACTGAGTTAGCATATCACATTTTTGAGGTTTAAAATATATTGAATGTTCTCTTTTGATAACAACAACTACAACAATGAAAAAACAATCCTTTGGTTCTGTATTTTTCATTTTCTTGTCTTTGTAGTCTGTGATAGAAAAGAGAAACGTTTTGACAGGCTTTACAGGAATGTAGGTCAGCAAAACCAGGAGTGGAAGTGAAGCAATTCTGGTTCCTGTTTTACAACTTGAGTTCCTTGTTTGTTTTGGTTTTTTATTTTGTTTTAACATTTGCAGCACTCATTGATCTTTTATAACAGTTTGGAAGGGAGTTTCTGTGGACACGTCATCGTCATGTGTTCCGCAGGAAATATCCTTATTTGTTCATCTTCCTTTCACTCCCTTCAGTTGCTTTTCGTTCTTCCTATTTTTGGTTTGTTTTACATTTTGGTGTATTCATCGGTATATAAGCTAACTTGAAAGGGAAAGGCAAGAAATCTTCGACAATGTTAAAGGTAAGTTACCATTGGGAGCGGTGATATGAAAATTGTTTAAATTATCACACTTGATGCATATATGTGTAGGTCAGTTGTATCACAAAACATCCTACCATATAAAAAAATTGCAATATAAGCCTAAAATATAAGGAGATATCACCATTTTTCTCAATAAACCATAACTGTAGATGGTTTAGTCTAGAAACAATTTTAGTAACTATTGTTCACATTTTGTATATTTAACAATACTTAACATTGATTATACTGATTGTTTTTTCCCTAAATCACATTTCAGAAATATTTTGAAGCACAAAAGCCAGGTTTTTGTTTCATCTGCAAATGGTAAATAATGCTTTTAAGATATAGGCATTTGTCTTTTTTGTTGTTGGAAAAAATAACTAAAGTTTGTGTTAAATGTTTGATTGATTTTTATGAGCCCTATTCAACAATGGTAGTCCAGTCATTTTCATGATACACTGTTTTCAGACGAACGGATGCAGGGGAAGTCCATAACTGCCACGCGTCATGAATATTTGTTACTTCAGCTTTCATTATTTCGCCATTAAGCGTGTGTACATCCCCGCTGTGAAGACAAAAATAGACTCAGTCATGGCTGAACATTAGCAGGCCATACTTTGGCAAATTAAAGCCTTCTCTCATCCCCACCCCCCCCCCCCCATGCTTAAAGTGAACAGTATATACTCATTTTCATGATCTTAGGGGATCTTCTCGTAAAGTTTAGTGGTTATCCCGTAAAGGAATCGTATAGTTTTGGTTGAGACCTAACGTCAGGATTATAACATTTTTGGTGAGATAATGAGAAACCTCTTATGAAATATGAAAGAGCATGTTATTTCAAGAGGGATTCAATGTTTATTTGATGAAAATTGGTCTTGAAATGGCTGAGATATCCAAAAAAGCGATCCTAATGAAATTGACAGGCCATGACTTTTATTAGGATCTCTTTGTTTTACTTTGTTTTTAGATATCTCAGTCATTTCAAAACCAATTTTCATCAAAATAAACATTTGATTCCCCTTAGAATTGTATGCTCTTTAACATTTCACATAGTGGTTTCTGAATATCTCGCAAAATGTTACAAGCTGAATCCTCACCTCAACCAGTACTGTACAGTCCCTTGGATATTGCTCATGCAGTTTCAAAGGTTACTTTGTTTGCATTAGATATCACAAATCCCTAATGGAGTTTGTAATGATAATGATTTTTTTTTTTTTTTTTTTTTTTTTTTTTGATGAGGAATCTGGTGAATCTTGTTGGGAAAGAAAATAATTTATTCTTACCCAGCATATCATTTCAATTTTCATGCTTCTTTTGCTGTTTTGATTTTTTACAAAAAGCTGTTGAAGTTTTAGAGAAGATAAGACATCAGATTTTGTGCCATTTTAGTGCAACCTGAATGACTGAAGTAATAGAACGGGGGTGTCCCACGGTAAGGAAGCTGAGCATCTTTAAGCTGTAATTCATGTGATCTGGTGCGTACGAAATCAGGGCTGCACACTAACCCATTTTTTCCACCGGTCCAACCTGTCTGTTGGACCAGTAGAACCCAGTTTCTCCATTTTTACTGGACCATTCCAGAAAAAGTTAGTAGTCTGACAGTGATTTTTACTGGTCAGGGACCGTCTGACCAGTGCCAGTGTGCAGCATTGATTGAATGTAGTATTTAGGCTTATTCTGACAAATAATAATATATACATATGTATATTGTCTCCAAAAAAAAAATGTTACTATGTCGGTGGTTGGAAATGCATGTTTTTTTGTGTCTGTGTGTCTGCGTGTATTTTCTTAAATTTATTTTTTTGGTGAGGTATGAGAAAAAGCTTGAGGGCATGTGAGCCAAAGAGACCCCATAGGCATGAGACTTGATGCGATAGGTAGAAAGGTCTTGCGGTCTGAAGACTGTTTTCGCAGGGGCAGAAAATGCATCATTTGAACAATTATTCTAGTGATGCATCATTAGAATCGTGAGGCATTTTGGGCATGCGCATGCAAACTAGGATCACAGAGGGTTATTTGAAAGACGCAATTCAAATGACGGTCAGGAGGTGTGTTTTCCAGCAATGATTCTCTTGAACGACAGATCTTGAAGTACGCTATCTTCACAGAGCATGCAAGTGCCCTGAATGGCCTGGTACAATATGGTATAGTTCTGTTTGCTTTTGAGTGCTTGAACACATCCAAAGGTTGTTTGTGAAAGCAGGTGCAAGGATGTACACCTCTGCAGAAACAGACTTACTTATTTGAACTGTATTTCTGTAGTTTGATAGAATCTGCTTGTCTTCATTCTTATCAGTCATTTGCTAAAATTTTATGAAGAAGAATAAAAACTGTTCTTTCAAGTTAACCTGTTCGGTCATAAGAGAAGAGAATGTGTAAAGAAATACAAATTTTCACCCATGTTATATGTGGAAGAAGCAGAATGTGAATCCAGCTGTAAGAACCTGTTGCTGGAGATATAAAAGCTATGATAATGATATGGAGATATAACTCTAAGATTTGGCTTCAGCACTACTTTGTTTTTAGTAGAATTGTGTACAGCACTCAAGTTTGAGACATACAACATGGTTGAGCCTTAGTTGTCATTCCTTTTCATAATGGCTTGAAATAATTTATGGTACATTGATTTTGTCATGCAAAATGTTGCCAAAACTTAGACGAGGTAGTTTTGTTTTGTTTTTTTTGTTTTTTTTTGAATGGCAGAAAACAAACTTTTAATGTTCTCATGCCAGGGAGGTGGACCACCTCCCTGCTCATGCTATTGTGATGTTAAAGCATGAATCAAATTCTTTAAAACCTCATTGATTTAGTTTTCTGGATGAGTTCCACCATGATACACAATAACAGATGTTCTTTTTGTGACCCCCTACTGTATAATTTTAGGGTTGTCGCTTGTGGCAGAGGATATTTGTTTTCGTGAGACTTGAACTGTAATGCCGATTACAGCAGAATCAAGTGTGTCACTGAATGGGTTGCTTGAAAAGTTCAACACTAATTTGTCAGCTAATGTAGCTCATTAGTGGTTGAAGGGCACAGGAGCTCTTTGGCTTTAATGGGGGAAGTCATGCCTAATGAGTTGTTTTTAGGGATAGAAAAACACAACAAATCATGGAAAGTTTGAGCTAGTATAGGTAAACTAGATTCTCTAACATCTGTATCTGTCACCTCATACCAACACTCCTACCACTTTCATCTAGAGCTTCTCTCTTCAAGTTTATTCATTCTGGAGGGAAACAACCATGCAAGATGAAGGACATTGTACATTTCAGGTATCTGATTTTAGATGAGGATTAACCTCAAAGAGATAACTATGAATAAGTCAGTCAAATAGAGCATTGGACAAGGACAACTTGATATAGGAATAGATATTTGATAGGGGAAAAATATTATACCATTCAAATTTGGGCTGAAAAGTCATAACTCAGACTATCCCCAATTTGGCTCTGTTGAAATACATTAAAGCAACTTTTAGTGTACTATTAACTGACACTACTTAATTGAAACTGCTTAGGTAAATTTTAGAGGTTAACAAATTTTCTACCCTGGACAATATTGACAGAAATGCGCTATGATGTGTTCTGTTCATGATTGTGCAAAAAGTAATATTTCAATGTTTTCTTTCTGTTGGTTTGTGCACAGATTGTGAGAGCCTGCATTTGTGCTCCTGATACTTGCTTTGTGAGTGTGTCAGGTGGCTTCACTAATTATCTCGTTTTGCAGGATGTAGTATGACAGAAAAGTATCCCTCACAGAACTGTTATTCCTGGCTCAATATCTATCGCCAGGGGTTGGCCATGTTTCACTGCGTTAGAACAGGACAGGCTTGCTAACAATCCAAATGTTGATTATTTACTGACAATGCATGCTCGAAACTACACTGGTCAGAGTACCATGCAAGTAGCTACTAAATAGATATTCTGAAAGAGAAATTTCAGCCTGAAATCATGTTGGTATGCATGAAAACAGAAAAATCTGAGAAAAAAAAATGCAGTATTTTTTTAAAATTTCTAGAGACTTTTAGAGAGAAGTTCAAGTACTTGGTAACTCCATGTAACGTAAACTTGTACAGTTCATACCCATTAATTTTGTACCTGTATGATTTTTTTTTTAAACCATATTTTCACTGATTTACATGTCTGGTTTTTCTGTTTTCATACAAGGCAGCATGATTATCAGGATGGAATTTTCCTGTAACTTGCTTTTCATATTGGATGCTATGATATGTGACTGTCTGACTTGATATTCCTCCAACATTAACAAACCATATAGCATCTTGCCCATGTCTCACTGGGAAATTCAAAACGTTTTTACTTGGATGAATGCCTGAAGGAGAATACAGTCAAATAAGCTAAAATCATGTTTGTTTGTACTGCTGTGCACACGACAAATAATGTATCGCATATGCTATATATGTCATTGTTGTGTTTATACCTTTGTGAAGGTCAGCTGATTTATTTATTTACAAATGATGACAAATATTGCTTCTAGTGTTGAAAATACATCTCATACTGTCTCCAAGGTGGAAAACTGTTCAGTTTTTTGCTTGAATAGGATGATATTTTTTCCATGCCATCGCACTAGATCTCAGTAATGAATTCAACCACTGGTAAATTGTGAGTCCTAATTCTCAATGATTATACCTTTGCAAAATCTATGATGTATCAAGTACACAAATTAGTTCGCTTCTAGAATTTTATGATCACATGATTTAAATGAAAGTGGAGCTTTGTGTTTAGCAGTGTTTATTATAAATAAGCATTACATACACATATTTTCATGGGTTGCCTCCTGCTGGGAGTGTTTTGACAGTATCTTGACAGATACTTGAGATGGTCATGCAAGTGTGTAAACACACTAAGCCCTGATAACAATTAGATTTTGCTCTGCATGTTGTGTATTGACATTGCACTGCTCTCAATTTAGAAAGATTTAATCAGTACTTATCAAGTAATATGTACTGCAGACATTGATATTTTTTACCCCAAAAAATGTGAAGTAGATCTTATGGCAGTGTTTTATTCATTATGATAATATGGGCACATTGCGTGGGTTTCTTATTTGTTCTTTGTATTTCTGTAACTCCCGATTCTTGTAAAGATATCAGCAAACGACTGGTTAGCACGTTTTGTATCTCAGCGACATCTGAACGGTATCTCGGAGCGGAGATCTGCGAGACGTCAAGAGGCACATCCTATAAATATGCAGATACTTCCCAACTAATTTCCCTGCAGGTGTGTGGATGGGTGGGGGGGGGGGGGGGCAGAGGAGGTTGAAGAGGGATTAAAGGGTTTATTCTGTATCATTTCGTCAACAGATTTTGTCGCTATACAATGACTAGTAGTGAAAATACAACTGATTACAGTCTGTTTGCCTAGATCTCTTGTTAATTTGCAGGAGTGTCAAAGTTTATTCATTTCTAATACTCATATCCTCTCTAAAATATATTTTCTTTTCTAAAGGTTCTGTTTTGTAAGAATAAAAAAGAACTCATACTATTTCCATCATAATTTTGTGAAATTACTATTTTTTTTGGTAAGAATCCAATAAGAAGTAATGTTATTTCTGCCGTGACATTCAATTGTGAAATTATTAGGATCTAGATAGTGTGATTTTGTGGATGAGGGGTCATCATTACTGAATCAATGACTCACAACGTATGTTTTTTTTTGAAGATGCACAATTTGCTGATCAATCAGGGAGTAAATGACACTATTAGGGGTAAGTCGCATATGTGATAGTGACCGTTAATCATGAATTATACAAAATTTTCGCTTTTCTGTTTGCCTAACATTAAAGCATCATATAATTTTAGTCCACTTACACATGAGAAGAGTTTCCCTGTGATCAAGAAGAATCTTTTTGATTCTCAGTGGTCAAATATGATCACTGGTAATTTGTATGGACTGCCTTAGATGTAATATTTGAAATACGGTGTCCCCGCCTAAATATGGAGGAGTTGGGGAAACAAACTTTTCTCCCTGATTAGCAGGGCTCCCACGAAATGGACTCCTACAAATTAACCCACACAAAACCCAGTGTACAGTTCACATTAACCCGTTCGATACTGAATTCTGAAATCCCCATAGACTTAATACACAGGCCACCAGGTTCCCGTATGGAACAAGTTAAATCATGATGCCTTTGACCAGGGAAGTGGGAAGAGGCCTACTTTGACTCTGCCTTTGCCAAGATAAAATAGACTGGACTGCTAAAGACTTGGTAATATGGCTGGCCCAATTGAATTGATTTTCTTTTGCTACTCACTGGGGTACAATTGAAAACCACGAGTAGCGCCTTCAACAAATACCAGTATGTTCATTGTAATGTATGCTCATTGGTTGACTCCAGTCAAGATCTTTCAGCTGTGTGTGTACTTACATAGAGATCAGTGATAAAGATATACCTGATTCGTTACGAACTTATTCGAGCCAGGCTAGCCTTCCCACTCCAGAGTATCCCCACGCACTGGATCTTTAAACTTGAAACTATTTTCTTAACACCATTTGAGAGTGAGTAGTGGCTGATGGTACTCCTTATGACCACCAGCACAATGCCACCCTTCTACATGTATGTAGTCCAACAAACTACATTTTTACTGCCCAACGGTGAATGTTCAGAGTGCGCAATCATCAGAATCCATCTGGGATGGTTTGTGAGGGGTAAAATCCCTGTGATTGACAGGGTGTTCCGACGCAAAACAAAACAAAACAAAACAAAAATTATACCAAAATGGTATAGCGGTACCAAAACGATAAAGATATATTATGAATTTATACGTCTGAACACTGACTGAGAAAACGATGTGTAATGAAATGATGTATAACGAAATGACGGTCAGAGCATCGTTTCGAAATAGAACTCAATGAAGGAATCAGCATTCCATTATATCTATGTGCATCTGAATGTGTGGTGACCATAGAACAGTAATTTGGTATAAGTGGACATGTGAGCATGTGTGTAAGGTGATGCTATACCTCTCACTAGCAGTGATATCATGACCATAACAACATGTGCAGTGAGAAACTGCACATCTATATGTTTTCCAGAACAGTTGAGATTAGCATCTGAACGGTCTGTTGGCTATGTGATGATTCTTTATACGTTGTTTCTTTATCAAGTTTTGGTATTGATAGGTTTGTGTCTGAACAGGGGGTATTTCTCTGTATATAATCATCATTTTTAGATATTAGGTAGGGACATTGAAAGCTTTTCAGCCAAAATGTAATCTTATTATGCAGTTTGATGGTTCAGATTTAGCAGTGGGACTGAAAAGTATAATAGAATACTGCACTGGATTTTGTTGCACTTCAGCTGTGTTCCCACATATCATGTGAGCACTTTACTGGTAATGCACCAACTTTAACATATGTTATGGAATTGTTAAAAAGTAAGAGCATATTTGATATTCCAAAAAGTGAGTAATAATTCCAAATTAAGACAGATCTTTCTTCCATATTGCAATGTGAGATGTGAATAATCTTGTGTCATATGTATCATTTATCATGAATATGATCCTTCTTAATCAGATCAGACCCATTCACACTTTAAATCTGAAATCCACTTTGTAATCCCCTACAACTCACAAATCGTTCATGAAGTCCCAAAATATCCATGGAATGCACATTTATTCAATGAATGTAATCTGCCCAGATTCATGGTTTTCTAGATTGATTGTGATATATATATATATATATATATATATATATATATATATATATATATATATATATATACATATATATATATATGTATATATTATATATATTTATATATATATATATATATATATATATATTATATATATATATACATATATAAACTTTGCTGAGAACGTGATACAGAAAAGTTTAAAATTGCTGAAAAACGTCCACAACTATATTTACTAAAATATTTTTTCTTTTCTTTTCACTCTGTCTATGTTGCAGAAATGTGATCCACATGTCTTGTTGATTTAAGCTTATGAATTTCACTTCAATTTCAGCCCTTTAAAACTGATCTGACATGGCCCTGATTTGGGAAAGGTTGTGAGTGGGATGCGAAACAGAGTTCTGCAGGTGTGTTGCTGGAGTTAGCCAAGTCTTATATGGAGTGAGTCTGTCGTTCATCGGGCCTGGCATCCGTGCCAAGTTTTCGCCATCCCTTTAAGTCGCTCCCCTTTTCCTGTCAGGGCTAGGCCATAGTCGGGGCTAAGAAGAAAAAGAAAAAGAAGAAGAAAAAAAAAAAAAAGAAGAGGAAACTCTCTGCTGCTCAACTGCTCAGAGGAGGCAAATTTCATATTTCATGTGGTTTTTGTGCCCTGAGGATATTTTTACATTTTTTATTGTTGGGTTTTATTTTTTTCCAGAAAAAAAAAATGTGGAGAGCTTATGATGTGCATGATTCCATGTTTTCATACCTAGCCACTCCCCCCCCCCCCCCCCGAACTGGAGGGGGGGGGGGTTGTTGTTGTAGAGTTTCTTATTGTGAACAGCAAATGGCAAAAAACATTTTCATGTGAGGTATTTGAATATATACTTCTTGCATTTTTCCCCCATTTACCTCTTGGAAATGTGTATTTCTTTGGAACAAAAAAAGAGATAAAAATTATCATTAATTTTATTTCCTATCAAGTATTAAAAAAAAAATTCCAGTAGACATGCACAGACAAACTAACCAATCACTTTCCAATTTATTGTTTGAGGTGTAATGCTGATTTTAAGTCAGACTGCTATTCAAGCATATCCCAGGGACTCCAGCACTATTTTCTTTTTTCCCCCCTAAGCACACAGCTGTCTTAACTCAAGGAGTTTCATATTTCACTTTCTGAAAGTTGACACCAGGAAAGCAAAACTCATAACCACAAGTGACTGATTCTCTCTGTGAAGATATCCCTTTCTCACTCTCATATATTTATTAGTTATGTTCACATGCTGTTCTTCAACCTAAAGTTTAGGTAAAAAACTTAAATCTCGATGACTCTCGATTGCACTTACATTACGAAATTACTGTGCAAAATACCGTGGTATTTCACCGTAAGTGTGAATGAGCCTATGTTGATATGATGTTATCACTATGATCGTTTAGAATAATCGTCCATTTGGCATCTTCATTTGGTTTTGATATGCAACCCAATACCCTCGATACCCAGCCCCACTTATGATTCATGAGAATAACAAATGCCTCACAACTTTTGAAGAGAAGAAAGATAGGTATTTCAGATCACTTGAATAGCCAACTTGGACCACTCTACAACTTTACTTTGCAGAAATCCCCAAATTTGTGTGAAATACTTTCTCATTCTGAATCAATCTATTTAAAGAACAGAGGGTTACCATGTTAAGAAGCCCCTGCAATACTGTAAACGCCTAGCAATTTTATGTGAGAATAGTGTTTCAGGAACTGTCGGCAGTTGAAATCACAATCGAGAACCACAGCTCTAGGCAGAATGAGAAAATTTTATTCTCCCTTGTCTGGAGAAAAGTTAGGGATTTCTCATTTAGGAGATAATGTACAAATAATTTATTTCATGACGGGCAATATTTACATATCCCTCAACATGCAAAATTCTAAAAACATAAAGCTACCAAAAATATACCAGGTATACAATATATTTCAGTGTCTTCTACTTTTCACACATATCCAAGATCCTACAATATGAATAATAGCAAAAATTAAAATCATCAGAGTAGCATGTGTCAAAAACTTTTATGAATTGTAAGGAGACAGAAAGATTTTAGATCTGTGGACCTTAACTTACTGGTTATGGTTTTTAGTCATTATATCATGTAGAATGTTTGCAAATTGGAGCAGATGTCTTTTTCTCGGCTTGAAATTTTTGCGAATTGCAACTGGCACTCAGTGCATACAAACTCATAAAATCTGTGAAATTAAAATGCACACTTACCCTTCATGTTTTATAGTTCTTTTTCAGCTGGCTTCCATAGAAGTATATGGTCATTGTATCAACAGCATAGGCCCTTTTAAAGGTATAAACCTGGTACAGAGTAGACGTTTAATGTGATATGTATGTTTTGCAAATTCTTTGTGCCAAATGGACTCTTCTCTGTGAGATAATTTCATCAAAGCTTCGTTTAAAGGAGGGATGCTTCCAGCATTTGAAACAAAGAGAGCGGTTATGCATATTTGTGTCAAGTGATTATCATTATTCTTTTTTAGAAACATCATAACAAATGATGGTGAGCAATCTTGTCATCAAGACCTGTGACAATTTCTTATGTGGTCATTCTTCCATGAAGGTTGAAGGCTGCAATTTCATGTGTGGGATGTGCAACAGGAATCTATTGTGGTGCCGCAGGAGTTGGCCAAGTTTTCCATTAACATCGTCCCACTGCATAATATCTGCAGGAAATGTGGCAAATAGTTGAGGAGTTTCATGTCAGACTGAAATGCCAGCACCAGTGATCAAGCAAGAGTGCCTAGCTGTTAGCATCATAAAGGAAGTATCCCTCAGCCTAGATGATTTCTTATACAGATGACATTTGGCTTTAATGTTGTCAGTGCTTCTCAAATAATAGTGTCTGTTCTTGCACTGAAAATGTGCAATGTAATAGCAGACTTTACATAATCAACCACAGGAGTCTAGACAACAAGTGATTACTCAACTCAGTGGAGAGAGTATTTGTCGCCACAGAAATTTACTTCCTGATTAGTTTGTTCTGAACAGTAAGGGTGTCTGTGGCTGAAAGTAAGCTCACTGATTAACTGTCCAAAGATAATAGTTACATTCAGGCAATGTACTAAATCTCAAAGATTAGCTGAAACTTTTAAACTTCCACAACTAGCTTGTAGTTTAGCCCTTTGTAGATCCACTAAAAAAAACCAAACAAACAACCACAACAACAAAATAGCAATCGTAAACAGTTGAACACTGGTCCAAAATATACTTAGGCAGGTGTCTGTGGGAAATGCCTGTTATAGCAAAATCAGCTCATCCTCAATGGCCCGAATTCTTAAAAGTGGAATAACTTTATTACACCGCTTATTCCGCCAATTTATTACGCCTCTTATGCAAATCAGGCCCTCGTGACGTAAAATGATGCGATTTATTCCCTGGAATCTATTCTCTAAGGTGGAATAACTTATTCCCCGGAATAACTATTCCGCAGAATAGTTATTCCAGCTTTGAGAATTCGGGCCAATGGGTTAAAGATCAGATGACAATTAGAACCTCAAGACTTTGTAGGGTTTATGCTGTGTCCACAATAAGATTGGGGGGGGGGGGGGGGGCTCCCACTTGAAATTTAGCATTGTGTAGACACAAGAATCAACAAAATAATTAGAAAGTTAGCATGACCTCTCTGTAAACCCTGTTCCCCCTTAGCTTCCAGGTCAACCTCTAGAGCATATTGTGCACTACTGTATTGTCGCACCATGATCGGGTTTATCGCTATAAGTGCTGTGTGCATGTCTTTTTTCGGTTCTGTGGCTTTACCATTGAGCGGGACCCTCACTCAAAAGTTCAGTTTTGAGAATTAAGTGTTGTGTGGACAGGTGTCGAAGTTTCAGGGATGAGATCTTATCGTCGATGATTAGCTACCATTGATGATTAGCTTACATGTTAAAGGCATAATTTACCATTTGCAGATGAGACAAAAACCCAACATTAGTGCTTTAAAATAGTTGTAAAATATGATTTATAGGTAAAAACATCCACTGTAAAAATTTGAATCAGTAAAATCAATTCTAAGTGTTGTTAAATATACAAAATGTGAACAATAGTTATAATAAAGATGTTTCCAGACTAAACTGTCTGCAGTTATGGTTTATTGAGAAAAATACTGATATCTCCTTATATTTTAGGCTTTGTTGGGAAAATTTTATATGGTAGGATATTTTGTGGTACAACAAACCTACGCATATACATCAAATGTGACATCTTTAACATTTTTAAAATCACTGCTCCCAAAGGTAAACAGGACCTTTATAGTTGCTATTGCTTTGAAATATTTCTCTGCACTTGAAACAGTGGATCAGTGGGTCTATTCATTCATTAAGTTCAACCATGTTTTCATTTAGGAAGGAGCAATTGAATTATTGTATGGATTTTGGTGATTTTGTTCTTTATACTTTATGCCAAATCTGTTTTAGAGAAGCCCTTCATGGGCCTTAGAGAGAGACTGATATACCATTTATAGATTTATAGATGTTGTCATATGATAAAGAATTTAATGTTGTTACGAATACACAGCAAAAATTAGATACCCTGGTAAATATTAATTCAAGCTTGCCTACAGTGACCCCTACGTAAGGTCAATTTCCGTGAAGCCTTTGAACACATTTTGAGGACGAGTCTCGAGTATACTCGAGCAGGTGTCTATGAGAAATGCGTGTTTTACCAAAATCAGTCCATCCTCAATGGGTTAAGTTTTAGTGATATACAAAGAACGTGACAAAACTTTGTCACATTTGGAAAATCAATTGAATAAGCTTGGAAAGTCAAGTGAATATTAATATAAACAGTTCCATGATGGAGTAATGTAATAGAAGAAAAACAAACCTCTTTTTATGCTTTGTCTGCACATCCTATATTTTGTTTTCCTCTCAGCTCAGCCTTAAACATAATTTTTTGAAGGTCAGCAGAATACCAAATTTTTACTCTGTAGAATAACTGAGTTATTCAGAACAGGTAGACAGTATATATGAAGATTATTTTCCTGTGCAGTAGCTGCATGTAGTACTTGGGCTTGATCATCCAGAAATACATTGCATGGTTGATACACCTTTCAGTTTATCTTTATAATGAACACCATGTTTTTAGCTATTCATTTTTAGTCATGGGTGTTTAATTTAGAAAACAAAATCCATATTATTCAAATTCACGAATATTTACGTCGATGTAGGGCAATTTGTCAATCAGTTGCAATAAAATCCATATTGTTTTAGGGAGAGCCAATTGATATAGAGTGTGTCCTTGCAAGCATCGATGTAATGACTTTATTATTGTGTCAAAACCATATTTAGTTTTCAATTATTGTTGGCATTTCCATAACATGACAAAATGACCCTTGAATTTTTTTCTTAGGGAAATTACATAATGAAAGATATTTTGCTACATTATGGTGATAAATGACCTCATGAACAAGTACGTTGTATGAAACTTATCAAGACTATTTAATTCGTAGACCACTCTACTGGGCACTTACAACAAGATCCTGCACTTGATGAGATTCCTTCAGCCCAGGTGACAGCTGAATGCTTTTAGTCGGTTGGATACGTATTACAGTATATTTTTAGTGTGGTGTACATGAGGATATATTCTTAAAGGGATCGTACAGTTTTGGTTGAGGCCTAATTTCGGGTTTCTAACATTTTTTTGTGAAATATGAAAGAGCATGTAATTCTATGAGGAATTCAATGTTTATTTGATGAAAATTGGTTTTGAAATGGCCAAGATATTAAAAAAAAGAGCGATTCTAATAAAGTGTGGGACCCACACTTTATTATGATCGCTTTTTTTACTTTGTTTTTGGATGTTTCAGTCATTCCAAACCCGATTTTCATCAAATAAACTTGGTAAAAAATGGTATGCTCTGTACTATATCATAAGTGTTTGTTTGTTTTTTGGTATCTCGCAAAAAGTATGAAAGCCCAATTCTCATCTCCACCAATACTGTACCATCCCTTTAACCCTTTGTGCGCTTTGAGTATTGATTGGCACAGAATACCCTGTAGTATTGTACACACTTTCCAATGTCCCTGGCACAAAAAGGATTAAAAGACAAGGATGAAATTCACAATATTGCATAGACACAAAAAGCTGGAGGCAATTTAAATGACAAAATCAAAGGCAAAATTGCTGGATTACTTCCCAAACTTGCTCTGGACAGATATGCAGTCTGCACCTGAATTGCAGCATGTGTTGACTGAGCAGCTAGCATTCTCAATTCATAAATATAGTGTATTCAGTGCAGACGTGCAGCTTCCCATGTGAGCACTGCAGGTATTGTTTGATAATGAGGTTGGAAAGACGCACCGTGAACATATTTGATTATGCAGTCAGTACTCAATATTCAAATAGCTGGCTATGATGTCATACCCCTCCCTCCTTTAGTTTGTAGTTCATGAGCATTTTCAGAATCACCCCACTTCTTACTGCATGGTGGAAGTACGTGACTGGTTCCACCTCAGTGTAGTGACTCATTCTGCACATGGTTGCTAACAGATGGGTGGAATCCCTCAACCACTTCTTTTTTTTCTCTCTTTTTTTTTTGTCAGAAGACACACAAACTGGTAGAAATCACTTAACACTTCTATCCAGTGTGTACCGACGGTATATTTGTGTATGTGCTTCAGTGTGTGTCACTTGTGTGTATGGATGTGTATTTTCTCAGTTACCCTGTCCCTCTCCATACCCCAGCTACGGATGCGTGCGAGAATGGAACATCCCTGGGTCAACGGTCGGCTGGTCCATGTTGTTCGAGCAGATGGCAATCGCAGAATGTATCATGATGTCATCACTTGCAGAAGCGGGAATTTCTAGCACAACGTGTATTCCTGTATAGGTCATGTTTAGCAAAAATTAGATAAATCTTGAGAAATCATGAGTCTTGTGTAAGAGCTTTCTTACAGGAAAGCTGTACATTCCAATATGAAACTTCTGTAGTTGTGTAGAGAATTCTTTTTTTATCAAATAGTATGACATAAATTATATGCACATTTCCATATATCAAAGTTCCATTAAATCCTAGCAAATGCCTTGTAACCAAGTATTATTATTATTTTTTTTTTTTTGTACATTGTGGCAATTGATTGGAAAGAGGATGTGATCATGGAATATTCAACACAACAACACGGTCCTGCCGATCACCTTACAATTTTTAGAACTTCCTGTAAAAATATCTAATTCTCAGAATTTATGTTTTCTGTATGGTGGATAATTGTAATCTGTGTTTCATAGAAGTGCTAGTTCATTAGTCTGGCCACTTCAGAGTTGTTACTGAAGTCAAATGATAATGTCTTGTCCTCTCGTTCATACACATAGTCTGAAGGCAGAGCTACTAGACTGTTTGATTTTAGATAATTACAATGTTTCTCTTTTTCATATCAAAAGTTTCAAAAAATGTTTGAAGCATTTTTATTTCATTACATGTACTTGATTTTTTGTACTTTGTCATCAAATTATGATATTTGTCTTGAGATAATTTGTACATTTTTTCATCTACATATCACTACATTTACAGAAGATAAAATGGAGTGAATAATCAATATATTTTGATATTGATGATAGCAAAGTTGTGAAATACAGTAATGAAAATGCCTTTTTTATGTGTGTTCATCCAATTATTCTTATTAAAAAAAAAATCAGATGCCTGAATTTCTTATCACACAAACTAGATTTTAAAATGTGCCTTGTGTGCAGTCAAAATGAGGAAGACTACTGAGACATGAATTACAAGCAAATAATGAAGAATTGAATTGCTGAAAGTAAACCATTGTCATAATAATAATAATAATAATAATGATAATAATAATAATAATAATAATACATTAGGTTTCAGTCATTGAATGTTTTTCCTCCTCCACATAGGCCTCCAAAAGAGATTGTGTGTTGTGAATAGTCATGTAATTACTGTACTTCAAGTAGATAAATTATGTCACTGTGCAGAATTGTGTCAGACATAAAAAAGAACAAGGTAAAATTGCTCAACCACAAACACAACCACTCAAAAAAAAAAAAACAACAACAACTCAGTTTCCAATATAACACACACACACACACACACACACACACACACACCAAAAAAGAAAATAATAATTCCTAATCCAAATTAATTCACTGTAGGCCTACTTTACAAAAAAAAAAAAAAACAACCCACAAACAAAATTATAAAACTATTTTGAAATAAACACACACACACACAAAAAAAAAATACCTGTCAAAAGGAGATATCAAGTATTGCCATTGTGATAAGAAAGGGGAAAGCATAAAGACGCCGGGGGAGGGGGATGAAAGTATTTTTTTTTTTTTTTCATAACACTACCATTTCAATACATGCAAATATAACTTATTTTCTTTTAAGAGATTTTCTCTTCCTCACAATATCCAAATGTCAACTCTGCCAATGACTGATATCGCACACACACACACACACACACACACACACACACACATATACATGCACCCCACATACGCAAAATAGTAATTTGGAAGAATGACGATAGCCTGATTTCGAAGGCATATTTTCGAGATGCTTCTACATGTTTTGTTATGAGAAATTGTATCAGCGGAGTAACCGTGAATACAGAAATAATGCAGGGCTCCGTCTCCCATTATACTGTTGCTACCTCGCACATGAAGTTTTCCGTTATAAATATCGATGCCAGTGAACTTTTACCCCAAGGGTCCTGGCTTCACGCAATCATTAGCCAATAAGCAGCTGTCTCTATGTGAATATCATTTTACGTGTGTTACAGTGACCAATCAAATGGCGCTGTATTTCTACCTATTTTCCCAACTCGGCTCAGCTGATTGTTATTTGATTTATTGGGCTCGCTGATTGGTGGGCTCTGAGAGGTGTGTCAGCCCATGTGCATTGCTGTTGAATATTTATTAAAAGTCGCAGTGGAAGATTACCAGCTGGTGCACAAAGATCGTCTGCTAAGCTGTGGAGGGTGCTCTGCTGCACGTACATGTAAAGCCTGCCTTGTATTACATGCCTGCTCTGTGCGGGTTGCTGTGCTATAGCTCACAGCTGGTTCACTTGCTCTGCAGTAACGGACAGAAGTAGCAGCCATCAGCTGACGGGTCAAGCTGTTTGGGGCTAATAGTCTGAAGCAAGCAATTGCAAGTGGGATATCCAGCTGATTTTATCCTAGAAGTCTGGAATTTTGTGTAGCAGAGGGTTTTGTTCACGCTAGCCCACTGTACGGATGTTTGAGTAAATTTTCTTTCAACACCATTCCATCAAAACCGTGGCGTGAGCTGTGAATGCAGTGCAGTGTCAAGTGCAAGGCTGAACAAGGCAAGGGACAATACGACGGGACCGAAAATCATTGCATCATCTAGCCTTTATTGTCTTCTTGTGACTTTGAACTTCTGACATTTATATCGATAAAGCGCTTCCAAAGACACGTAACTACAAGTACTACTACAGTCTACGAATTTACTATTTGTAAAGCATCTGCAATATTTTGTCTGAAATACGAAGTGAAAGTACGGCAAGCGAGGACATCGACTTGCTTGCTTGAACAGCAAGACCAGCTAGCTACTAGACAGGCCAGGTAGCGGCAGTCTTCGCTTCATCAACCGTCATTGCTCTGTTGGCACCAGATCGTGACATTTTCTTGTAACAGGACGTAACAACAGACGCAACCCAAGTTGTCACCAAGCAGTTGAACTTAAGACCTTTTAAGATCTTTTTGTCAAAACGATCTGGTCTTGTCGATTGTGAAGCAACAGTCAAACACTGTCGGTGGAACAATGACGTGCTGCCTTACGTTTATTTCACACGCTCATCCCCAGGGGCTCACCTTGGGAAACCGTCCGTTTTATTCTTTCTACCAAACAGGTATGTGTATGTTCAAGACCTGTAGGCAGCCCTGGCCCTGCGTCTGTGCAAACTTGTTTTCTTCTTTTCTCCTTTTTATTTGTGTGCATGTAGATCTATGTGTGTGTGTGTGGGGGGGGGGGGGCAGACACTGTCATTACTATAGTGAACGCTTAACACTGTTAAAGTTAATTAAAATAGAAATTTACTGTTTCTACAAGCTTGGATTTCACCCTGCGAATGTTTGGCAGAAACTAACGAGGGTAACAAGCTTGATTGAGTTCTGGGCAAGTTCTGCATCGTGTGAGATCGTCTTACTGTAAAATCTAGATTGTCCCTATATTAAAGTTGGGACATCAATCATTTGGAAACATTCTCTACAAGTTAACTGTGGACCGTGGTAGACCTGTCAGACTTTTCTTTTGACTTCGATTTTTCTTTTGACTTGATTTTGTAAATTAGAGCAGGTGACTTAAAGCCCTGTAAAATTTGTAATCATTGATCATGATATTGCCATTGATGCAAGAATGTGCTCTATTCAGCATAGCAATACATGGTGTACTCAACTCTCTGTAACCCTGAAATAACTATAGGTCTAGTAAGTAGTATAGGAGTTCTACACAGCCCTGTCGCTGTGCAGAAGTCAAACCCTGAAATTGCTTTGATTTTTCATTGGGAAACCAACAGTCCAAATGCTAGATTATACTAGATTATACTACACTAGTGACCTGTCACTAGTGTCGGATGTTAATGGCTTTAATCAAAGAACAAACGTACCACTGCACTGAAGATAATGTATTGAATTCAGTTCATATTTTGATATCATACTATGAATTTCAGTACCAGGTACTATGAATTTCATATCAATTGTTTACCTTGCATGTAGGTAAACAATTTGTTTTTGTCTAATTTTACAGCATGGGATTTAGATTCAAATTTAATCATAAGGAATTGCCCTAGCGATTCTGTGGCAGAGGTTCTGGTAATACTATAAAGATGTTCAGAGTCGGTTGTCTTCAAGACGAATGAATCCTTGCAGTTTGCTAATTATTGTAGTGTAGAACAGTGTGGATTTTACTTAATTGTTCTAACCAAATCTGGTCAAAACAAACAGTTTTAGAATTATGTGACACCAGTTTCTGCCTTGTGATAGCATGCTTTTCCATGTGAGAGTGAGAGTACGGACGGACATGTGTATGACTCTTTACTCTGTTGGAATAGAATCTCAAGTGTTTATTTTAGCTCTCTGTGTGTAAATGTTGATTGTAGAGTCAAATTGTGTTTGCACTTACTTATACTCCAACTTGGCTGACACATCATATTTTCTTGCCTTCTTCGCTTCCCAAATTTGCATACAATATCATTTGGCTGAAATACATCCCCAGTCTCTGAAGTGAAGAGTCTTCCATTCTCCAGTGAAACTGAAAGGCAATACTGAGTAGTAACCTGTGCAGTGAATATACATTGTATGGGCTTTCAATAAATTGCCTTCAGATTTATAACAAGTAAATTGGTTACCTTGTGATAATTTTTTTTTTTTTTTTTAACTCTCCAGAGATATGCTGTTGTTTTTAAACCCGTTGAGGATGAGTCCCTAGTAAACTGGGGGAAGTGTGTATGGGAAATGTGTGTCGTAGTAAAACCAGCCCGTCCTCAACGGGTTAATTGCAACATATAATGGTACATAATGAGGAGTCAAGTGTAGTACCCATCACTGGCATTAGCTGTTCAGGTTTATCTCAAGTGTCTTACCAGCATACAATGCAATCTTGTTAGGAGACTTTGAACTCTTTCAACATTGCAGCAAGATAGCATTAAACTGTTTGCACACACGTGCGCACACACACATGCACCAGTACGTTCATGTACATGACAGATGCAAGGCTGAACTTTTGCCTTTCTTTAATGAGACTTGAACTTCAGAATTGAGGTAATCAAATTTGTCAAGAGCTAAGGTTATCTGAAATGAAAAGATGTATTGTTCCCGAGAGCAGTTGGATCCTATATATCCAAGATTACTTCCAATAAGATGGCACAAGTCCTCTAGCTCAAGTCTCAGTGCTGCATTATTTTTGTGCTCTCGGCAGCAAGAGTTTTTAACATGCTTGCTTTACTTCTGCATCATGTGGAGTTTGGTGAGATATTCTGGCTTAGACATTTGAATGCATATCCTGTTATTTTGTGAACACACAATGTATTGAATTGAATATGGTTATTGGAATAGGTTGTAGGTCCATGTTGGAATCTGCCATGATATTCAGCAAAGCACAGCTAGTACAAAGAAACAACTTTCCCTTGGGCTTTCCTTATATGATTCCCACTTCATGAGGATTCTTCCAGTAGGATTATTTATGTGTTGAAAACTTTGCTGTTCAAGATAACTCTTGTGAAGATGTAGTTGGAATGAAAATTTGCCTAATGTACAAAGTACATGTTTGTAGGGTTGCACTCTTTTTAACGTGATTTGTATTCATTTTTGTTTCTTTGCAGCTGGTGGTGACTATGAGAAGATCTGGAATGAGCACTGTGAGGATGAAGAATCACTGGGAGAGTATGCCTATGCTATGCAGCATCTTGCCCAGGAACACTGGTCTGCAAAACATGCAGACGACAGAATAAAGTGGTGTAGAGACGCGTGCAGAGACTATTTCTTTCTTGGAGGCATGAAGAAGGTGCTGGAGAAAGATCGGAGGAGGAAAGAGCACCATCACAAACGGACCGAGGAAGCAAGGTGGCTGTGCAATGGCTCAATGAATGTGAATGGCAATACCAATGGCAACAGTATATCAACTTCAATACTCTCAACACTGGAGGACTTTCATCACAATTATTATGACCTCTCACATCCTGGAAGTAACAGATACAACACAATGTAAGTACAAAATGAATGGTTTGCAATAAAAAAATCCACTCTTTTTTTAATAAGAATAAAGATTTTTCTTCTTCTTTTAGAAAAAAATGGTTCCAATTAATACATGTAGGAAAATTAACATCTATCACACGTCAGTCCAACATATTTTTTCCCATCTCTGATAGTTGTAACAATGAGGAGACAAAGTGAGAAGTGATTTGATAGAAATGAAAGGCATTTCCCTTGTTTCAGTCAGAATGTGACATTTTAACTACATTCAAGATAATGGTATAAATGCCTACACCCTTGGGGAAGACACACAAATTCATATATGTGATGGGGAAGTATTTTTCTGTACTAAGCATGCCTGAGTAGCAGCTTTAATGTTGATATTTTTGTCTGGCTAGAACCGTAAAAGACATCCTTGCAACCTTCAACACAGGAAATGCTGTTAGCTAGCCCCTTCCCCTCCATGCGGTGGCTTGGGAGTGGGTATGCCAGCATTTTGTACTAGCTCATAAAACTGTCATCAAGTCGGCAGTCATGCATGACTAGCCCAGTTTCCCAGGCAAGCTCCCATGCAAAGCTTTTTTGATAAGTGTGGAAAACAATTATCAATTAGTCTCTCATAAAGTAAGTAGGAATAATGAAAACCCTACCCTTGCGTAGTTTCACATTTTATGATGAGAATGGCCTCTCCAATATACAGTGACAGGTTACTCAGAAAATTGTTTTGTTCAACAGCATCATTTCACTTAGATTTTTGTTATAAGGAAAGAAAAATGATGTGTGACTCTGTAATTCTTTCATGAGGGGAGAAGAGATACTGGGCAACTAATAACATTTTTAAGTTTCACCTGATTAACTAAATTCTGGCAGTGGGCAGTAGTCTGTCAGCATTTGTGTGAGAGTTGATGGCTAATTCAAATACAAAGCTTTATTGCACCAGTGCCGCAGTGGTGCCTGGGATTGATTGTGAGTTTTTTATTGTTCGCTGAGCTTCACCAGTTCCCCCAGAAGTTCTGACATCATGCTCCTAGGCACATGACAAAGATAAGGGCTTTAGTCAACACCTCCCATCACGCCCCTAGCCCTCCACCAATCACAAGCCTGTACCAATGTCATTAGGTCACCAGTGCTGAGTTCAAAGAACTTGTTTGTGCAAGGCTCTTGCTGGGTCAACACCACACGTGTCCATGTCCGTTTCTTTTATCTTTGTGTTGGTTTGAACAATGAATTTGTGTTTCTTGAGTCATATGTAGATATCAATCATACATTTCTAGTTTTATCTCCTTGTGTTCATAGCTTTATTTGTACTTACAACTGTAACAAATCAGACTATTAGTGTTAGAATTTTTCAATTCAGTTTCCCTTGTCAATTAAATAATGGTGCCCTTTTTTTAATCAGGATACAGTAGTATGTTGTCAACACTATGTTACAACTCAGCATACATGGGAAGTGTGTAATATGAAACATGTTGATATGGAAGGCTTGCATGCTTTTTGTTATTGTTAAAGAATATGGACAGGTCTCCGCATTGATCTTTCCATAAGATTTGTGTATAGACGTGCACTGTTTCAGAAACTTAATATAGCACTGTTTTTTTTTTTTTTCCTTACCTCTTACTACAGATCCCTCCCATTCTCTGGCCAGTTACGACTTCTAGATGTTGGCAGCTGTTTCAATCCTTTCCTGGACTATGATGAGTTCCTGTCAGTAGGAATTGACATCTCACCTGCAGTTGAAGTGAGTTGAACAAATTTTCAATGCATGGTTTTATGTAGTGTTCCATATACAGGCACATATTTCCATCTTGGTAGGGCAACTCTTTGGACCGATGTGTTTTTAGTCTGTTGTCCCCACAAAAAGGAGAAGGATATAGATTATGACAGCTGTGCATAAACTCTGTTTTGCATAATGTCGATGAGACTTGACTCTTTGGAGACATGCTCCTTTTTTCTGTCAGGTTCCATTTGGGAATGAGGGTATCTACGGTAGCATTGCCTGGAAACCAAGTCAGCAATTCTCTCCTTAGTGCTGAACACGTCATGTCAGGAAATGGGATCCATGGCTTTTGTCAATTCATTTCCTCTGCTTTCTTGGCCTTTTTTAAGTAGTTGAGGCCATGAAGAGGTCTGTCTCGTCTTTCTCATGATATATTGTTGCATTTTCTATATTTTATCATACATTCAGTATAGCCTCACTATGGTATCTGCTGTATGGAATGCATGATGGGATGTAAGAAGGGACTATAATTTCTCAAATGAATACTGCAGGACTGCAGCAAAAGTGCTGTGTTCAGGGAGTGAATGATACAAAAAGTTCAAAATCTTATTTTCAAAAGTCAGATATTTATATAGATAGATTTCGTCTTCATGGTATCATCTCTTTTTTTTTGTGTGTGCACTGTATAAATTCAGTTCATTATAGAAATATGTGAAAGTAGAATGTGTTTCGTTTTTCTTTCCCTACTTCCTGAATGCTTACTAATGTGATGTCATTTCTCACCTCTGTTCTATTTGCAGAGTGTCCACAAATGTGATTTCCTGAACTTACAACTTCAGCAACCACTCCAGGTAGCACCAGACACAGTTAACAGGTACTTGAGAACGTTGAAAAGTCCAGTGGAGACCCTTCCCAGGGAGTGCTTCCATGTGATTGTGTTCTCCCTTCTCCTGTCCTATTTCCCCTCGCCGTACCAGAGGTGGATCTGCTGCCAGAAGGCACATCAATTGCTGCAAATGAACGGACTTCTCCTCATCATCACCCCAGACTCGTCCCACCAGAACCGCAATGCTGGCATGATCAAGAGCTGGAGGACTGCCATTGAGTCGCTGGGCTTCACGCGGTGGCGCTACATCAAAGACACACACCTGCACTACATGGCTTTCCGCAAGACATCACACGATCCCCCATCGGACATGTCTGGGAGTGAGGGTGGGCCGGATATGCTATTCATCCCTCAGGACTTCAATGAGGATGTGGAAGAGAGCTTCTTCTCAGACTGTCTCCCCAAAACAGAGTCTGAAATGGCAGACTTGACTGCTGCATTTAGCGAACTACCTTCCCTCTGTCTTGATGATGCTTCAGAATTTTGGTAGAACTCTGACTTGAGCATTCTGAGAACAATCTCTGCGAAGACTGTTACATTATTTTTGTGTAGAAGCATTGCCAAATATACCATATTTCAGAAGAGTGCTATAGACTTTATCTCCCACATGTATGCTAAAGTGCCTTGATGTAATGTTGTACCAGCTGTCAAATCTTGTCACTCAATAACACAACATTTGTTTGTCCCATTCTCTTGTCATTTCAGTGAGGATAATTAATGAAGGAAAAAGTGAGTCACTGCTGTGTGCAAATAGAGAAGGGTAGCAAAGATTTATAATAGAAAGGTTTACGTAAAAGTACTTTAATGATGATCAAAATAATGACGTTTGTGTTATTTCTGAGAATGTAGAACACTTCCCAGATCAAAATCTATCAGTGGGAACTATCTCTCCTTCATGATGGCAATGGAAACATCTCAGTATTACTGCAGACCTTCTCCAAAGGGAATGATGTGAAGTTTAATTGTGTACCCAGTCATTTAGTATCTATTAATTGGCTGGGGGAAGTATTTCAATCGATGTTATCTATGCTGTGTTCCGATGTTTTGCCCCTTTCCATTCAAATTACAACACAGCTTTTTGTGGGGTAGCACCAGGCTTTAGATGCACATTATGCTATGTTGCGAATGCAACACTGGAAAAAGTTGAACATTTGACCACATCCTATGAAGCAAATAGATATGTATTTGAAGAAAGGTGATGTTCAGCATGTGATGTTCAAAGTATCACAAGGTAAACAGCGATTTCACATGAATTGCAGTCTGTGTACTGTAAGAATGATAACGTTATACATCTTGTGGTTATTCCAGATGTTCATTTGCTTTAGTGTTTTTGTACCTTTACTGGTGTTACATTTCTGCCGAGCAAGGAAGGTACTAGAAAAAAAAAAATACTATGATCCTTGTACAAACTCAATGAGATGTTGATGTCAAATGCATCTCTGTTCATGCATGGTTTGGCTTTTCTTTTTAAATCAAGGGAAATCCATAATGTAGAGACGAGAATGATATGGAGAAGAGAGCTACCTACAGTAAAAGGATTTATTATTGGCAGTAACATTGCTGTAACATAGCATAAAGCATGCTGGAATTGTAAAATTTTCATCCTGTCTATACAGTTCATTGTTGTCTGTGCCATTGAAGGCCCATGAACATGACTTTTGTATTGATGCTGGTTTGCTGCTGTGGGCCTTATAGTTGAGGCCACTAAAGCTGCATCTGCAGATAACACAAAACATTTTTGTGCATCATGTGGAATTGCACAATTGTAGAGTTCATGTTATCTTCCAAAATAATTTTAACTTTAAAAAAGGGGGGGGGGGATTGTGCTAATCCATCAGAAGTTCTCAGCATTTCAGGTAAAATTATTGATTCATGAATTACTGTGTAGCACTCCATAATTCCTCAAGGGTTTTTTTTTTTTTTTTTTTTGGGGGGGGGGGGGGCACTACTAGATCTGACGTATCGCCCTTCACTCTACTATGCTGTTATCATTACTTTACAACAATTGCAAAAGCATGTTTTTTATCTCCCTCTCTGTGATACCAAAGATGCATTGTCATTGTTTTAGACATGCCATGTCTGCAAGTGTTTTTTGTGAAAGAAAATTGTTCACTCGTATGAACTATACAACCCGTGATTTGTATGTTATACAATTGTATTAACTCATCTTGGCATATCATGGCCAAAAAAAAAAAAAAAAAAGCATTCCCTGTTTTGTTGTCATAGCAACAGTTGAATTTCTTTCAATTTATTGACTATTGCCATGCTGCATCCATGTAGTAACTATTACTGTAAGTTTATAGTATTATACAAGCACTGTATGACATTGGGTCCTCATAATATTGATATTATATACCCCGATCAATCATAAGGGCTTGTATTTTTAACATCAAAACTGTTAAAAAAAAAACAACAACCAAATTTATGTGTTTACAGAGTAAATTTTTCACACATGGATTTAAATTATGATGTGGATCAATGTGCAAGCCTTCAGATAAATAATGTTTGATTTTCAAGATTCATGAGTCACACAGTGTTACTTGGCTCATTGGGCTGGGGATGGTTATTTGTCTTTGGCATATTTTCTCAAGACAAGTGCTGCATCAATCTGGTAACTCACTTGTACACCTCAAAATTGCAAATCAAAGCATTTTAGGTTCCTTATTTATTAGGGGAGAGGTCTTTGCACTGAGAAACCACTCTTAGCTGCAGTTATACTTGACAGTACTTGGATATGATTGGGCTTGCACTTAAAACTGACAAATACTTGTGCTGAGGGGGTCAAGAGCACAGGCATTTTTCTGTGCCTTCCCAACATTTTCCATTCATTTCTTCTTTTTCTGTAGATAACACGAGACATCATTTGATTTGATGGATATAAATCAAACTTCCATACTTCCTGGAAATTCATTCATGTAGCAGCTTGAATAATGGCTCTATGTGACTTGCCACATGCGAATTGATTTGTTTGATCAGTTTTAATATGATGAGCCTTTTCTGTTTAAGGACACCTCTACCCATGCACACAAACATACATTACAGTTCATATAAATGGTAGAACACTGTATGTAAGGCAGAGAAAGTTTGACAGTTATCTTGTTTTGTTACTTTAATTTTTGCACTCTGTTTATACTGTTTGTATACATGCAGTTTTGTATTGTGTGACCTTCAGTTTTCAGTGACAGGGTTTGCTAGCTGGGTTATCATTGTCAATCATATTGTCCACAGTGGCAGTATGAAACGTGTCATACATGTGTTCGTTTATGTATTTTGAATACTCAAATTTGTTGCAATTAGAATATTTTGTTATGAGAAAATTAATAAACTTGGTTAAAACTCTACATCCTTTGCATATGTCTGTGTGTCCTGCTGGCATTGTAGATGAATACTATGCAGACTGGTGTACAAGCAGTGTACATTATGAGATTATAAAACACAGAGGAATTCATCACTTTTACATTCAGCCAGAAACATGAAAAGTTCATAGCACTGACATGAATGTGTATACTTGATCTTGCATGGATGATTTGGCCTTGAATCAATGACCAACTGCAACATGCTGTTAAATACTTTACTAGACATCTCGTGGTAGATGGAGGTGTGACATTAAAAAAAAAAAAAAGAAAAACAACAAAACATAAGGGGCTTTGGTATACCCCATGTTCATAACAATTGGTAATCAAGTCCTACTCTTCATGCCATGCAAAAATCTAGAGATGAAGAAAGTTCAGTCTATCAGCTGTAGCTAATTTGAATACAAACGTAATCAAATACTAATACATGTAATCACAAATATCAGTACTTGCTCCAGGTAAAACCAAAATTATTAAATAGAAAGATGATGCCCATATGAGTGAGAAAATAAGCAGATTTAGACGTTCATACTACTTCGTTTATACATAGCTTATTCAGAGACGGTGCGGAATACTCGAGAAACTGACACATCGACATACAAGAAGCTTCTAAACCTTGTGTGGAAATAGCATGTGTTCTACAGGAACTGGGGTTAAAAAATGTCGTAATGTGACTCACAGCCAGAGGGCCCACGTGATCAAGGAGGGGTAAATGTACGACGCAGGCATGACTTGTCATGATGATCTGTCTGAGCTATATAGGCTCCCTGGCAAATTCCATCATATACATGGTATCTCTTGATTTGTCATTCACTGGGGTCTGGAATATTATCGTTCATAATGTCATGCATGTGAAAACCTGTATGTGAAGGCTGAAATGAGTTTGTCGGGTGGAGATCTATGAATGCGCTCTGAGCACTCGTACACATCGCAGAAGGGGATTGTTCGTTTGAGATTTGAGTGTGAAGGGGTGAGAGTTGGTTTTTATATTAAAAGGGTTTAGCCATCATATTTTGCCAAAATAACTACATATCCTTCTTGGTTGTCTCTATCCCTAACTCACATTTTAGAACTATTTTGAAGTACTAAAGTTGGGTTTTTGTTTCATCGGCATAGTTCAAGATCTTTTTGGTGTTTTTGTTTTTCCTTTCTTTAATTTGAGGCGAGTTGTAAGCAGTTGTATAACCATGGCTTACTGAGCAATCCTAATGAATGCTGAAGAAAAGTCCCTCTTTTTTTTTTTTTTTTGTGGGGGGGGGGGGGGGGAGAGAGAAGGCGGGGGATTTGTTTTGGTGTTTTCTTTTGATGAATGGATGAATTTGGTTGTGGCATAAACCGGTGTGGTGTCCAAGAAGGCGAAAAATCAGCTTATGAATATCATCAATAATTTTGATACCACAAAATACCTTCGGATTTCAACATCGTCATGCTACATTGATACCATACACGCACGTTATATTGACCCACTGTACATAAAGATAATAATAATAATAAATCGACGGTATTTAAAGAAAGATCTACAATATGTCAAGCAGATTGGAGTTGATAAAGATCAGTACACATTGAGTCTATGATGAATCGTTCACGCTGAACTCCCCTGCCAAGATATTTACAATTCCTCCTTCATTGATTGACATGCTCCCCGCATGAAACCGAAGTGTTAGGCTAACCCTACTTGTAATTCTAATCTCGATTACATGTACCGGCACTGTGTCAGTCATATATTTTCTTCAGCATAAAACCTTTGTGAGAAGTTCAGAATACAACTGCATTGTATGCTATCAGGCCTATATGCATTTACATTCGAGTATGTCAGTACACCATTATAGCATATTCTGTTTCAGGGGTTCGTGACGCTTGACAGAGAAGAGCTTGTCTTTTTTTCATTTTCCAAGACAACGGAACAGAATTTTAAACAGGCAGAATGGCGATGTTATTTAAAGAAGAAATCCACCATTTCTTGATCAGTCCTTTATTCCTAAGGACTGATCAAGAATTTTTTTCCGAAAAAATAAAAAAATTGCCTTGTTTTTGCCTTGCTCTGTTCAAGTGTTTGCAAGTTGGTTGCTTTTTTGTTCACATCCCAAGTCCTTGAAAAAGACCTGAAAGTTTGGCAGCAATAAAAGGTAAAGTGAACTACTGTAACGTCTGCTAGCAGCTCTTCTTCCTCCGTCACAACTATTATGTATAACTTGTCTTTAAAACTACCCAAAATAAAAAAGAACAAACGTTAACTCTGATATATCTTGGTAAGGAACATGCTGTTACTTGCATTAGCTATAAACAAGATTTTTTTTTTCTGAATTTCATATATAACATTGGCCCCTACATGAAAAATTATGAGGGTATGACATCATCAACTCGCACATTATTGATTATTCCAGGGAGGTGAGACAAGGACTAGTCAAAAAAAAAAAAATGTTTCCGAAAAATGTGAAAACTAAAAATGTCATATCTTCCTTATTTCCTATCCGATTTTTGTCATTTTTGCATCATCCTGTAGGAATCATTTTCCTCTTTCTTTTGAACTTTATGTATTTTTTTTTTTTGGGGGGGGGGGGTGGATATCTTCTTGAAGTGTTTTATATGGCTATACATTAACACCTAATTATTCTTGGGGTGGATTTCTTCTTTAAGTGTTTTATAAAATTATGGCTACATTAACACGCAACAATACACCACCACACAACACGCGCATATAATATAGCAATAAAGTGTGAGAGAGTGCAACATGATAATAATAGCCACAAAACTTGAGCAAAATATACTTCTTTATCATTTTGTTTTACTTGTGTATTACGTCATGTACTATACTCTTAAAAAAAAATGATAACAAGGAACTCAAAATCAGTCCATCATGACGGTATCAGTTTCTTCAGCGCCTTTCGTTGTTGGTAATCAAGTATTAATTGTTCATGTTAGCACATAACTCGTGCTTTAAAAAGACACACACACACACACCCTCACACACATACACACACACACACACACACACACACACACACACACACACACACACATACACACACACACACACACACACACACAGCTCTTGAACGAGAACCAACCATACCAGCATTCATTTTTTTAATGGCATGCGTCTTCGATCGCATGAGGAAGACTGTGATGCAAGTAGGAAAATCGAAAGATCCAAAGAGATTTTGAATAAAAATCCACTCTACGTTCAAATTTACTTTAATGAATAGGTAAAATGACGGAAACATCGAAAAGAACTTCCCACTGAAACCGGACACAGAATGAAAATTACGGAATGTTACATTTTTAATTAATTTATTTTTTGCACGTTACATCAATGTCAATCACAGCCCCATTATTAAATGATCTGCCTTGACGTTATCTGCAATCAAATAATTCTCTAAGTTCTCTTTTTTTTCAGAATAAATAGAAAATATTTAATGACATCGTTTCTATCAACCCGTTTTGCGATGTTACAGTATTTCTTTTCTTTTTTTTTTTTGGGGGGGGGGGGGTGGGGGGTATAATTTTGTCTAGATATTTCACCAATCATATACCTGTACCTCTATATTTTGTGTAAACCAGACAGAGAATTATGAAGCGATAAGATCATAGCCTCATCTGATATAATTATCTGTATGTATACTGTGCCATATGTATGTGTGTTTATGTGTATGTTGTATCAATATAAGATTCAATGTTGCTTTGTATGAAAAAAAAAATGAGAAGTAGAGCAGTTGAAATTTGGGGAAAAATAAGACACACACAAAAAGTTATGAAGTGATAGAGTTTAGAGCGTAGGCCCTATATTGGCAACTGTGTGTGACGCATTAGTGTTGAGCAGCTCTTCATTTTCCTCCAAACTTTCACTGATCTATTTTTCTGATTTGTCTGTTTTCATACAAAGCAGCATAATATCAGGATGGAATTTCCCTTTAAAGAAAGTTGTGCAATAGTGAACCGGCACTTCATACCAATATCACAAGTTGTTGCTGGTTACTGTCGAGCTCGAGAGAACCCATCGGAGTTTCAGCAATCCTTAATCGGCAGATAGATGAGTAGAACGTCACTACACAGCTTTCGATCAAAGTAGATGCTCAAATTGCCTCTCGATAACAATAAATCTGGTATCGAAATGACGCAATTGAAGGCAGCAAAACGTATGGGGTTATAAAAAGTAGGTCTTTACTAACAATACACGACACACTTGCATGCCTGAATGGTTAGCATGAAAAGCGAAATCAAGGCATGTTATGTTTTCTGAAAGCCACCTCGATGTCTGGAAGGCAATCAGTAAAGCGTTAACATTAATTGCACAATCTAATCTTGATCATAGTTGAGCAAAATGTGACAGAGATTGAGGAACAAAAACCAAAAATGGAAAGTGCTTGACTGTGCAATAAACAGAGCGGTTGATACTGTGATGCATTTTCTCGCTGACCTAATGTTGAGAAACTACAAGTGATATATAGATATTAAACATGGCCTATTTATTCTGCAAAAATACCCATACACTTATCGAAGGGTCGCACATACAATTTAAGTTAACAACATGATTGCAATAATTTCTTTATCTGTTTATTTTTACACTGCTTTAATAGGTCCCTAATGATTTGAACAGCTCTTCATGTGAGCGCAGATATGGAAAGGGGAGTCCTTAATGACCTAGTTTGTGTTTAATCCATACTATACGATGCTATATCTCCTTGTCACGGTTAATCCCGTGATTTACTCAAATGACACGCCAGCAACATAAGTCAGGAAGCTAGCACGAGCTGAAAGTCGATACATCTAGTGCTAATTACGGCTAGGATTACCACGTGCACTGCATATTGAATATCGGGTACATACTGGCTTTGTGAACAGCACGGCTGCTAGAACCAGTATACTAAACATTCCAACCTCAAGCACAATCAGTCCCCAATGCGAAAAACAGTCCAACTGGGGAGGTGAGAACTTGCATTACATTATCACCCTGTTAATCCACGTCACACCCGCTATTACAAACAGAACAGAATAAGGAATAAAGAAAAGAATAAGATATATTTCTTCAATAGTATGATGTGGTCTGCTTCTTAAAAGCTCAACAAGGAGATTAAAATTCAATCACACCGCCTGTGTTGAATAGCCGGTGATTGCCGATTCAAAAATTTGCGGCGCTTCGCTTGATCAATTATCTCCTATGATGATGTTAGATTTGAAAACGTTGAAATTTGGTTGTAAACATGATTGTCATTGTTAATAATATTGTTTTTGAATAAGCATACTCATGATAACAATAAAACTGATAATGACATGGTCATTTTTATCTTCATTGTCACTATCTTTTGAGAAATTAATATGATCCCTTTGTATAAGAGCCTATATAGCATTCCACTTATATAATGTACTTTTAGTGACCTCTGCTTTATGATAATTAGCACCATTTTTTTTACCATTCATTTTGATCCGTGTCATCCCGCAGCGAGATTGGAATTCCGATATTGCATTATCAATCAAGCATGTGAGGACACATAATTGCAGAAAAATCCCTTCCGAATAAATCATCAATAGTTATACGTTATATCCTCACTGATATGTAAAAACGATGATGAATATTATAGATGTGATGGAATGATGAAACAAACTATATAGCAAAGAGGTGGCTTATATACCAATTGTTAGTACGGAACCTAAGTCAACTAAGTGGCTTTGAATGAACATTCGCACCCTTTTGCAGCTGTTATACATTTGTGGCACAACCCCCCCCCCCCCTTTTTTTTTTTAATCATGGCCGGGTGCATGTGGATGCATAGCACGCAGCCATATCGTTGCACCTCCGTGCTATGCTCCCATTATCCTAAAAATGCCGAATGATAATGCAAAATACTAATAATTATCATGGAAGTACAGCATACTCTTTTTCGTTTCTATTCCCCAAAATAGACGAGTCTTCTCGCATTCTTGACTCTTGATATGTATCATGTTTACAGCATATTTAATCTTTATGATATGACAGGCAGAAAGATCACCCGAAGGTTGCTTGACATACCAATTACAGTCTGTACTAATGCATGTACTGATTGATTTAAATACGGCGTGCCGGTTGATGAAACAGCTTGGTACCATTTCTTCAGAAGAAACATATCCATGAGTTCAACACAGTGGACCATCCAATGACCCGTTAGAATATGACCGCGAGAACATCCACATAAAGGCAAACGGAAATGTCTGTATGTTTTAGGAAGCAAAGAGAGACCGCGTAAAATCATCGACAAAGTAGGCCTACTCACATCAGATAATGAGAAAGCAGTTTCCCTATAGTACATGCACTTGTTCTACTATACGGAAGTTAAACATGATACAAAACCGCAAAGTATGGGACGCGGTCTGTAATAGTCATAAATCAGCGCCTTAAAGTCGCTTTGACATGTCTCATGCCGAAAATGTCATTGACATGGTTGCCGATGCTTGTGACAGCGCTCCCTGCCATAAAGTATGATTTTGATACGAGTCACAAATAAGTTGAAGCAATGTCATGGATTCTATTAAAGGCTTTCCATTCGCTCGCACACAAATCCCCTTTACATTTCTTTGTTGATATGAGTTCAAGAAGAAGGATTTACATTGTTCATAGAACTATTGTTCTTTCCCCTTCTGGCACACTTTTGTAATAATGACTGTGTAAAGGCAACGTGTAATAATAATTATGATTGATGGACTAGTAAATGTTGAGAAACGCGATCTTTTTCATAAAATTGTAACATAATAATTGAGTCTTATTTAGTCTTATTTAAGTGATCGCTACCAACTGGTGTGTGTCAATGAAGCAAAATCTGATCAAGTTCACCTCAAAGTGGAGTCCCCCAAGGATGCGTAGGAGGACCCCTGCTTTTTTCTGTATACCTCAGTCAACTCAGACATGTGTTACATAAGCACTCTGTTAAGTACCACTGTTATGCTGATGATGTGCAGTTGTATATACATCTTTCGCACATGGTCAAGAAAACACTGTATCTGCTGTAAAGAAGCTTGAAGTTTGTAATTGAGGATGTTTATAGCATGGATGCGCTCACACTCACTCAAAGTAAACAATGCGACGTCTGAATTTATGTTGTTTGGTTCTAAGGCTCATCTGTCAAAGTCTGGAGCATGTATTATCAAAGTAGGGGATTCATTAATTCAATTGTCTAACAACAATGCAGAAATCTTGGTGTTATACTTTCGATTCTACTATGTCTATGTCATATCAAGTCTCTAGTATTTGTCAGTCTGTACGATACCAATTGGGTAACTTGGGGTTTATCAGAAAGTACCTCACTCAGTCTAGTACAGAAAAGATAGTGCATACACTTATTACTTCTCGTTTGGATTTCTGTAATGCTCTACTGTATAACACATCAAAATCACAACTAGACCGTCTTCAAAAGCTTCAAAATAATGCTGCCCGTTTAGTTTTATTGTCACCTACGAGAAAATATGTAACATCCTTACTTATCTCTCTACACTGGCTGCCCATTCATTATCGAATCATGTTCAAGTTACTGCTATTTGTTTTTTATTCACTACATGGAACTGCTCCTTACTACAATTGTAGCTTGATTACCCCTTACAATCCTTCTAGGCGCCTTAGGTCTTCAAACTCATCTCTACTTGCTGTACCACAAACTCATAATTCTTGGGGTGATCGATCATTTCTGTATGCTGGCCCATTCCTATGGAATAAACTCCCACAAAACATTCATAATCTGTCCTCTCTAAATGAGTTTAAGAGCTCACTTAAAACCTGGTTATTTAGACAAGCTTTTTTGTAAACATTTCCTTTATTCCTTTTCTCATACCTCTTTTTCACTGGTATTTTCTTTCTGCCTCTCTTTCTTGCGCCATGAGCATCTATTCATGATGGATACCGGCGCATTACAAATATTCATATTATTATTTATTATTAAAAATTGTATGTAGAATTGTGAGACAATGACATTCATCATCGATCAAAGATTAATTTGCATCATGCCATCGTTGCCAATCCATTGTTGTGTTACATAAAAAGTGTGAAAACATATAAATCTTTTATACTCCACAACAAATTCCACAACTTTTGAATCAAACAGAGAAAATCATGATCATGACACAAGAGATCTTGTGCAGGTTTGACTTGCTTTTGTTTCGAAAGTCCTAGTATAAAAAACACTATATTTTTCAAGGCTCATAAATCTGGAATTCTATACCTATTGATGTCGAAATATGTAATAAGACAGTGAAAAGTTTCAAGAAAGTTTTCAAGAGGCTGTTAAACGATGTTAAACTTGAAAAGTGATATAGTCTCTTGAAAAAAATCATTCTGTGTATAAAATTATGGTGAATTGATATGACATTAGCATGACATGTTTGTATGGATACAAGGCATCTTGTATTGTAAATATGCTCGTGTGTGTGTGTGTGTGTGTGTGTGTGTGTGTGTATGTGTGTGTGTGTCACAATGAGCGTGTTGATTGTATTCAACAGAACGAAAAGACAAAAAACTTCTTTATTTCCCCGCGGGTTAGTTTAAATGAGCCTGCATTGCCTTCTCAGTTAACCCTTTGTTTTATCTGTCACATCGTCACGTTATTATTGTCCACGCAATTAATTTATTATTGTTGTCACATTTCGCTTGTATGCATGTTTTATTAAGTGAAAATAAATGAATAAATGTAATGAATGGATTTGTGTGGGCTTTATCATACATGCACCCAGCACGCAAAAAGCAGTGACAAGGATAACCCACTCACTATTCGCATATCGGGATGTTGTTCTGTCGATCAGGCTTTCTATTCCGACAGTGTGTTCGAAATACGCTCTGACAAAGGGATGTCGACAGCTAGAGGTACAGTGGCATGATCTGTGACAAATTCATAGCCTTTCGCTCATCTTGGAATTAGCGACGGTTCATCATTTGCTGTCATCATTGTAAACAACCTATCATTTATTTTGTTATTCATCATAATATTATCCAAAAGACTATGCACATAATCATTTCCGCTTTAAGTTTAATCATCTCATAACTCGTTGCCAGGTCTTCTCGGGGGCATGTCCTGCGGTATAACATATACTTCCTGCGATTCACGGTCAAAGAGGGATTTTACAAAGTATTTTTCCCTCATTGTAAACATTATAGTCTACCTTCCAGACGTTTTCTCTTTTACAGGAAGGCTTCACGAGTCTTGTACAGGTAGCAATAATGCATCGTATTGTATTTGAGGTACTCTCTAAAAAAATCGAGTGAAAATTTTCACTCTAAAAAGAGTGAATACAAAAAAGAGTGAATTTCGAGTGAAATTGGAGTGAATTTTGAGTGAAAATGCTCATTTTCACTCATTTTGGAGTGACGTCAGGGATCACTCGAAGATTTTGGAGCGATCCCTGACGTCACTCCAAAATGAGTGAAAATGAGCATTTTCACTCAAAATTCACTCCAATTTCACTCGAAATTCACTCTTTTTTGTATTCACTCTTTTTAGAGTGAAAATTTTCACTCGATTTTTTTTAGAGAGTAGGTTACATAATAAGGGGCATCTCGTCTTTTGATTTGACAACCTCGATGTTGTCGAACGGCACTAAAAGAATAGTTATTTCTATGATTATACTGACGATTATTAGCATTCTTGATTTTAATGAAATATTACAGTAGGCCTAGAATGTGTGTAGTACTACAACTATGCAATGAAAATTGTTCTAATTACTATCATTACCATTATTATCAATATTATTTTCATCATCTCCATCCTTACAATCAATATCTTTATAATTTTTATATAAAACAAGTAACCCCCTCCATCCCCTTCCCTCCCCCCAACAGAAGCGAGTTCAGAATAATGATGGTCTGCATGGATATCAGGCTAAGAGCATTTATAATTGTTCTATCTCAGCGAGTCGCTGAAAATGTTGTAAGTTCACGTGAGGGCTGAATTGCTCGGAAACATCAGAGGAAATGGAGAGATTTGTTTTTCCTATTGTATGAGCATGATCAAAATAATTTTAATCGCTAAACATGCCATCACTACATAGTATGACAGAAAAAAGTGCAACTACCCCAAACTGCCTATCACCCCCCCCCCCCCGTACACATAGACACATCCTTCGAAACACACACCCCATTGCAGGCACATATACATTGCATTGTGTGCACGATGGGTGCAAAATTGAAACTTTTCAAAATGACTACTTAGAAGTTGCGTATAAAAGAATTATGATTTTAAGCGTATTGTGCAGATGAAAATATCTATTTTTTTTTACTTTGAAAATTAAACGTTCACTTTCCTTCTTTATCAGCCTTTCCAAGAACGTAATGTTCGTCCCCTCCTCTTTAAAAAAAAATATGGTTATACTCTTCTTCGTCTTCTTCTTCTCTTCTTCCTTAATAGCTTGTAAGCCTCCTAAACAGACGTATAATTCTGAATAATCCAAAAGAATACAATGTATACGTAGTGTACTCCCAAGATGTTTGCATTTTACCCATCAGCAGACTTACTTCTGACACACGGCTCATCACAACCATATGACATCACAATTCTAAACCGGACCTGAATAACACAGAAGGTTTTTAAAGTCCCCCAGGTACGTCGCCATTGTACCCATCTCTTTCTCTTCCTCCTGTGCATTCAACCTGGATTACATAACAAACTTGTATAATCTTTTCAGTGTTATTGCCCCCTGTTTTTGTTGTTGGCTAGCGGACGAACTCTTTACTTGCATAACGGATTACAGCTATTCGGAGCCATTCAACTATTCAAAGTCTGATGAGCATCTACGGTGGACAGCAATAATACTTTACCTCTTCTTTCTTCCCGGTACGTACCTGGCTAATCTCGAATTGTAAACAAAAAATGGGGGCAAGAGTTTGGTTACAACTGATGCACAAAGTAGGCCTACGTGATGTTTGCCATACGCACGTGCGTTAGTTGTTCTTTTTTCTTCTATTCCAAATATACTTATTTGTTCACTTTTAGATGTCCACAAATATCTGGTGCAGGTTAGGGTAATTATAGTTATAATAAATGGGATTGTTATCATTATTGTTATTATGATAATTAAACAACTAGTTTTACTGTAATTGTATCTTATGAATTATGAATATCGTCGTTGTCACAATCCTCTCTTTTCCCATGTACTTAAAAAACACAAACTCTCTACTAGAATATCCCAGGGACATTAAAAAGGATGAGGCAACTTAAAACATTATTGTTCACCTCATTGGAGCCCGTAGCAAAACGCATGAAAGTGGCAGTCGTTCACAATTATTGTTAACATGATATTATGATCATCATTATCATAACAATACTTGAAATGACAATAATGATTGGTATTGTCGCTATCATGATAACAACAATCATAGTAATAACAGCGTTTTGTCATTATCATTATTACCAATGATAACATCACCACGAAGAATTATCACAGACGTCATTAGTCCCTTTACCATTTTGTGCGTCTAGCACTGTGCGTGCAGGGAGGTGGGAAGAGATCTCCCTGGTGCGTGTTTACAAGACTCATTATGCGTATACTGTGTACAACTTGTATTATGAAATACGTTATGTATCTGGGTTTATATTCCACTCATACACGAACATACATACAGACATAGAGCCGCACGTACACACATTTAACCTTAATGGTGGGACGATACGTGCAGTGTTCTTGATAATATACAAATAAACAGTCATTGTCCTCATTATCATCATCAGGGTGATCTTGTAGTCTGTTCTTCATCGCCGTTTACTCTATATAGGTACAAAGTCTGCGTCCTTCATCAAAGATGACCATGGTAAAGCATTGTCCAGTAGTAATAAATGACCAGTTAGCAAAGTTCCTTCCGAGATAAGTCTAGCACTTTATATACTGTTAATTTGCCTATGTCACGGTCACCTCCCAGACGCAGTTTTACAGTACGGCCCACACCTCCGCCCCTCACCCTGTGTACTCGAGTCAACACCTGTCCAGGAAAGGCCAAAGTAATATCTTGTTTGTGTCAGTTTCAGCATTTCGTAATCTCCGTCTACAAAATACAATCTAAGGGGATCTTTTTTAGAGCCTTGATATGAAAAAAAAATCAACAAAACATTAAAAAACCCACAAACAAAAACACAAATATCAACCCTTTTATTCAAACGGCATGTATTTGGCTTGGTGATTTGCGACCATTAAGATGTTGACAATTGAAGTTGTTTACGAACGAAGAACAAACATTCACTTTCTAGAACTTTCCACCTTAAAGGGACTGTACAGTACTGGTTGAAGTGGGGATTCATGTTTTGAGCATTCCTACGTGAGATAATGAGAAACATCATATGAAATATGAAAGAGCATGTAATTTTAAGGATTCAACGTTTATTTGATGAAAATTGGTTTTCAAATGGCTGAGATATATCCAAAAAAGTGATGATAAAAGGCGACAGGTCACGCTTTTATTAGGATATCTTTGTTTCACCTTTGTTTTTGGATATCTCAGCCATTTCAAAACCGATTTTCATCTAATCAACTTTTGATACCCCTTAGAATTGCATGCTCTTTGACATCTCATAGAGTGGTTTCTGAGTATCTCGCAAAATGTTAAAGGCTAAATTTTCACCTCGACCAGAACTGTACACACCCTTTAAAATGGGTCGTGAAATATCAAACATCGCATGATAAGTTTTCTTTGGTGTTAAACGATATTTGACGCAAATATAGTTGCCCATGGTTGTGCATTGTTCAAGCAAGATTTGTGGTGTTTTTGTTTTCTTTTTGCGTTATAATATCATTAAAAAATGAATTGTGAATGCGCTACAATCTAATCGAAATGAGACACGAAATTACAGATCAAAGCAATCATTTTATCAGCAATATCTGACATGCTGTTAATATGGTCTCTTGGTTAAACCAATAGCTGATTTTTTTTTTCTTTCACCAACCTTGTGGTGGTATTCCTCTGGAAGCTGTGGCATGGTAACACAGGAGTGTGTACGCATGCCTTCTTAAAACTGGTATCGCATGTATAGAGAAGATGGAAATTGTCAAAATCCAAATTCAAATCCTCACGCAAAACTCATCACTCAAAAAAAAAAAAAAAATGGAAACCACAACATGCCATAGAGATAAACAAAAGTTAGACAAAGTTTAGTAGTATCAGTGGACTGGATCATTATACAGCAGACAATTTGTCAACATAACAGATAAAACTGTAACAGTATTCGTGGTCACATGTCATGCAAACGGGGGTTATTGCGCTGCTCTGGTCACACATTCTGTAGGGGTTACAGCTCGTTATTCCGAAGGTTCGTTATTCCGAAGGCTCTTTAGTCCAAAGATTCGTTATTCCGAAGGTTCGTTGTTCCGAATTTCATTTTCAGATCAACGAATCTTTGGAATAACGAACCTTCGGAATAACGCCACAAATGTTCGGATTAACGAAATAACCCTTTTTCATTTTCGGATTAACGAATCTCTAGGTATAGGGAATTTGCGTGTTTCGGATAGATGAACCTTCGGAATAACGAACCTTCGGAATAGCGAACCTTCGGAATAACGAACAGCACCCTTCTGTAGGAGTGTCTCACCTCTCCCCGATATTTTCAGTCTTTTACAAACGTTTTGTCTGCTATAGGTACACTTGTATTATCTGATCAATCTATGACTTGACTTATTTTTCGCAGACATAAGTACAGTGGTACTGTACCACTAAAAGGCACATTGTTACGTCAGAGATTTAACAGAAGTAGAGCAATGATCTACATGTCTCTCAGCCGCTTCTACAAGGACAAGTGATGATACAATTCTGATATTGGGTGTGAAATCTGTCATTGGGACCTTCAATAACGCATCCCCAAGCCCCCCCCCCCCCCCTTCTCAAACAAGTCTTGAGCAAAGAGTTGATTTTGTTTTCAAACAGAGTGTAGTGGGAACCTATTGTGGGGGGGGGGGGGCACTCCAGCGGCCACTGGTCAAGCCACAATACCCCTGACAATAAGATGTATTCTAAATACATGTATTATAGGCCTACATCAATTCCAATGAAAGTCAAAACGGAACGAATGCATATACTAGTACTGTGTAGATTTATGCATTTTTGTATTCTGCTTACTCTCCCTTTTCGTACTGCAAAAAGAACCATTGACACATAGCACTTATACCTTAAATATAAAATATATAAATTTCCTCTCACATGCTTTGTACTAGTCTCTGTGTACCAATCCAAATATTAGGCCCTACTTGTACGTTTGTCTGTCGTTAGTTTCAATCTACAAATACAAGTGTGTTTCCATTTTAAAAATTATGCACTAAATTCACTGATTGTGGCCCCCACATGGTACAGCAATGAGTTTGGTTGTTACACATGCTGCTAACCTGGTACGGTGATGCCAGTTTATCTGTGATGTGTGGTAGGCCTACATTATGTAGGCTAGTTGTTGTTTTGATGATTTATCTTACAATCGGGTGCACGTCACGAGACCGACACCCACGAGTCATACAGCCCACAAGTTATACAGCTCACAAGTCATACAGCCCACGAGTCATACAGCTCACAAGTCATACAGCCCACCAGTTATACAGCCCACGAGTTCGACACTAAGTAAATAAAGCCCACGAGTTCGACATCAAGTAAAATAAGCCCAGGAGTTATACGGCTCACGAGACCGACACTACGCACAAAAGGCTCATGAGACCGACAGTAAGCAAACAAAGCCCACGAGACCGACACTACACTTAAAAGGTCCACGAGACCGACGCTACGCATACAAGGCTCACGAGACCGACATTACGCAAAAGAGGTTCACGAGACCGACACTAAGCAAAGAAGACCCACGAGACCGACAGGACGAACAGCGCCACCTATAGACCAATAAATTGTATAGGGTGTCCTGATAATAGCATAGGAAGATATGAGAGATGGAAAAGAAGAGTTGTAACCCCCTCAGTTGCCCCCCCCCCCTGAAATGATCAGGATCTTTAATTGTGTTTGCATGGGTGTTTGTTTGTGAAAAAAAAAAAGAACAAAGTACAGTGAAAGTGTGTGACAGATCTTTCCACAGTAAACCTGCGAGGGTGTTGAATTAGTATTAATAAAAGATAAAAAATAACGTAATCGTCTATTAAGGAAGCGTAAGGGATTCGGAAATAATAAGATGCATCCATGAAAAGAGCTATTGTATTTCACGAAAAAAATGTACTGTGTGGAGGAGAATAACACAAGTCACAAATTGAGGTGAATCCCTGCGATATAAAACGTTTTAATCAGTAGCATTACTTTATAGTTACAGAGAAAATTACAAGTAGATCTTACTGCAAAACTTCCAAGCAGGAGGGTAGAATATCTAAAATAGAATAAGTAACTAGTGAATCGGGAAAGAGAAGAGGTAAAAATTATATCCTGTCCATCTTCTAGCTAAAAACTGGGAAAGCCTATCAAAATAGCACGATGGCATTATCAAAGCTCTAAAATTAATCCATACATCGTTCTTGCCCTCTTTTTAATTCATTTGTGGGGTTTTTTGTCTCTTTTTTTTTGGGGGGGGGGGGGAATGAAGAATACTAATTCTTCTATTTTTTTTTTTTTGGGGGGGGGATGAAGAACACAATTCTATTTTTCTACTTGATAAAAATGTCGCTCCCTGACACACTTGCCCCCCCCCCCCAAGTATGTAGAAATACATGTTTGATGTCATTCATAATTATGTAGATGGTCACCACCTTTCAATTGATAGCATGACGAAATTACTACCACCAGTATATTATTTTTCCGCTCATGGAACACCCTGTACAGGTGATTGACATGTAGATGGCGCTGTTTATCCTGTCGGTCTCGTGGGCCTTCTTTGCCTACTGTCGGTCTCGTGGGCTTTCTTTGCTTAGTGTCGGTCTCGTGAGCCTTTTTAGCTTAGTGTCGGTCTCGTGGGCCTTTTTTGCCTACTGTCGGTCTCGTGGGCTTTCTTTGCTTAGTGTCGGTCTCATGAGCCTTTATTGCTTAGTGTCGGTCTCGTGGGCTATGTTTGTTTAGTGTCGGTCTCATGAGCCTTTTGTGCGTAGTGTCGAACTCATGGGCTGTATGACTCCTGAGCTGTATAACTCGTGGGCTGTATGACTAATGGACCTATTATTGATGTCGGTCTCGTGGACCGTATGACTCGTGGGTGTCGGTCTCGTGGGATGCCCCCTTACAATCAAGCACATGTCCAAACAATTATTGAAGCTAAAGATTATTAGAACGTGGAACCCAGTAAGTGGCATACAAAGCTTATGGAGATTGCACAATCAATTTCACAATTAAGGCACCTGTGTTATTTACCATTTGCAGATGAAACAAAAACCCCAGCATTTTAGTTCTATTAAATGTGAGTTAGGGATAGAAACTACCACTGTAAAAATTTAACTCCGTACAATCTATGTTAAGTATTGTTTAATACACAAAATGTGAACAATAGTTATAATGAGAATATTTCCACACTAAACCGTCTACAATTATGGTTTATTGAGAAAAATACTGATATCTCCTTATATTTTGGGCTTTATTGGGAAAATTTCATATGGTAGGATGTTTTGTGATACAACAAACCTACACATAATCAATTATGCATCAAATGTGATATTTTGAACATTTTAAAAATCGCTGCTCCCAAAGGTAAACAGGACCTTTAAGAAGACAACGACCCGCTGGAATGTTCGATGGATGACCTGGGCCCCATTTCATAAAACATGTCAGGATGGCAAATCTTGCTGGATGGAATGACAACTTCCAATAGCAACAGCCAATCAGGAAGCTGGATTTTTGTCGCTACTATGACAAGTGCCATTCCAGCAAGAGTTGCTACAGCTGTATCATGTCAACTTTTTATGGAATGGGGCCAGGAAGAGCAAACACACGGGCCCGAATTCACAAAGGTGGTTTCAAATCTGAGGTTTGAAACCATGGTTTCGAGCGAAACCACCTTTGTGGATTCGGGCCACGATGATTGAACCACAGAGGGCGCCATCCACAAAACTGATGACACGCGCGTCAGTGTTGCCAGATGGTGATTTTGGTAACCAAAAAGGGTGAAATTTTGTGATTTTTAAAATTGTTTCGTGACAAAATTTAGCCTGGTAACCAAATCAAAATTTGGTGATTTTGAGACCAATGAAAATTAATCACAACAATGAAACCGAAAATGCATTTTCCCAAAAGTTCTTCCCTTAGATTACACTTTAATTGCCTGTGAAAAGATAACATGTGCGTCTTTTGTCACTCAGCACACACACACACACATACACATCAAGTATTATCCATGAACATTGTACACGTTATGCGTTTAATGGCAGAGACTCCAACCCCAAGCACCTTGTGATCTGGAGATTCTCCCGCCTGAAACCCCTAGCAAACGGGAGACTCCAAATTGATGTGCGCGAAGTTCCTTGTGGCCGGGGTCCAGCTCTAGGGTTCTAGATGATACCTCATGCTATCTAAGGCTTATTTTTCAACATACGATAACACTAAGTAAGAAACCATTTCAAGCGGGAGAAATTAAATCTCAAGCGGGAGAACAGGAGATTTTGCAAAAATGGGTTTTCGGCGGGAGATCTCCCATCGAAAGCGGAAGAGTTGGAATCTCTGTTATGGTGTGTGCGTGACCACGACGTGTAGTGCGATCAAACTGCACAGAGACTCGCGCAATGCAATCATGTCGAGTGCAGTTGTTTATTGACATGATCGGTCATGGACCAGTTTGTTTGTCTCAAAATTGAAGCCCAAACTAGGCCCACTTTTCCAAATTTGGCGATTTTTCTCATGTCTTTTGGTGATTTCGTTCTGCTGGGACCTGGCAACGCTGGGACCTGGCAACACTGGGCCCCATTAATTTTAAATTCTTTTATCTTTATCTCTGCTATAACCAGTGATACCAGGTAGCATGAAAGAGAGGGCCTGAAATAGGGCCTACATCTACATGAAGCAGAGATGCCAAGTTCAAAAAAATTTTATGAGTGAGATTTTTATGACTCGGCGTCTCGGCGCTCGCGCGCATGCGCACGGGAACGAGGAGGGTGTCCCCCTCCCATGGTAGGGAGCTTTTTTAAATTATTAGCTCTTAATGATGCAATCTGGTGCATACTTTAGTGACTATTTTTTACTAATTTTGAAAGGCAAAAGGGAAATATACCTTCAATTGCAACTATCACTTTAATCCTTTGAGCTATGCTCCTTATTTTTGGCCCAAATTGCAGACTTCACCAGATGCGTGAGAAAAATGGGTGCCATGCGTGAGATCGTGAGACAGACCCTAAATGCTTGAGTCTCGCGCAGAATGCGTGAGACTTGGTAGCTCTGCATGAAGCTACTTTGTATACCAAAGGCTCTGAACTTCGATACACTGCTACCAGCAGGGCTTGCATTGAGGTTTTCGCCTGAAAACTGACATCCCTTTAAAACAAAGAAATTTCATTGGCCACCAAAGTTTGTTTTAAAAGGGTTCCCCTGTACGACGGCGATCAACCCAAGGGCTGAAAGACCAACAAATTGATGTTGTGTAGGACCCAAGACTCATGGTGCTGATGATCCTTTTGATCAGTGACCAACACAAGTAGGCCTATAATGATTACTTTTGGGAGCAGCTACAAACTGGACTAGGTATATGTGGGACTAACAACAACAGCACAAGCACACTGAAATGTATGTCAAATGAATAAAACAGTGAAGCTGGACAGAACAGAAGATCACTGCAAAGGACTAGAATCTCAGGTTTGTCTTAATGAGCTACCCACTTGATCATTTAATTGCACTTATATTTCTTTTATTTAATCCATTTTCTTTTTTTACATGTAAACAAATAAATAGAGTTAAGTGACACTGTACCGAGAAATACACTGTATTCTGCTTACAAGAGGTTAATTTGCAATGCCAATGAATTTTAGCCACCTTTAATGATTTTACAATGTAAGAAATGACAATGCACCAGTGGTAGTAGTACAAATATATGCAAGTGTTGCGAGTTAATGCATGGGCTCTGAAAAAAATGTACTTTGCAAGTTCACAACACAGCTTATTCAGATGTTTTTTGTTTGTTTTTTGATAAGCCACATGTTACCTTTTACCGACAAAATCCACTGGATATTCTCTGAAGATCACAAACAGCTGTATAGTACAGGGGAAGCAGCTTATAGAATTGATGAAAGTAAGATGGCGGTGGACAGCACAGCTTTCTTATCAACAAATGAGGAGGAAATATTCTCACTTTACTTTTTTTGTGTGTGTTTGTGAGGCAATTTCAGAAGAAAGGATTTATTCATCTGACAAAGAATAAATAAGTTCTGAAAGAACATTTGGCATAGATGTGTGTGCCGACATGAGTAAATATTACTTTGTTATGTCACACTCAACCATTTGACACCCCAAATCAATTATACTGTACTCTTGAATATACCTTGTTATAATGCACCATCTTTTTTTCTTTTTCTTTTTTTTTTTTTTTTGGGGGGGGGGGGGGGGGCAAACTTATTTCCAATGTAGCAAAGTCCCAAAACTCCTTTTTTTTTTCTGATTGGGGATGCCTCAAGCATTAGGATTTAATTTCTGAGCAATACCGTGAAGGACTGTAAATGCGATATGTTTTCCAAGTTATTATCATTATTATTATTATTTTTGATTTTGCTAACTTCAAAAGTTCAAGATTTAGGCTGATCTGGCAAAGGCTGCTCCAAAAGCTTTACATCATTACAGGTGTCCAACTTTCCATTCCTGCAGCAGTTGTAATGTTTTGCTGCTGGTTAAGAGCAGAGTGCACACAGGCCATCGTTACATGATGACTTACAGTACTAACCAGTGGCAGACCCAGAGGGGGGCGCACGCCCCTCTTTATTTTGTGTTAAAACAGAAGAAATAAAAATAAAACTAGAAATGTCGCTTTGGCGACTGGTATGCCTCCGCCATAATGCATGATTTTCCCAATAGGTCTAGATAGTACATGTGGACACTGTGTGATTACATTTTCACAAAATTGGAAAAATATTGGAATGACAAGTTTGTCACAAATGTGTTGAATGTTCACCTTCCTTGACGTTGGTTTAATTGGATGAATAGGAGAGCATGTATCTAGGGATTTAAGGACTTTAACTTGACTTTGACCCATTCATACATTTAGGCATTGAGTAATTTTCAAGGTACAGGTGTGGAGAAAAAGTGCAATTTCTGAATTGAATAGTAAATTGTTACCATTTTCATCTGGCCCTTGACCCTAAAATTCATGATAATTACTTTCAGGTAGAAAATGCATAATATGTACTAAGTTTCAAGGTAACTTGAGCCACTTCCGAGATATGGAGGAAAAAGTTAGTTCAGCACTTTCACTTGATCTTTGACCTTTTGACCTTTGAGGCAAAAAGAGAAAAAAAAAAAACTTTCCAGAGAATTTCTATTAGGTTACACACGCATACACCAAGTGTAAAAAAATAACCCTGCTGGCATTGCATAAATATGAGGGTAATAGTAAAATTTTGAAGTATTGCACTTGACCTTTGACCCCTGACCTTTGACCCCATGAACCCTACATTCTATAGATAATCACTTCCAGTCAGTACATGTATATACTATGTTTCATGAAGATACCTTGAACAATTTTCCAAGGTACGGAGAAAAAAAAGAAGTTTTAATATTTTTACTTTACCTTTTGACCTTTGACCTTTGACCTCAAGACTCAAACTTTCACCAGAGAATCTTAATTGGGTAATACATGTATACACTAAGTTTCAAGAAAATATCTTCAGGCATTCACTAGATATGGTGGAAATAGTGAAATTTTATATATTTGACCTCGACCTTTTGACCTTTGACCTTGAGCATGTGCACCCAAAAGTTGATAGGCACAACTTCACCCCCTAATACACATACATGCCAAGTTTCATTAGGATACCTCAACAGGTTTCGATAGTTACCTTGTCCACAAAATTCATTACGGACGGACGGAAGGACGGACAGACGGACGGAAGGACAGACGGACAGACGGAAGGACGGACGGACGGACAACCCGAAAACATAATGCCTCTGGCACCACTTCGTGGCGGAGGCATAAAAAGATGGGGGGGGGGGGGGGTTGCGTGTGCCCCCACTTAAATATGTAAAGGCACCTTCCCTTTACTGAATTTCTGGATCCGCCCCTGCTAACAGTACTACACTGCTTCACTTACTAATTTGAATCTCATACGTACCTTCAGAACAAAGGTTGTAAGCCTGAAATTCTTATTGATAGCTTATTCCTCGAGTCACTTGACAACATATTTAATTCTCATTGAAGATGCATTTGAACTGCTTTCTTCAGAGCTAAATACTTGAGTGCACACATGGCCAGTAACTTGGTACAACAAGATGCAGCAATACGTATATTAAGATTTCTTCTCTGAAAAACCCTTTGCAAAAGTATGAAATAAAATATGATTCAAACCCTTCCTCCCCACCTCCCAAAAGGAAGTTTAAAGAATTTTAATAGTGAAACAAAGAGAAAACTTCTACAGCAAGAATTGTGTCACTATTTCAAATTTAGGCAGGAAAAAGTTGGTTTGAATCGTAATGTAATGCATAATTGTGAGTCGCCATTATAATCGCATCTGTTTGTAACTGGGCCTAAAGTGTTTGTAACATCAGATTTGCTCAGGATTTCTCATGGAGAGTCCAAAGTACAATAGGAAATGTATCAAATACTGTAAATCCAAGCCAGTGCGCACATCAATGATTCGGGTCTGAAATGTTTGGCAGTAACTGTCTGCAAACTGGAGTGATTTGCTAATAATCTCCAAAATGGGTAATATTGATACATGAAGACTATAATTCCATTACAAAATGTGTACCTTCATAATTTCAGTCTTTTAAGTATTGGCTAATATTTAGTTCTTAATTCAATGTTCATTCTTCTTTTCTTTTTATTTTTTTTAAAGTCATACACTTGACTTCAGAGTGAAGATAACACACAAAAGCGTAGAATTGGTAATGTGAATTGCATCCAGTTTTTATGTTGCACGAATATCATCATGTTACCAAGTGAATGGGTAAATATGAGCTAGACAAGCATGTATTAAAATTGATCAGCACTTTTTTCATCTTTGACAGAGGAAAAATGGTTCCTTCTTACAGAGACATGGAATCCATGTGGGTCACAATGCAACTTGTACTGACATTCAAGGCTCATCAGGAATTGGGCAGCACAGCATTTGAGAAGAGCTAACAGCGCGTCGATTCTGGTTGCACACACTGATGTTTTGTAGATAAAACTCCCGTAGGAACCAATCTTGCGAGTCTTTTCAGTGAATAGTACCAATGGCAAAGAAGGTATAAATGCTATTAATGACGACATCCACCGTATCCAGAACAAAGTTTTTCTTCACATTGCTTGATGACAAATAGTTCTACAAGATTTTAAGCAGAAAACCACAAGGGCACACTGCAGTACATGCAGCAGAATGTGGACAATACTTCAAATGAATGGACATCACAGTAGACGGTTTGAAATCACCATGTAGTCTGTGTTATAAGACTGGATTTCACAACATCAAACACCCCCTGCATTTCTGATCGAATATCCAAGCTTGTTTCAACTCCAATATATAATTTTGTTGGAAATTCAGACCAGTGTAGAATAGTTCAGTTTTCTGGTCAGGCATAAATAATAATAATAATAATTGAAATAAAAAATCTTGTAATTTGTGCTACTGGCATTCAACAAAAAGCATACATTACAATCAATAACATGGGACAGGCACAGAAATATTAGCAAGGAATTCAATTTAAGCATTTCTTACTGTATTAATTCTTTAGAAAGCATATTGATATACTAACTGAGAATACTAGGATCACACACTGAATTCTACATGTACCCTCTTGTCTTTTTTCCCACATTACATTGAGTTAAGATCTTGCATCAGTGCACTTTATAGTCGCGCTAGAATTTAAAACTTGTGGACGAGGCAATGCCACATTCCAAAACAGATTTAAATTGTAGGATGTTACAATCAAACTGAACTACTTATCGTCGCCCAAGACCTCGTATCTACAAAATGTCAAATGTTCAAGAGAGCAAAAAAACATGACAGCCAAAGCACTGTATCCAATGGGATAGACATTCCTTTGACATGCCGTGGTGGCCTCATTTTTGAGGTAAGACATCTAGGATTTCGACAGGACATCACTTCAGTGATTATTTGACCATTAATGCAAAAAAATGTCATTTTCACCAAAATTGCAGATAGGAGGTCTTGTCACCCCAACAACATTATGCTTCTCATGTCTCACTGAAGAGTAATTCACCTAAATAGAAGAAAGTGCATCAACTTTTGTGAAGGATACCCAGTTGTTCATCTTAATCCTTCCCCAGACCAGCATCCCTACAATTCCATCAACACACACACAGAGACTAGTAGTGGTAATGAAGGAGTTAAACTCTTAGGCCCGAATTCACGAAGGTGGTACAAATGAAACCATGGTTTAAACCATGGACAAAAACCATGGAGCGCCAAGTGTCGAATGGAATATTTCCTTACGAAATCAGTCATTTCGTCGGTGAAATGATTATTTTGTAACGAAATGACAACATTTCGTAACTAAATGAACATTTCGTCCACGAAATGATAATTTCGTTTATGAAACAAACATTTTGTCGACGAAATGACCAATTTTATGACGAAATATTCCGTGCCACACTTGGCGCTCCATGGTTTTTGTCCACGGTTTAAACCATGGCTTCCATTGTACCACCTTCGTGAATTCGGGCCTTAGGGTGAAATGAAAACATGCAACAGAGGTAGGTTTGAAGAGTACAGAGGGAACAGTGGCATAGCTGGTAGCATTTGCCGCCCCCATTTCACACTGTTCTTAGTCTTGTACCAAGAAGCATCATATGTACTGGACATAAGAGGGTCTCATAATCCTTGAAAGTGGTATGTTGCTGCTCACACTGAACACATATTTCACATGATATCATGCACTGTTATAATGTCAGAGTAATGCATTAGATAATCTAGCTGCCCCCACAAAAGGTGATGAAGTTGGGAAGACCCTTTGTTCTCTATCCCTTGACAGCCCCCCCCCCCCAAAAAAAAACCCCCACAAAAACAACACAAAACAAAACAAAAAACAGAAAGAAAGGATAAAAAAAGAAACAGTTCATAAATCATCTGTATTAAATTCATTCCACCAGTCAGAAATTTTATTTTCTGTTAACGGTGTGTGGGAAACTCTTGACAAAAGTTAAACTTGAGTGTTGAGTCAAGATGAAAAGGAGTTAACATAACTCAAGCAAATTGTTGCGCTTGACTCAATACTCTGCATTTTTACTCCTTTTTAATTAGCTTTTTACTGGGCAGGTCAGTAAGCATTAATAGGCATTCCTGCACTAATGTTAACCTCCACCTTGTTTGCAAGTATTATGCAAGATTTTACACATCTTGGTCTGCGCTACTTCCCTTGTATTTGTAAGTATATGTAAAATATATTTCCCAACATCCAGTATTGGAATATGCATTTTGTTCCGAAGGGACTAAAGATGTTACAGTTTTGGTGGTTTGTTTGCTCTACACTTTATATAGAAATGACAGTATCGATGTCTCAATCATTAATTTTATCTTTCTTACAATACGTAATAATGATACTATTCATCTTACATGAAGAGTATTCTTGGTGTGAAATAAACTATACTGATAAAAGGGAATTTCCTAGAAAAAAAAATATATATATGATATACACTTTAACTTCATGCTTTTAAGAATGGGACATTGTGCTTTTTCTCATGAAAATATTCATGTACAGACTAAGTAATAAATTAGACATGCATTCGCCACTCAGGTAAACATTACTTCAATGATAAGGTGGGCAAAACCCCACAGCTATTCTTTCTCTCTCTGGTAGAACAGGTCACACACACACATTATACATGAATGCATACTGTGGTCTACACATCGGTTCTCTACTTCTCCCTGCCGCTTATCACACTCCTCAAACAAGAGCTCCATGCTCTTCTCTTTGCCACTTGCTATGAACTTTGACATTAAATAAAATTCATAATGAAACAAATTTGGGTTATTCCAGTAGGATTTCAATCATTTCTATCAAGAGCTAACATATACATATCATTTCACCACGGAGGGGACGTTGACATCTGATACGCTTGCCCTTTCGTCCAGTAAGCAGCAAATCACTGGACATTGTACAAGCAATTAGTGCATTTGATTGAGATTCTTGCATTAGCCACAGACTGATCAATGAGCTCGATGAGTGTTATCCCCCTCCCCCCCCCCAACAATGGCTTTCCTCTGTTCCACAATAAAAGAAAGAAAAAAGAAGCATACTGTTCGCTAGAATCTAGCAATGCAACACATATTTTCCCAACTACCCAGGTGCATGCATCTTGGTGTTCCTTTGTAATGCCACCTTTCCTAGAAACTCTTGTTGCCACTCTTCATTCAACGCCAATGAAGACAACTGTTGTAGCTCAGGAGCGGAAAAAAAAAAGTCCCAAACTTCCGCTTCAATCCACTTTCCAGGCCCAGCACGGAAGTGATGAACAGACACGACGATTTGCAGTAATGGCAGAGAGGAGGGGTATAGGTCAATTCGATGGTTCGGGTAAGTTTCATCAATTCGTTTCCATCTCCTCCTCGCTGTCGGAAAGTCCAGCATTGTGCCGTTTACTCCTCGCCCCCGTATGACTTCGCAGCTTCCTCTCGCTGGTATCCGTGGCAACCTCATTCTCATCTTCCCCGTTCTCCTCCATCTCCTTGCCCCGCCTCGCAATGGTTTGCGACAGAGAACTGTTGAACTCTTCAATACTGTCTTTCTGGAGGTAGAAAAGGACGTACGCTGCCTTGGACTACGTGAGAAAGAAAATGAGAGTACATAAGGCATTCCCAAGTAAAACTTGGACAGATGCAACTTCAGAATATATCGTTCTTTACTTATCATAAGTACAATTGCACTGCAAGCTACCAGTCAGTTGTCTGACATAATGCTATGAGAGAAACTTGTAATCACAATCTAATTGATGTTTCATGGCCAGCATTTCAACATCAAAGCAAAGTCCAAACGTTAATGGCCATAATGCTGGCGCCAACATTCTTGCGATCATCTTTCTATTAAAAACAAACAAACAAACAAACACCGACAGGCTCACAACTGTTCTGTAAACTGCAGTGTACCCTTGGCTAGATCTCTTCTCATTAAAGGGATGGTACAGTATTGGTGGAAATGAGAATTGGGCTTTTAACTTTTTGCAAGATACCAAGAAAACACCTATGATATAGGACAGAGTATACCATTTTAAGAGGAATTCAAAGTTTATTTGATGAAAATCTGGTTTGGAATGACTGAAACATCCAAAAACAAAGTAAAACAAAGCAATCGTTATAAAGTGTGGGTCCCACACTTTATCTGAAACGCTCTTTTTGGATATCTCAGCCATTTCAAAACCAATTTTCATCAAATAAATATTGAATTCCTCATAGAATTACATGCTCATTCATATTTCAAAAGAGGTTTCTCATTATCTCACCAAAAATGTTAGAAACCTGAATTAGGACTCAACCAAAGCTGTACGATCCCTTTGATGCATGCAATCTGAGTTGGGAGAAAACAAGCCTATCGAACAGAAGGGAAATAATCTGGTACATGCTGTGAGGATGGTGTTTGTGAGTTGGCAAAATAATCCAAGTACATGCAACATTTTTTCTAGTAAATCATGTTCAAAGTTTTGAAAAGATACAGCTCTTTTCATGTTTTTGTTTAATTTGCCAATTTTCCAAAATTTTTGACATCTCACGGCCGATGGCCCTATTATACATGACAAAATCACATCTTAGTCAAAAGGTATAGCAACCATAAACACAACAAGAGACCCGCGGGTCTAGCGCTCACCCGAGTATCGCAAATTCACCTTTCACGCAGTCACTAATCTAAATTATTCACAGCTCTACTAAAATTTGACCAGGCATTCTCAAGTAGAAGATGAAAATGTACAATAAAAAAAAGGGCCCAAATTTTTTAAGATTCCTTAATTTGGGGAGATTGGGGGCCCCTGGGGCCCCCTGGGTGGGGCATGGTGCCCATTTTGATAAATTGAGATCCTGACCCCCTAGGGATGCTACCTGCCAAGTTTGACAAAAATCCATCATGAGGTTTTCAGGAAGAAGATGAAAATGTACAATTCAGGCCCCAATTTGGACCCCCCGCCCCCAAGAGGGGCACCCCTGGATCTACTATGAACAAACTTGAAACTACAGTCATTAATGTACTCACTCATAGTATTATCTTAGTTCTATAACTTCTGATTCTAGTGAAGATTTTTAAAGATTTCTTCATTTTGGGGGGTTTGGGGCCCCCTGGGGGCCTCCTGGGTGGGGCATGGTGCCCATTTTAACAAATTAAGATCCTAACCCCCTAGGGATGCTACCTGCCAAGTTTGGTGAAAATGGGTCATGGAGTTCTCAAGAAGAAGATGAAAATGTGCAATTTAGGCCCCATTAGGACCGCTCCCCACCCCCCTCCCCTGGGTCCCAAGGGGGCACCCCTGATTCTGCCATGAACAAACTTGAAACTACAGTCATCAATGTACTAACTCATAGTATTAACTTAGCTCTATCACTTCTGGTTCTAGAGAAGAAGATTTTTACAGATTCCTTCATTTTGGGGGGTTTGGGCCCCCTGGGGGCCCCCTGGGTGGGGCATGGTGCCCATTTTAACAAATTGAGTTCCTAACCCCCTAGGGATGCTACCTGCCAAGTTTGATGGAAATCAGTCTTTGGGTTTTCAAGAAGAAGATGAAAATGTAAAAAGTTTACGCACGACGCGACGACGGACGACGCACGCAGGACGCCGGACGAAGGGCGATCGCAATAGGTGAGCTAACAAGGCAGTATGCCGATAAGATCCATGTCAAACTCTACATATGAGAAGCACACAGGGGTCATCACTTCAATCTTCTCACTTCCATGGCTAAAATCTTCAATATTGAGTCAACTTACCTCCACTTGGTCCCTGCTAGCATCTGACACAGAGCTGTCATCAAAATAGTACCAATTTTGCGTGCATGCATTCTGGGCATATGCAGTGTCTGCAGTGGGTGGGAGAAAAATGGATAGAACAGAGGCTTTGTTCAATGTACCAGGTAATGCAGTAATTAGACAACCCAAAGGTTTCTTTCCACTTTATCCTATAAGGTTCAAGGTAGGGAATCCCATTTGCATGCCTTAAATGAAGAGTTGTATAAACACAGTGGTATGTTGAAGAGAGTATCATTTTAGAAACTCCCATCAAGTATTGAAAGTGGAAGGTAACATTTAGTACATTTTTATTGACCATTAGATTTTGAATTGAATTCTTTTCGGGGCTCACCGTAAATTCCAGTACATTTACTAGGCTACCTTTGCAGACCCATGCACTGCATGTGTGTCCATCATGTATATTTTGTTAATAAAGTTCATCAAAACTTACAAACATTTCTATATACATTATTGCCACACACTCTATATGTTATTACATCAGCTCTTATACTTTTAGATTTGTGTTTATAGATAAAAAAAAATACAGAAGACTGCAACAAAAAGGCTTAAGTGTGGCTGACACACAGAACTACTGAGTAGTTGAGTTTTGTGCATTATTCAAATTGTAGATAACTGTTGACTTCCAAATTTCTAAGCAGTGGCCTAAACAAGTCCCCTGAGGTTCATATTTAATGTTTTGCTGCATTTTGGGAGTTCTGTAAAAGGTATCCCCTACCTTTAATACACAAAGTCACTAGTATAACTCTTTATATTTGGATCTGTATTAGCATATCATATGTCACATTCTATCATTCTAATGTCATCATTACAACACAATTTTATCATTATACGCACTATTGCATTCAACAGTATGTGGCTTACCATAAGCTGACAGAATTATACCATTTTCAAGTACTTGAGGGTCACACATGATTTTACGTACATAGATAGCATGATGCACCAACTAAAAAGAAGGAAGGATTGTCAACAAGTGCTGACAAAAAAACAATGAATTCCTCTTTTTTTTCCTCTTCTTGGGTGATATAAGAGGAATCAACTTCATGTGCAATGATAACTCAATCCTGACGAGAGATTTTTTGACGAAGGTGACTGCATAAAGGTGACAATTATAACAAACCACTTCACAACTTTATTTCCACAGCTATAATTTTCCTCATGCATGACCAGCCTCACTGATGGTAAAATCGTTCTCTGAGTCAAATTATATGACCACAACGCATATTTTGAATTTGAGCTTGTTACAAGATCTACGTTCTTTCTGCCACACTTTGTCGATGAAACCCTCGGAAATGGTTTGCTTACTTACATGACATTTTTCCAACCTTTGTTTTCTTCCTCGAACAAGTAGTAACACAATATTATTTTCAGAAATAAATAACACACAATCAGTTACTTGCTTCAACTCTGAGCTAATCATTGCCGCAAGGTAGAAAGAAAAATGATGCTTATAAACAAGCAAGCACAGGACCATGGGTTTAAAGCCCCCTCCAGTTGACTATACAGTGAAGACATAGTGCACTGCCTAGGGGCACAACCGCTGCAGCCAGGGGACTTGAACCAGGGACCTTGTGATTTAAAGTCCATGGCCTTGTCCACAGAACCACAACAGCTTCTTCAGACTACATTGCATCAAGGCAACACTGCATGAGGAGTCAATAATACTTACAGTGTCCCCCGCCCATTCCTCCATAGTGATTGCTTACTGCCACAAGGTCGTACACGTAGGGACCACTATTTGGACATTTGACAAAATTGGACATATCTAGATTCCTGGAGAAAAGAGATTACGAGACAGAGAGAGAGAGAGAGAGAGAGAAAAAAAAACAGATTTACTGACGGCTGGGTAAGAAACAATGTGTGTTGTTATCACGCACATATTATGATATTTCTGAGAATTTGTAGGAAGTTCCACACTTTGAGGCACAGTGACATCATAATGTGCTAAATATGATTTTTTAATGACAAAATTGAATTTAATATATCTAAGTGAGAAAACATCCCTTCCTAGATAAAAACATGGGGGCTCTCATGCCAATGAGCTACTTGAAATATTCACTGAACAAGTATGTTTTCAGATTAGACATACAGGCATGTAAACACGACATACTATGAATTTGCTGAGAGGCTCCCTTACAATGATGCCACGACTTTGGACTACAAGAGAGTCAGTTTCAACTGAATGAATTGGTTGGTTGAATAAATACAAACAAGCAAACAAATGTTATTACAAGCATAACTGGGTAGACACCCTCCAATAAAAAAGAAAACTCACTCCATGGGAAAGGTGACCATGGTATCGAGCTTGTCGCGGAGGAATCGGTTATAGGAGAAACGCTTGAGGTGGATGACGAGTACTTTGGGTAGCTTCCACAAGTCAAACTTCTTGGTGGCCTGCTGGTGTTTTTTGCAGGCTGGACAGTACCTGCAGAGAGGACCACGAACAGAAAGACTTCACACCATGTCGCGCTGAGGCATTATCCCTTTGGAGCAAGTTTTTTCATTCATTACTGACATTATCCAACACAGAACAAGAACAAGTATTAGAATAATAACAATATTAATAATATTGCAGTGTTCCTACATCTTTTAACATAGATAAATTCCATGACTTTCCATGACTTTTCCCATGTTACAATTCTAGAAATCCAGGGCCTTTTCCAGGCTATAACTTCAAGAAAACCTAAGACATTAGTGGTAGATAAATGAAAATCTACTATTAGATAGTAGTGTCCAAGTAAAGTGACAGTGTGTACAGTGTGACAGTGTGGAATGTTTTCCTCAAAAATAAAATGCAAAAAATAATATCGCTAAAAGGCAAAAAATATACACATTTCTAAATGTCTATGGCTTTTCCATGATGTAATCTACAATTCTGCATTTTCCGTGACTTTTCCAGGCCTAGAAAAGCATTTTCGAAACTCCACGACTTTTCCAGGTTTTCCATGATCACAGGAACCCTGTTTATCAGACCTTTTGCAGTGACAGGTCACCTATAAGGCTGATCTGTGACCTGGAAGGCCCTGTCTGTCATCTACTCACCACGAGTCTTCCTTTTCCAAGATCTCCTCAGTCAGGAAGAGGTTGAGACACTCACTCAGGTCCACCTGTTGCTTCCTTGACACACTCCGTTGAGTCACGCTTTCGTGGGTTTCCAAGTCCTGTGAGGGGAAAATGGATCAAGTGAGGTAATATAAAAGTGAAAATTTCTGCGGAGTTGAAATTGCAACCAGAAAACTGTGTGGAAATAAAAGGATATGAATATTTCGCTTGCTATATGTATGTTCCAGTCGTTCATGTCTTGATTTCGCGAAATCTAAAAACATGAGAAACTATCTTACACAGCTGAGCGCAAAAACAAACAAACAACAACACTAAAATATTCACTTTTACAGTAAACAAACAGTGAATGGTCATGAGTGCAATGGTACAATATTTCACGCGAAGTGAAAGGTAGGGGCGCTCTATTCAACGGGCGAAGCTGAGTTGAATAGTGCCCCTCATCTTTCACCGAGTGCAAATCTTGTTCCATTGCACCAGTAAAGACCATACACTATTTGTTTTATACAACACCTCGACCATCAACAGATGTGGTCCACACAGATTCCTGAATTTAGCACAGAAATGGCGATCATTTTCTGTGAAAGACGAATGAGCAGCCACAGTCACAGTCACTGTGTTATGTACGTACGCAGCAAATGTTTGTTTCTTGTGACATGAGAGCTGTGCAATGGAACAAAAACTTCGAGTCAATCGTGAGTTAAACACGGGAGTTAATGAAAATGTGTGACGTCAGCCAGGCACTAATCCATATTTGCTCAAACAAAATTGCACAGTTGAAAGCCACAGCGTGCAATGGAACTAAATTTTACCTAAATGTCACGTGATAGACAATCAACAAATTGGATAGCTTCATTCTTTTTAGGTGTTGTATAATAAAATATCATTTCTGTGAGGAAAGCACAGTATTCACCAGATCCAACTTTAGGAAGACCTTGTGTAGATAAGCAAGGTCAGCAGTGAAGCATGTGATTAAATGGGATATGATATAGTTTCAAACGTTAAGGAGACACAAATTGTCCCCCTCAGATCAAGTGTCTCCTTAATATAGTAATTATGAGCATATAATGTCTCCCTAAAGCTGTATCTATAGTTGCATATGAGATATATATATCAAACTATTTGCAAGTATAGAATAGACAGCTGGTGCAAGGAAATTTTTTTTTTTTTAATTCTTTTAAGTTTTAAAATTAAAGGGAAGAAAATAAACCAAGATATGCTCAATAAAAGAGCAATCTTCAATTCATCTGGTTGATTCGCATAAACTCCAATTCCTGAACCATCCAACATTTATTTCAAATTTGACTCCACTTTTTCAAAAATACTAATTCATCTTCCACCTTGATAAAAAAAAAAGAGCTCTGCCACATTGACTTCCACTGACTAACCTCTGCTTTTGATTCACTGTAGAATTTCTCCTTGGCTTTTTCTTTCCAGTCTATAGCTATATACGTACGATCTGCAATAGAATGAAACAATCAGCATGCGGTCATATCATACGAGTTAATGTGCAATATACTAGGTACAGAATTATAGAGATATTGCCTCTACAGAGGTGTAATTTTTCCCAAGAGATTATATTTATATATATATATATATGTTCCAGAGGAAAAAATTATACTAATACTAATAATCAAAAAAAAAAAAAGTAATACACTTAGGGAAAAACAATGTTTTCAAAGAAACTTGCAATATTTTTGGTAGAAAAAAACAACAACAAACAAACAAGCAAACAAAAAATAACGGTACAAAATACTGCAAAAAAAAAAGAAGAAAGAATAAAAGTTGGCATCTCTGCATCATGTCCTGGGGTACAAGTTGCTCCATCGAGTCGCTCCATCTCCTCACTAAAGTTTACCTCACGATTATAGGAGAGGGCATTGACAGAAAGGAAATTGAGGAACTGTTTGCGCCTGCTGCAGCTACTCACGGCTGAACCTGAGTGGCGTTGCGTCGTCCTTGAGCCGCGCCAGCTCAGCGCTCCCGTACGAGTTGACAAGGGTCATCCTGAAGAGTAGTGACCGGTGGTCCACTGGCTTGACCTTTGACGTGCTCATTTTCTTGTCTTTGGTGGGTGCATCCTCTTTGTCACGGTGATTCTGGGCGGAGTCCTCTCCAGAGCTGTACAACTCCTTGGAATCCGAGTCGGAATCCATCTCCGTTTCTGGGTACAGCAAACCAAGAGCACAAACCAAGGGGTGTGCAATCACTTCACAACCTCATTCCAATTCCATTTGTATAAACACTTGCATTGAAGCACAATTTGCATAGAAAGAAATGTTTTTTAAGTGTACACCCATTGATCACACAGCCCTGGTAATCAGTACCCAGTACTGTCTGGTACAGTGGACTCCTGTTATAATGAAGTCCTCGGGACCAGCAGTTTTCTTTCGTTATATTGAAATTTTGTTATAATCAAATAAACAATAAAGATACATAGAGTGGATAATGTTGCAGCCTGAATTATTACTTCATTGTTACCGAAATTTCGTTATAACATGTTCGTTATAACGGGAGTGCACTGTAATGACAACTGCACAAAATATCAACTGAATCTTACTTTCACTCAATATTACAAATGCACAGCGATTGTCTGTGTCAGGTAAAAACAGATGGACCTGTTGATGTGATAACTCTGTAGTACATCTTTAACTAATTAGTAACTGAACTGCCCAAAACCATCCTTCAGATTACTCCCTAAACCACCCATCTGCTTTTGTATAATTTCATTCGTTACTATTTTGATTGTTTTCACATTGAAAATATAATTACATAATTTGAAAGAGGTCAAATGTTAACAAAAGTATGTCAGAATTATTTCTGTAACACACAAGTCTCTTGGTAAAGTCTTAATAGGCTTTCAAAGAAACATAATGCATAGAATAAAAAAATAAACATGCAGTGATGTATTTTGCATAATTTAGAATGTTGTCAAAATGAGAGTAATATTGTTGTACCTTCCAGGGAACAATAGGCTATTATGTATGGAATCTTCAGTTGCTAAAGGGTTAACCCTTTGAGGATGGAATGATTTTGCTATAACACACATTTCCCATAGACACCTGCCTGAGTATTCTCGAGACTCGTCTTCAACGGGTTAAAGTGTACTCTAAGAACCAGTACCATGGTGAAAGCTGTTCTCACCTCCATTTTCTACCACTTCATTGCCCTCCTCATCCTCCTTCCACCAGTCATCGCTGTCTGGTCTCTTGACGTATCGACTGAACACAGAGCACCCAAGGAAACAAAGACATGAGCAAATACGGAATACAATCGATGGTAAAGTCTGCTCAATAGTGTTGCCATACAAGACAATCAAAATTATTTTTTTTTTCATACAGTGAAAGCTAATTCTTGAAAAGTCACAGCAGATATTCTAGAATTGGAGGAGCAGCACTCTTGTAAAGTCCATTCGTCAGACAAATGTTAGTAGTTCAGATAAGGTGCACGCCATTTTCTGCTGGACTGTGCAATTTGAATTTTCTCTGTCACTCACTCATCCATCCATCCATCCATCCATTCATTCATTCAGTCATTCATTCATTTCAAAACATAACATTTACAAAAATGAAGATACAACTGCCTTGGTACAATTTATACATTTTGAATGGGGGATCATAAAAAGCACAAAAGAGGCTTGTTGGAAATGATCCCCTACAAACAATCATTACATTTCAACCGAGTCTATTCTGGTAATTTGCCTGTGTGCCTCACCTCATTTTCTTCATGATGATCTCATAGAGATCTTGGTATGTGGTGTGCTTGCGGGGCACCGCAATCAGCATGGGCTGGCCAAACAGTGTGTAGCTGCTTGACGTGTAGCTGTACGCCTTGGTACTAGGTAGATACGAGGAGAAATAAAAACCATCAAAGTGTTTCACAAATTAACTTCTTCCAACACTCTCGTTAAAATGCACGGACACATCATACACTACTAATGTTTAGAGAAGAATAAGTCGAGTTACACAGATAGGCATACTACTACAGGCAACTCTTGTAAAACAAGGTCCTCCTGACCAGCAGTGCACTATATGTGCTTCAGTTTATTTGACCATTATGCAGACCTCCCAAACCTTTCTGACTGAAAAATAGGGATGTTTTGGCTCAAAAGTAGGAATGAAAGAGCAGTTCCGATAGCAGTGTGTAGTAAAGTCATTCATAAAAACAGGAAACTCCTGTTGAAACAAGAGCTGGGAATGGTCAAAATTCAGATTCTTTCATCCAAATTCAGTATGATTGGGAGGTCTGATTATGAAGGGGCGGCATCACACTAAGAATTCCCTTCAGCTCTGCCACTTTGGGATACAGCATAATACTACACATTACAAATATATATGAAATATATCAAATATACAACAGTGCAGGGCTCAACATTAGCTATAGCCTGCTGGCCCGGTGTTCCAGTGGCCCAGGGCTACTAAAAATTGATGTCAGGCCACCAAAATTAGAAAAAGATATCTTTTGGTGGTACAATCTGGCAACTTAAATGCAAAATGGATTGTTACACTTGCTTTTCTTTCAAGCCTACATTAAACTTTTTTGGGCCATCAAAATTTCAGATTTAAAGATTTTAGAGGCCTGAATTAATGGGCCACCAGAAAAAAAGTTAATGTCGAGCCCTGAAGTGGTGGCTAAAAAGTGGAATTTACAATTAGTTCCATGTGCAATACAAATTTTGCTGCTGCATGTCATCACAATAAGAGATGTTTCTTTATACTGAATTATTACGGGCATAACAGCTGGTTCTATCATTGCAAGCTACCTAAATTTTCTGGGGGAAACCTGAAGCATTATTGTAATCTATTTACTGTTCCCTGTAACATATCCCATCACCGCCCTACCCCTGCCTCCATAAAAAAAGTACAAAGATCTGAAACTTTTGAATCATTATATTGTGATCACAATACCAAAGACTATTTCTGTATACAAGAAAGTGCAAACATGCAAGCATGACCTTGACCCACTTACTGATTGATAACAACAAAATTCTATCACTAAACAAGCAAACTACACCTTCTTTTGTTGTTTTTGTTTTTCTTGCAGTATACTCACTTCCTCTCTCTGAGATAGACTGGGATGATGATGGTATCTGGGTCATCTGCACTGTTGACAGGAACCTCATATCTGGGTCAAAGAGAGGATAGAGGAATGAAAAAGAGATCAGAATATATTCTGTGCCTCCATACCCCACCACACTTTTTATGGCAGTTGTCCTACATTGCAGTATTACTCTACGACGGTTTACAATACAATGAAACATTACTATGCATCACTCTTGACATTCTTGGAGCATCTCACAGCTTGTCTCAAATGTGTTTCTCGTTATCGTTGCTTCAGACGATAAATGTATTATGTTTGCTTAAAGCAAACTTCTGTATCATTTGACAGTTTTGGGCACAAGTGTAACCCATGTGGTGCAACTATGGATGTTGATGTTAAGAAGCCATGTACAAAAACCATATCTTTTTTTATTTTTCATTCAACAGTTTTGTGTGTTCAAATATAACCTGTACACTGAGCGTTGATGAGTAATGCAATATTTGCATAAATTATTCTGAACATCTGCTCCCTTGGCAATTGATGTAACAGAATGTGCCATTATCATTAAGTTGACTGATTGCAATGTATACCTCCATCAGAACACAATTACTTTGAACACTGCTGCAGTTTATCATTGTTGCTCTCTTCAATGTACACACTGAGCAACATTAAGAGACACAAGACAGAAACAGAAACAGAAACAAATAAAGCCTGTTACCACATACTCTGATAAAGTCTCACACATTGAAGTGAAAAAAAATAAAAAAAAAACAACAAAAAAACAATTTGTTAGCATCATAAAACAAACATTTCTTTTTCTAAAACATATCATCATATCTCTGGTATCTTAATTATCCTGTATCCCACATTCAATGCCCGAGATTATTAAAATATTTTCCATCTTTCAGCTTTTATAAACCAGATACAGAGCTGCCAACTTTTGTAAAAGCCTTTCAGTACTATGATGGCTGAAAATCAGTAATTTGCACCTTTTCTGAGTGAAAATCAGTGATCCTTAACAGTGTTATAGAATTTATCACAGACAATGATTTCTAAAATCAGTAATTTGCTTGTAACCTTCAGTATTCTTGTCCAATTTCAGTAGAAATTACTGAAAATCAGTACTAGTTGGCAGCTCTGCAGATATCATGGTCCCTTGAACAGAGATGTTACGTCTAAATGCCTTTGCTCCTATAAACTTCTATAGCCAATTCTCTACACACTATGGCCATCTGGTGGTCACTTTTCTCACCATTCTTGCAATGTTGCTTGTCTGTTGTTACTGTCAATTTTGTTGTGGGACAAATAATACACTGTTCGATATTAAAAGTTTAGTAATCATGAAATCACTGTTAGGCAACTTTTTCAAGATTTAGCAGTGACAAGTCACACTAAGCACTCACACAAAAATGTCGTCCCTCTCTGTAATGCTCTCCACCCTGTCGCTGGGAGTGAACACTTTGTGAAAGCGATGGTTGTAGACATCGGTTACCGCCATCTACAGGTACACAAACAAATATCAGAGAGTCCAGATATGTAAATAGTAGCCAATTTACGATGGGATCCCTAATAAGTTGTCTGTCCACACATTCATTCATACAACACTAAAATTGGCTTCCTGCATAGCAGCCATTAGACCAGTTGAGCTTCTCTCGCTATGTTAGCAAATAAATCCCACCACACAGTTACTTCTTCACAATTAATAAAGTACATTGTTTAACAATCCACCACTTGAGGTACGAGTTTTTCATCAATTTGTCTGCCCTCTGTTACACTACTTTACCCCTATGCTTAAAAATCTCTTGCTCTCAGTTCACCAGTGGTCTGTAGCAGCATCTTTGGGATGCCATCTGTAATTTATCACTGTAATGTTCACATAAAGATTTATTGAAGACTCTTTTTTATTACCTCTGTAATCATACTCAAAATGGAAGGAGCAAACCTGCACAACAGTTGCCAAAACATTGATCATGCAGATATACCTTCTCAAGAAATGATTCTACCCTGCACTCCCGTTATAACAAAACAGAGTCAAAATTAAACTCTTGTTACAAGAAAAGAATATTCAGGTTCCAAAATTATTGTCTAGATCCATCTATGATATATGCTTTGTCCTTCGGCTATAGCAAAAGTTTGATACCATGAAAGAAAACTGTGGGTCTAATGGATTTCATAATAATGGGAGTCTCCTGAATAACCTCAAGCAAGCAAACTTACCTTGTCAGGTGATATACCAGTGATTTTGGATATTGCTTTGCACAGATCAGAAACCATGCCATGCTTGGGTACTATCACCTTCATCTGCAACAAGTGTAAAATAACACATAGAATAGAAATTTATCAAAAAATTATACAACAAAAATAAAACAAAAAGGTAAGAATATTACAGTTTTCAATTACAGCACTGTTCACAGTGTAAATATTCGGCACATCTAAAGTGTAGGAAACTTTTGTTAAACTCCGCCTGCTCCCATTCTATTAGCGTTATCTTGCTTTTGTGCAAACAGGCACCTTTGTGAAACATTGGAAGTAATGATGTGTAACTTAGTGTAAAACCTGGGGGGCATTTCATGAAGCGTTTTGGTCGGATTTTTTTCTTACAAACTGTTACAAGCTACTGAAATCCTTGCATCTGATTGGCTGAGAGCAAATTTGTCCGACAACTTTGTCGGACAGAATGCTTCATGAAATGCCCCCAGAGATGTTTCAGTGGCATCAAATTTTCAATAAATTGAAGCTAATGGCCTTTTTGGCAGCATAAATCGGTATAATGCATAAGCTCCGTTCAGTACTGCCATTACGTACTCTTTTTATGTTGTATAATGCCTTTATCTTGCCTCATTTTGATTACTGTAGTCTTGTACATGTATGGTCTGAAGCCAGCTTAACTAATTTGCGTTTATTTGTTTTACAGGAAAAAACAATTTGAATTTGTTCAAACGCCACCCTCTTAACCACACCGCTTCACTTTTTAAAAAATTGAATACTCTCACACTGTCTGACAGTGTCTCAGTCAAACTTGGTCTTTTTATGTATAAATATTCAAATGCAATTTTACCTGATATTTTTGATGGTTGTTTTACACTGAATCGTGCATTACACAACATTGAAACTCGAAATAAAGACAATATTGTGTTGCCATTTTGTCGCTTGAGCATAAAACAAAAATATTATATTTTATACAAAGGTGCTAAGTTCTGGAATGATTTGGATTCAATTTTTAAGAATGTATCCACTCAAAGTGCTTTTAAGTCTAGATATAAAAAATCTCTTTTAAATGCCTATTGAATTGTATCAGTCCATCTTTGTTAATCTTGTTCTGTCTGTATGTTTTATTTGTGTAATGTAGTAGCATTTTTGTCTTTTAGTTCATCTTATTTGTCTATGTTATCTGTAACTGTCATTAAGTACTCTGAATGTAACTCTAAATCTGCATTTGCATGTATATTCTTATGTATCCAACTCTACGAAGGGGATCACTTGTCTCAAGCCTTTGGCTTTCTTTGTGAACTCCCCGACACATTTTACTCTGTATATGTTTCTATTTTTATGATTATCAATAAAGTGAATTGAATCAATCAAAAAAACCCCCACAAAATTAAAACTTTCACGAATCGCCAGTGGCATTCAATGTGCTGTGTAGACAAACACTTTTGCACGCATTATAATTTTGGGAATCTTGTCTCCTTGCAAAAGTTTCAAGTGTGCGAAAATGTCTAGTTTCATCAAAAAAAAAAAAAAAAAAATCCACCTTCTGTCTGGTCACATTTGGCACAGTCGTACACTTTGTATGTGGCAACAGTGCTGACTATGCAAGGTTAGCAGCATTTCACACGGTTGGTGGCATCGTTTCTGATTCAGACATGCTTGACTCTTCCCCAGAGTGTCTCTCCTCTACAGTTTGGTAGAAAACTGAAAATGCTTGATGCCATCATTAGAAAGTTTATGCAGGAAATGGGCCTCACCTGTAAGGGCTTTGCATGGGGCTCCAGCCGAATGAGGAACACCTCCATGGTCCGCTCCTTCTTCGTCGGCAAGGGCAGGCTGAGGAAGCTGAAAGGGTCAAAGGTCACGGACACCTTCTGGCACTCGGGGCAGACCAGCGTGGACTTGAACTGGCCGTGGAAGAGGTCCACGATGATGGAGTCGTTTCGCTTCAGGTGGTTGCCCCACGCTTCCTCTGCAACAACCTGGATGTTCACATTCAGGAAAAGGCACAAGACATACCAGTGGCAGTGAGTGTTAATCTGACTGTTGTTGGGCTGATGCTAGGAGATCCTCAAAATCTTATGTTGCCATAAAAAGCAGTCCCACTAGTCACAAGTGCATATTCCTCTGCGTATTCACCGAGTCGATATGCTGATGTATCTAAGGAGACACTGAAAGCTATGCTACTTTGCCAAGACATTCTTTCACATAAATATCAGGGGTCGCACTTAACTTTTTTTTTAACTAGCCAGGCGGACTACTTAGAATCAATTTTGACACTGAAGCAATATTTTGGCTAGCCAGACGGACTAGTAACTTCAGAATTTTAAGATTTTTAGCTAGTCCGACGTAATTTTGGGTGGCCAATGGCCAGCGGACCATCGCCAATTTCGAACCCTGAATATCACTTTACTGAACACAATGAACTAAATATGAACACAACATGCTGTTTTTGATTGATATAGCAACACAAGTGGCTGAATTTGTGATATGGAACCAAGGTGATGAAATGCGATATACCGGTATCAGTTTTCACATGGGGAAAAAATTGGGGTTTTTCATACCCTGGAGATGATACACACGCACATTGTGCTATAGGATACAATACTAGTACTTTTGCCAGTTGCTAATTCATTAATTATTTGTTGACTCACAACGTTGAAGATCAAAAAAAAAAAAATTTAAGAAAAAAAGAAGGAATACTTAGTGCATCCAGTATGCTACATCTCTACCCCACCAGTACTGACACAAAGACAAACAAGACTGCACTTTTATTGAGTCTGCACATTATTTTCTCAAGTTCTAGCAAACTGTATGTTGGACAAGTATGAAACTGGGACTTTACAACAGCACTTAGTAGCAATACATAAATAATTCTGTCATACCTCATCTGGCCTTCCGTCGCTGTCTTTCAATTCTATGTATGGTTTCTTCTGTATCCTGTTCAGGTCTTCATGGAGGCCATCACAGAGGAAAGCTAGGAGTTCTTGGGAGTCGTGCTGCTGGTAGCCAGAAAACTGGGGGGCAAATCTGCCCACTTGCATCTGTGAATAAAGCAATCGCGATTTTCTATGATGGGAGTTTCCGCATAATCTAATCCTGTGTTTTGTTCGCAGATTGACAAGCAAGCCGGAGTGCTTTCTTTGCCAAGTGGCATGGATATCTGGACACATATTGTCGATGAACGGAGATTACCTAATCCTCTTAATCCATATTGTGTCACCTTGGTCTACCAGTGATGACCTATGCCCATTGCTACACTTAGTGGGCTTGCTAACTTCACACCTACGTCAAGTTCGTAAGGCTGTGGGGGGGGGGGGGGGAGGGTGGCAATATAAGCTGAGTGCCTGAGCACATACAGAATTCAAAATATTTTTTTATGATGAATTTACACACACACACACACACACACACACACACACACACACAAGATAAAAGAAAGATTTACTGCGGTCACAGGATTGGTAACTGCCCACAGAGGCTCTTGGGCGAGACAGGAAGAACAACAACAGAAAGAAAAGTGCTTGCATTAATAGAGAGTTATATTAGTTTGACCATTACAATGAAGAAAAAAAAAAGAGCAAGGCCATGCATCAAGTATTTGACTTGAAAGGAAATATTGAACGATACCAAGAGTATGTTTACATAGCTCTTAATCATGTAAGTATGTTTCAAAGAGTATTAAAATGCAATACATTTCAGAATATTTCTGTCACTTCCGGGGCAGGAAGGTGGGGGGGGGGGGGGGCAAAGGAAATAAATATGAAAGTCAGAAAAGGAGACGGAAAAGAGATCTATTACAACTAGAGAGTGAAAGCAAACTCCAGACTGAAAGGGGATTTCTCACCTTGAAATTCCGTGGTACTGTGTAAGTGTGGTGTCCCGACCAAATCTGCTTGATCAAGTCTGCATAGGCTTTGGCAATTTCACCGTGCATTCCAAGGGGATTTTCAAAGTTTAACTCTTCTTTGTACTCTTCACCTGTGTTGAGTAAGAGAAATATATACAAATTTCAGAGATATAGAGATAGAGAGAACAACAGAGTCAAAGTGGGAGAGAGATATGTCACTCAATAATGAGGGCTGAGACTGTGATTTGTAATATATCTTATTCAGTTTTATACCACATTCGTTTGGTTTGTAACATATGCCTGTACAATATCACATTATCTCAAAAAGTTGTCAATTTTGTCATTTAAAAGTGTGTAAGGACCTAGTAACTGGTCCTAGAACAAGGTAAAGGGTAGTCATACAGGCATGAAATCATTCCTGAAGTTTTTAAAAGTCATTGTTACCATTCCCAATCTCTACATATAACAAATTTCCTCATAAATCTCTGTATTGTCAATATCTAATGTTGTCTAGTCAATCAAAAATAGTACAACAATTATACTAATGATTGCAATTGGTACTGATCTTTGGAACTATGCATTACTTTGATAACAGCATTTTCAAACAAGGAAATGCCTAACACGGAAATAAAGATGGAAATATAATTCATTTTTAATCAAACACTCCTATTACATGTATATATCTGGTCCTTAAACTGTGTAGGGCATCAAATAAAATATCTGAACAGAATACAAAAGCTGTGGCCATTATGAGGTAGGGGAAAAAGTCCAGAAGGGGTACCCACAGAGGCCCCTACTCTCTAAATATGTTAAATATATCAAGGAAACAGGTGAATATTTGAGAGACACCTATACATACATAATGCAAATAAACTATGTAAGGTTTAATGGATCTGCCCCAGAGTACAATGTTAATTTACTGGCATTTTATAATCCTTCCAGATGTTTCAGGTCATCTGATTGTAGATTGCTTGTTGTTCCAAAAACAAAGAAATCTTGGGGGGATCGGTCGTTTGCACGTGCTGGACCTTACCTGTGGAATCAGTTGCCTCAAGCTATCCGTCACATTTTGAATGTTGACTCCTTTAAAGTTGCCCTCAAGACTCATTTGTTCATGACCATTTTCCAGTAGAATTGTATATTATGATGTATATATTTTCATTATCATTATTGTGTCATTCATTTTCATGTGCATGTTTGTGTAAGGATTTTTGTATTTCATGACTTACTTCTTCTACTGCGCCTTGAGCACGTTAACTATGTGGAACTGGCGCATTATAAGTACCCTGTATTATTATTATTATTATTATTATTCAATGGAAAATATAAACAACACAGTGCACATCACTTTTCTTTCCCCACAGTATTACTGAGGTAGGAACATAAAAATCTTTTTGAAGACAAACATACTCACATAAGAAGTATCTAGTAAGAGGTGGTACATTGCTCATGCACTGGAGAGCGGAGTTCATGAAGCATGTGTTGCCAAGATTACTAAGACCACACAGGCCTTCCTTGACCGACGGCTTGGCCGAGCGACCATAGTCTGTGCTGGTGGTGTTGTTATAAGATGGATAGCTATAAGAACTGGTTGGAGAATACAACAAAATAAGCACAGACATGATCAATTATCCTACATACACGTTGTTACAATATGGGCTCCAAAAGCATGTGACGAGCACAATCACCCAAGAGAAAACAAAGACTGGATATTCCCTGGTCAGTAAAATATATGACATCGGATTGTGCACGATACCCCGTTCAGAGTCCCCCTGTCTAGGAGGACCTCTGGAGGACATGCTAGATGAAAACTAGCTATTTTTTATACAAACTCAGTGGGTGGTAAGAGAGACCCCCGTTCAGAGTCCCCTTGTTGTCTAGAGTGAGGTCCGCATACATTTCTGTGGAAATCAGTGGAAGGGTATTTTTTTTTCCACCACAAACAGTGCTGGTCACTGGAAGTGTGTGCTGTGTTTATGCTAGTCTGGTTTTCAGACCGTTTTCTCACACTAATTTCCATTTCAGAATATTTACTGCTTCTAACACCAAAAGAAGTAGCAGGTTAAGCTGATGGGCCTTATCCTTTGACAAAAACGGTGACTTCAAAATCCGCGGGTGCATTTTGTAAAAGGAGTACAGTTGGCAAAGGGTCTGAAAACCAGACTATGTTCACGCCGTGTTTGTGCCGAGACCGTTCAGAGTCCCCTCGTCTGGCGTGAACACAGCACAACCACTAGAGGTTGTGCTAGATACGTGCTAGGCTGTCTAGCATGACATTCACACCAGACTCGTGCCAGACTCACTCCAGACTTGTGCTAGATGCTTACGCCGTGACCGTTCAGAGTCCCCATCGTCTTTCGTGAACACAGCACAACCTCTAGAGGTTGTGCTAGACAAAGTGGGACTCTGAACGGGGTAAAAGTAAGAAGGAAGAAATGATAAATACAGAAATATGTATGTAAGACAAAAAATGCATGATTGTAAAAGTAAAAAAAAAAGCAAAATGAAAGTGTTTTACCAAAAGATGAGCAAATTATGAGAAGCCAGTGTGCACATTGAGATTAAAAAGGGGACAAATTTTGAGATATTGCAAGCCATACAAACACACTGCATGCTACTGTACCTGACAAAATACTAATATGATAATGTAAATTATTTTTGGGGACAAATGCATACCTTATTCCTCACATACCAATCTGAACACACACTGTATGCCAGTTTTGTGTTCAGGCACATTACTCCAGTCATAAGCAAAATTAATGGGTACAAAAAAACTTAAAACTTGCAGAAAAGGACAAGGTATTTCCCATCAATCAATTCAGCCCGTTTCTGTGGGTGACATTTACAGTTAGGAGCATTTGCTTTTGGATTACAAATTGATATAGAACACAATATTGCCCCCTTCATTTTAAAGGTGCATTCTCCTTACACCTGTTTAATATTGGATTCTTGATGAATCGTCAGGTAGGTAAAAAAACTACCCTTCCCAAAAAGGGGGTACACAAACCAGGCTTTCTCTTACCTTCTACTTGATCCTGTTATATATCTACTGTTTGAAGTTGTGCTACTGGAGCTGTCTTTGTAAGAACTATTTGAGGTGCTGTTATTGCTTGTCGGTTGCCGTGGCCACGTGCCATCTTTGTTTTTCTGTTCTATAACAAGGACCTGCATGAGAATAATCAAACAATAATAGCATTGATAGAGAGGAAATAATGGAAGAATGCACATACCTATCTTGTTGTGTCTCAATGGAATACTGCAGGAAACATAAACAAGGGCGGATCCAGGAATTCCGTAAAAGGGAGGCACCTTTACAAACTTAAAGGACAAGTTCACCTTCATTAACATAAGGATTGAGAGAATGTAGCAATATTAGTAGAACACATCATTGAAAGTTTGAGGAAAATCTGACAATCCGTTCAAAAGTTATGAATTTTTGAAGTTTTTGTGCAGTCACCGCTGGATGAGAAGACTACTGCAGTGTATGATGTCACATGCGTACAACAATATAAGGAAAATATAAAGAGAATTTCACAAAATTTCATCTTTTGAAAAAATTACACATTCCCTTGACTCGTTACTGACATATGTTATGGGTAATATTATTCCCATTGCTTTTAGAAAGAGGCAAGTCAAGTGCTCTTTTATTATGCGAAAAAAAGTGAAAATATGTTGAATTTTCTTTACATTTTCTTTATACTGTTGTACTCATATGACATCACAAGCCTTAGTAGTCTCCTCATCCAGCGGTTCCAACACAAAATTTTAACTTTTGCATCGATTGTCCAATTTTCCTCAAACTTTCAATAATGTGTTCTACTAAACATTGCTGCATTCTCTCAATCCTAATGTTTATGAAGGTGAACTTGTCCTTTAAAGGGGGTGCATGCGTCCCCCCCCCATTTTTTTTTTTCTTTTTTTGTTTTTACAAAAAATAAAGAGGGAGCAAGAGCCCTGTGCACCCCCCCCCCCCCACCCTCTGGATCTGCCACTGATACAGCTATAGGCTATTAGCAATAATTCACAACATGTCAAGTCAGTGGTCATGTAATTACACAATAGCATTTTTCTGTTAGTAGGAGGAACATTCTGCTTTCCCATTACCTAAATGAAAAGTGTCAAAGGTCAGAATATGGTAAATGTGACAGATATGTCATATTATCCTCTTTCCATTCTGGTGTGTTCTGAATAAGTTCCGCTTAACAATAAATCCCTTCTAACTCAAAATATCTTCTTCTTTTTCTGACTACATGATTCAACCAAGGAGCTACAATGTACTACAGACACATGGAGTCCCATCCAGCCAACCTTCTTTGATTTAGCTTCGATGCCGCTCCAACGCACGCGCGTATACGCAGCGGGGAGCGGAGCGTGATTTACGACATCTGTGTCCACGTCTGTGGCATACTTGCGCGGGTTTGGCGTTTCTATCGCACGCTTTGGTGGTTTCCGCACTGCGTTGTGATAAACATTACGGAGGGATCGCGTTTTCATCGGACTCCAAATCGTTAGGTATCATATATAACTATGCCATGGGGTTTCGTAACTTGATAACCTTAAAAAAAAAATGAAAATTTGAGAAAAAAAAAATGTGGGATGCAAAAAAAAAAAAAAAAAAATCCTTGTGCAACCTTGAAATTTATGCTCATTTTCCCCTCAAAATTGTACTTTAGACAACTAATTCGGCATACTCTTGAAATAGGCCCCACCGTGTCCGTGCTAAATACAACCCTACCTAAACCTATCCCTAACCCTATTTGATGATGATCAAGTTAACAAATTTCTCATATTTTGTAGAGCGGCTACACATTCTGACAGTGACACCTTGTGCACTTGGTCTATTGTAGATATGTGGCATGCAAAGCAAAGTCGGGGCATCTTGAGAGTTGAACTTTGCGGTTAAATTCCACTTCTAAGTTTTGGGTAATCCATGCATCCAAATATATAAATCACATGACCGAGTATCACATATATAGTATTTATTTTATCAAGCTTCTTACTCTAAATTTTGATCTATTGTAAACTAAGTAACAATTTACTGTAAAACATGATATATTCGCGGCATGAAATTTTCATGAATTGGAGCCGACAGTTCCCACAAAAGTCATGTTTCATGTAGAGGAATTTAAAAGGTGAAGGTAATATGGCATGTTTTTATACATATTTCATCATAACTCACCCATCTCAGGTCCAAATTTTGCGAAATTACGACCACCAGATTCGAAATTTCATTGTGGATTCGATGATTTCGATTGCGCAAACTAAAATGGCTGACTTATGGACTACGCATGCACAAAAGAGACGTGTGTTTGTTTCAACGGACAGAGCTGCGGCATCGAACTCAATCTTGAAAGCGTGCTGCAGCTGTCGCCGGGGGTAAGATTTTGGTGATAACGTCGCTGCGGCACTTTGAAGTTAAGTGCGTTGCGTAAAGCGTTCGGTCGTAAAAATTCTGTTGGGACTCCATGTCTGTAGTAGCTCCTTGATTCAACAAAGTCATACATACAAAAAAACTGTATCTGGGATAAGACATAATGAAACAAAAAATAGACTATACAATTCTCATTGTTTGTAACACTTCAAAACACAATATGACTTAGTGGGACGCACAATGAACATGATCAGTGGAAAGTCTGACATGAATCGTGTTCAATGTTCAAAGCCAAAGGGGAAGATTTGTTAAAATGGAATTCTGCCTAGTCAAAAGCGAGTCTGAGAAGAAAAGATAATTGTAAAGCACAAAAGTGAAAATTTGATCAAATCAGGAAAAAAACAATAATGAAGTTATTTGAATTGTGAAAATTAATTTCGCTATAAAACATTCACATTTCTGGCACAGTTGTATGATTATGCACATAGTGGGTTATGATGGTAATATGGCATTGCCTCGAAGTTTGCAAGATACAGTTTATAATGAAAATCTTGAAATCTTGCATTTTCTTTTCTTTTTTGTTTAAAATTAATTCTGCCCCATTATCAAATCCTAATACATCTGACTGTTCTCTATTAAGTTTCCTACTGTAACATATGTTTTATACTTTTATAGTAAATGAATTGAATTTGTCCCTTTTCTTTTTTGCACACCATCAGTGGGAAATTGTCAGGTGATGTCATCAAGTGCTCACTCATTTGCATTTTATATCCATTAATCGAGAACTGTTCTGCACAAAAACAGTAAATTTTTAACATTCTATAGCTTCCTCACTTTCAATCCAATTTTCATAAAATTTTCATTGTTGCGCATGTAAAATCTTCCTTTTCCTTTTTTCCTGACTACCTTTTAACTGGTCTGGAACTCCCTTTCAAGTCACAAAGAATTACCTGTCCTTGATACAGCCCAGCATCTTGTACTGTATTCTCCCTCTTACTGAGTTGCTCGTAGGTATTACTCATGTACTTGTTCCATATCCTGGTCTCCTTCTCCTCCTCAATGTTGAATAACTTCCTCATCTCATTCTCTATCGTTTCTGCAGGGATGAAATCAGAAAGTAAACACTCGACTGCATTCGGGGAGACAAATAGTTTTAAAAGGGACAACAAACAAGTTAGGCTTTAGTGGTGTCACATCATATGTTTGCATTCAGCATTCAAATACTGTATACGCTAATATTTAGCTAGTCTAATTTTTCTCGAATTGGGACTTCCTCACAATTTGTTAAAATTGTGATCGTGAAGTATGGTAATGAACGGAGAAATGTAGGTGTGCATGCTGCATTTATGTCGGGATCAGAGTTACTACTTTCAGGTGTTGCTAAATTCACAAAGAGCAACCAAATAGCGAGATTTGCATAAATAAAAGCCCAGTGAAAATGCATACAGTACACAGTATTGATTTTTCCTCATTTTGAGTCACACTGTGAGACTTGATGCAGTGCATGATGATAAAATCCATGATAATAGAGAGGTAGGCTGAGTTTATATTGATGATTATGAAACTGTGTCAAAGTAAAGAACTTCTACAAAGGAGCATCCACATAAAATTCACCATAACACATACAGCTTTGCTATGATAATAATGTACAAAGATTTTCTGTGCTCAAGTTATTGCTTACATGAGGCTCTCATAACCAGAATGTCACATGATGTTGAAATTATTGAATTACAGATACAGTGTAATGTCTCCTACATAATACTAACAAAGGTACTGGTACACCAGGTACTTTCAATTTTTGTAAAGTGGAAATTACATGTAACTCCATGTAAAAAGTTTTTTTTTAAACGGTTAAAATACACAACAAAATCAAAAAAGTTGTATTGAACTCAGACTCAACATATCATAGTTGTGGGACCTTGATGCTCCACAAGTGTGAAAAGAGTGAAATTGACCCTGGTCAAAATTCTACAGAACTTACATTGTAGGGTGATCATATATTCTCATAAGTCTCCCATTAAAGTATACACATGCCCTCACTAAATTTCCTGTTTTTAGTAAGCGAAATAAAAAGAATTGGGCATTCATCACATCAAATAATATGTAAGGTATTAATAACCTTAAATGAGGACCTTTAACCTGTTGAAGACTAGCTCTGGAGGGCATTCATGAAGCACTTTGTTAGATATTCTTCTGACAATCTATTATAAGCTACTGAAATCCTTGTATCTGATTGGCTGAGAACAAATTTGTCCAACAAATTCATCAGACAAAACACTTTATGAAATGCTCCCCTGAGTATACAGTGTACTCCAGCAGGTGTTTATGGGAAATGCATATTGTAGCAAAATCAGCTCTTTTTCAACGAATTAAGAGGTAACAGACATGTACATATTCTCCACCAAATTAAAAAAAACAAAACAAAAAACAAACAAACTTATGCACCACTTGCGAGAATATGACATTTCTTTTTTCTTTTTTTTTTTGGTTTGTTTTTGGTTTCCTTTTTTGTATTATATTCATTAAAGTAAACCTCTACATTGGAATAAATTTCACTTTAATTGGAGATATTCCAAGTTTCACAATGCTCACCAACTGTCATATCCATCAGCATACATGTAGCAGTTGAATACTACAACTGCCAGTCACTATCCTTTTCCAGTACTAACATCTGGAATAGCATGGCATCCTTGCCACTTACTAGTGAATTATTATAAAACTAGTCTTGGGAACATCAAATTAATCCATCCAGTAGCCACAATGCTCGCCTGTAAGCCCACCCTGTATGCGCTATTGTGAGTGTGATACAAACCCATCATCGTACAGCTCCTCTGTTTGATTTGACGTGTGACGTCCTCCGCAAAACAATCAAATAATCACTTGGTTTGGTGTACATGCAGAGGATCTTGTCCCACCCTTGTGACATGTCACCCCCTTCTGAGCCACTTAAGATGTCATGACATTACAGAGGGCGGCATTCCCCACATATCCAGGCCATTGCATCAAATGTCAGAGGTGACAGTTGCTGTATTTGTTTTTCTTTGAGGGACGACACTCCATCAGGGGGTAGTAACCTCAATTTGACGACAATAAAATGAGGTTTCACTGAAGACTTTTTGGTCTTTCTGACTTTCCAACTTTATATTGAATGTTGTAATGCTCTTACATATATTACACTGTATCACATCATTTTCCCAGTTGGTTATGCTGCCTTTAATAACTAACATGTTAACGGAAGACAGAGTGCTAAGCTAAATAATTGATGACTGCAAACCTGTACAGGCCAAATTAAAAAATGTATTTTCCTCCCTAAATGTACATGTAATGCACCCAAGAGGTACAGAGTAATTTCAGTAATCACCTACTATTCCCATTGGGTGATTACTTATTTACAAGGAGGCTCTGAGAATACAGACACTGCATGCTGATAACTATCTCAAAATTGCATTTGTGACTGTATTTTAGGCATGAAGGCTTATGTAGCATATGACCACAACATCGCCCTGCCAGTCATGCTGTTTCAAATGTCACTTCAAAACAGACTGACGTAAATTCTTCTCATTAATCTAGTAGAAGTACAAGATCGCATAATTATTTGAATCGCATTGAATCGAGTAATCATGCAGGAATCTAAATCTGTCCATCTGAACTGACACACTTGTAATTGATGAGAAATTTTTGTATCACATGCACTGAGATACATAAAACATTGCTTTGTGGATCTTTATTAATCGGGTCCACACCCCCTTCCCCCCCCCCCCCCTCTTCCCGAACGAATGCTGTAAAGTCAGAGACAATCATGGCATGAAACTTTCATGAATTGGAGCCAAAAGCCCCCTGTTTTGCGGCATGAAATTTTCATGAATTGTCACTGGCATTCAATGCATTTTGTAGGCGAAAACTATTGCATGCATACAACTGTCGCGAATCTTGGCTCCTTGCGAAATTGGCAAAAGTTTCATACACAAGAAAATTTCATGTTTCACAGTGAGGGTTTTGATGAATTGTGAACGAAGTGTCAAATAGTTTTGCACAAAAAACACTTATTCATTTACTTTTTAAATACAACTGTTTGAAAGACTCACCTATCGTGTCAGCCTTGCTGAACTTCTGAGAAATGACCTTGTCCGGCTCACTGTGCTCGCACAGTTTGAACTCCATCAGGTACACCTCCACTTTGCAGTGCTTGACAAACATTCCATACTCCACAACCTACAGAGGAATGAAATTAGGAGCGAAAACAGTTCTTGGTGGATTGCCTGTCATGTCAGCGTGGCGAGCTTCTAATCCACGAAAGGTCAACATGATATTCTGCCCTAGTGGAAGAGTTAGAACCTCAGTCTTGCAATTTCACAACACTTTTCCAGAAATTGATATTGCAAGTAGAGCTAAATGACATGCAAATGTATTACTTAACTTACATTTGCATGTCATTTAGCTCTACTAGGCGGCAAAATTTGTCACTAAAATCCTGCCTTCTCTTGGGTTGAACATACATATATGAATTACTGAATAGAATATAGGCCAAAGATACTTGTAGAATGAGTCTATATCATCAGGGCATGCATGAATCGTACATGTACATATGACTAATCTGTGGAAGCCATTATTTCAGTCTATCAATCACTCCAATACAGGATGCTTGCAACAATTTCTCTTCCTTGCTGGTATTTCATGTTTGTAGTAATTGTACACTGAGGTTTAATAAAAACCATGGGAAAGTCACCTTTCTCGGCATTGGGGGCTGGTTGGCAACCACACCGTACCACTTGGTCAGCAGGTTCCATGCCTCAGTTGGCACCAAGACATAGTCCAACTCATCAATGAGATGCTCTTTCAGAGTACCCACTTGACCGTCTGTAGTGACCGATTGATAAAGATCAAATAGACATTTACACAACTATAGCATCAACTGTACAGGTGACTCCTATTATAACAAATTCTTTAGGATGGGCATTTTTCTTTTGTTAAATTGAAATTTTTTGTTATAGACAAACAGTAAAGTACAGTAGATAAAGAAGCACAGACAAAAAATTTTGGGACCTGAATTTTTACAACATCGCTGTGAAGTTGCATTCTAAACATGTTTTTTTTTTTTTTTCAATTCAATCATAGTTTATTTCCAATCCAATCAATCAACGAGAATCAAGGAAAAAGAAAAGAAAAAAAAAAACATAGTACAAATTTCCAATCAACGAAAATCAAAACGTAGTACAAAGTATACATGTCATGAAATGATATTGTTCAAACATTTGCAAAAGATTCATGTAGTATCCGAGATAAATTATATAACAACATATGTTTGAGGAACAATACATTATATCCTTCGTGGACGTGCGGAAAATAGATTCGATTGTGGAAAATACTGACCCACTAAAAAGCAAAGCTTGTTGGACGTGGATCGCTAGATAAGTAATGAGTAAATAATACATTATTCGAGGGTTTTTCATAGCTATTATATTTGATATAGACTATTTAAATCATTTGTAAAAAAGATATATATGTAGTTATATTGAGATACGCAGGTCGGGAAAAAATATATCAAATATCAGTGCTAATGCCCGGACACTGTTCACTGACCTCGTGTAGCGGAAAAATATGACAAGGACAACACACACGTATGCACATTACCCACACACATATAAGACAGTACCGAGAGGAGAGAAGACAGTAACAATAGAAGTCTACGAAGAGCAAAAGATAGGAGAGGAAGAGGAGAGAAGAAAGAAGAGAGGTCCGCATACAGAACACGCAAAGTGCTGTGACATCAGGGCAGGTGAAAGCTCAAGCGTAAATTAAAACAATTTGAATTATCTAAAATTATAAGTAGAGAGTAGATGTTTTCTGAATTTGTATTTAAATGTGACAAATTTGGGGGAATCTTTTAAACTATTATCTAAATTATTCCAAAGCTTGGGTACGGTATAAAGAAATGTACTTTGGGCATGTGCGGTTCTCATTAATGGAAGATGAAATTCACCGGATCGTCGCGTGGGGTAGTTATGTACATGATTGTTTCGATGAAATAAATCATGAAATATTTTAGGTAAAAAATTACTGTTATAATTGAACATAAACTGGCCAAGTTGAAACAGATACAAATCTTTTATTTTTAGTATTTTATGGTAAAAAAACAAAGCATCTGTATGTTCTCGGGTATGTAGATTAAAAACAATTCTGAGCGCTTTCTTTTGCAATAAAAAAAGTTTATCTAGTAATATCTGATATAGTATTACCCCAAGCAAGAATCCCGTAGTTTAAATAAGGTAATATCAAACTAGAATAAAGAGTTAATAATGCAGATGAAGGAAGATAATATTTTAATCTGTTCATTACGCCAATATTCCGTGAGATAATTTTACATATGTTATTGATATGATTCCTCCATGAAAGCTTGTTATCAATACAAACACCAAGAAATTTAAAGGTAGAAACTTCTTCTAGGGGAGTAGTATCAAATGTTATATTGCCTGGGAGGCTGTCTAAAGAGTTACTAAAAAGCATACATTTTGTTTTTTGAATATTTAGTGACAATTTATTTGCGTATATCCATTGCATAACCTTTTTCAATTCTTCATTTAATGTTCTTGTTAAGATATTTGGGTCTGGGTGGGAAAAGAAAAGGTTAGAGTCATGTTTCTTTTTAATGTCAGTGCACTCTGTGTCTATGCAGATTTTCTACAGCACGCAATATAAAAAAAATTAATATCACAGCACTTAAAATGATGACACAAAATCAGTCCTCAAACAAGCCTTACAAATCAAGGTGAAAGTAGTGAAGGTATTGTTTGCATGATTTGTGGTAACTGATTCCAGATGTGGGGCATGGGACTAGAAAACACTGTCATTGCTAAAAAGTGAAACACCTGTACTGGGAATATGGGGGAGAAAAAAAAAATTGCTGTCTACTGAAGAACAATGTTAGGGTATAGTCAAACATCTCACCCACCAGAAATTTGCTGTCAAAGCAAACAGTCACGAGGACTGTTAACTTGTGTTTTCATTCTAACATCATATCAAACATATTTTTCACACACGCCAAAGAACCCTTAAAGGTCCAGTTTACCTTTGGGAGCAGTGATTTTAAAAATGTTCAAGATATCACATTTTATGCATATGTGTAGGTCTGTTGTATCACAAAACATCCTACCATATGAAATTTTTGCAATAAAGTCTAAAATATAAGGAGATATCAGTATTTTTCTCAATAAACCGTAACTGTAGACGGTTTAATCTAGAAGCATTCTTATTATAACTATTGTTCACATTTTGTGTATTTAACGATACTTAACATTGAATGTATGGATTCAATTTTTTACAGTGGTTGTTTCTATCCCTAACTCACATTTCAGAACTATTTTAAAGCACTAATGGTGGGTTTTTGTTTTATCTGCAAATGGTAAATTATGCCTTTAAAGGGATGTTACAGTTTTGGTTGAGATGGGACTTCAGGTTTCCAACTTCTTTTGATGATAATTTTTTTGAGATACAGTTGAACCTCTCTTATCCGGCCTCCCTTTATCCGGATCTCTCTATTATACGGACGCAATCTCGCCGTGATTTTTTTTAATAATTACGGAAGGAAAGGGGGATTCCCAACTCAATCTAACAATGGCGACCTACAGTCGACTTTGCCGAGTACGGTTTATTTTCAAGATCTACTTGATACATTTCTTAATAATTATTTAGGTAAATCATTCCAAGAATTTATAAAAGAAAATGATTTCATTCTTGCAAACACGAACCTCTATTTTGGGGTCTCTTACTGAGTGTAACAATGAAAAGGTGGCAGTATACACATTACTACATGTGGTACTACAATGGGCTACATCAGTACATGTGTATGTATATGTAAGCATTGAGTCGCCCGTATCCGGCCAAATCCCTTATCCGGATGAGCACCGGTCCCGACTTGTCCGGATACGAGAGGTTCAACTGTAATGAGAAATCTCCTATGCTATATGAAAGAGCACATAATTTTACGAGGAATTCAAAGTTTATTTGATGAATATTGGTTTTGAAATGGCTGACATATCCATTCAAAACAAAGCGATCCTAATAAAAGGTGGGACCAACCTTTAAAAAGAATGCTTTGTTTTTTAATGTCTCATCCATTTCAAAACCAATTTTCAACAAATAAGCTCTGAATTCCTCTTTAATGGTATGCTCTGTTACATTTCACAAATGCACACTGTTTACCAGAAATGTGATTAACATCGAAAGTTTTAATTGGGCAATATGAATGCAGATTTCAGAAATGTACCTGCAAGGACATATTACCTGCCCATATCTTTATTATTTTCTTTCAAACAGTAATGACTACCATGTACATTCTTATTTTGCCATTTTTGCACACATACAAACATGATGCACTTCTTTTCTCACTATTTTCCCTCCAGTTTATCAATGTAAGACCAAATGGCAATATATCTTGTCGTATTTTGTCAAACAATATGGATATGAGTGATAGCAAGGTTACTTGTCATTAGCTACATTTCTTACCAACAAATATCCCCGAGTTGTCCACTGGACCAGGGTTGGAGGCATCGTTGCCCATGTTGTAGACGTCCCAGCTATCATAGCCAACATACTTCTTCCACTGTTTATACCATCTGCTGTCAATCAGGTACCTGGTGTTTCAAAGGAAAAAGGAGGGGGGGGGGAATAAATATATTTCAAACATCTGAATTATTTAATTATGACATCAATATTGTAAATCCATAATTGAAAGAGTGTATACAGCGTCACATCAAACACTACATTATGACATTCACGAACCCCATAACAAAATAGCGAACATGAAGCGGTCTCCAAGGGGAAATTTCCCTGACAGATGTGCAATGGAAAACGCCATTGCTACAGCCAATGAGATATCAGTTTGGTGAGCAAGTCACTGTGCAAAAAAGTGCACACATAGGCCTGAATTCTCAAAGCTGGAATAACTATTCCGGGGAATAAATTATTCCACCTTTGAAAATAGATTCCGGGGAATAAATCGCATCATTTTACGCCACGAGGGCCTGATTTGCATAAGAGGCGTAATAAATCAGCGGAATAAGCGGCGTAATAAAGTTATTCCAGCTTTGAGAATTCCGGCCATAGTGTTGTACAGTTGTGGAATCCATAACAGTTTCAACAAAATCTTCCAAACAAGCTGAAATTGACCAGTATTGCAAATAAAGGTCCTCACCTCTAGACTTTCTCTGTCTCTAGAACTTGTAGAGTCTACTACTGTCTACAGGTATGTTGGTACATGTAGATCTAATTCTTGACCAAAAAAACAAAACAAAACAAAACACGTTTTAATAGTTACTTTTTGCAGTAATCCCAATCGTACCTCCAAGGAAGCTACATGGATACTGGGATGCAAATCGCGTTGTGTGCCAATGGAGGTATCAAAGTGACATGGTTGTGCATGGCTCTCTTATGTTCAATAAAATCTAGAGTGTCTGTGCAAGTAAAAAACAGTGATCCCTTTCTTCAGCATGTGGAACCCAGCAAGAGGTTGCATCTTGTTGATGAAGGGCAGTGCAAACTCTCTGAATATGGCTGGGTTTGGAGTGAGTACCACAGATCCTAGTAAATTATTCCATCTATAGTCGAAGTGACCTTGGGAAAGTTGCAAATTTGAATATGTCTATTGTAGCTGTGGGTATTACATATGTACAATTTGGCTGGGTGGTAATGTCTTCCGAAGTAGGTTGCTGGTATTGACACCCTGAGGAAAAGGCATGCAGACCAGTTGATGATGTAATCGATGGAAAAAGGAGCATTGAAAGAGGAGGCGGTGAGAATGGAGGCTGTCCAATCATTTGTATACACAATGTAGTTTGTTGCTGTTTTGAAGTTGTAATGTCTGAATGAGCAATGTAGACATAGACTGGGGTATGTTTCGTGAAGTCATCACATAAAAGTCTTTCAACAAATTTCATCTCAAAATGGCCAAGCTGCTCATATGGAGTTATGTACAGAGATAAAATCCACTTCATGGACTTGAGTCTCTCACAAGTATGTCTTTTTATGTGGAAAAGGTCTCTTATAAGACTTTCATGATGAAACTAACCTGAAGTTTTATGTTCGACAGTTGTAGCTGCACAGCTAGAGCAGGCTAGACCATAACTACATTGTACCACCAGCCCTAATGCGAAGCATGTTCGGGCTATAGAAAGATGTCAAGATTTGGTACTTCTTACAAGTACTGTAACAGTAACACTGTACATGTTTGTAGACTTCTTTTGGAGGAACCAAATTTTGTGCAGCACGAGTTGTCAACAATCAATTAGGTCCTACAACGTATCTAGTAGGCACTAGTAGGCCTAGGCCCTACACCTAGACCTCTACCAGTCTAAGTGAAGGGTCCTAATCTATTCAAATTTTCAATAAATCAAATTTTGATGTTGAATTACACAGGCAAAGACACCACTGCATCTACATTGTACGTGCACCAAATCCAATACACTCGCAGTCCAAACATGCTTCACTTTTGGGCTGGTCGCAGTTAGGAAGGCATCTAACTAACGTTAAATTTGATAGCGCAAATGGCAGGGAAAAAGTCTTGTCTCATTCAAACGGTTAAGTTAATTTAGGGGGCCTAGATTAAAGTAAAATCACGTCCGTGTACACTGTAACTGCAACAAGTATTACTTTGCTGTAGGCCTAGTGTAACTTTAATAAGATGTAAAGGTTCATTAGACATGACTCTATTTTATTTTTAACAGTTAGACATGACTGATTGTTAGAGGTTTCTACTAAAGTCAAGACTTGTGTTGTGTACATGTATTTGTAACCTGCCTGGGTTAATTGAATGAATGTACTAATAGATCTATTTACAACAAGTAAGTTTAACGTTAGATTAGAGCCGTAAGATTAGAGCCAAAGCAAAGAGGGTCTACGTAGTCTAGACTATAGGCCTAGAAAAATAACAGAAATGTAGACTATATGTACTAATAATAGTTAATACTAACATGTTACTGGATTCTAGTCACATTATTAGACAGTGTCAGTGAAGATACGACGCGACGCATTCTATGGTGTAGAATGGGAGCATAATAATCCAATGAGGTAAAAAACACTGCATGTAATTTTAATACGCTAGGGCTTATATAGAGTGCCGTATACGCCGGCTTGCAGCAGCGGTCTTCTGTGACTTCACTGTAAAATTATAACGTGTAGTCTACGGTAGTCGTATGCTGATTCATTCTTGCCCTGCCTGCTGTGGTTCACGAACGGACGAAGTTCCGTCTCATGCATGCAGCACACACTCCACTCGTACGTGGAAGGATACCGGCTCTTTCTTACGACTGGTTAGAATAGAAGATCCAGTAAAACTACTACTTAAACTCCAACATGGGATAATTTTGAATCATGGCATCTCTTACCATGTGTCCCCTTTTACCAGTGGTGTGTCGAGAAGATCACGAATCATGCGATTTTGCTGTTTCAGTTCAGGAACTCCGGTGCCTCCACCTTCCGCCATGTTGCGCGTGCTGTCAGTAGTGAAATGGCATCTTGGGAATGTAATAACAGTGACGTCATGTGCACGTCCGTTTTTATTTCCTGTACCATTCACGAGAAATATGTGGAGCACTACGTATCTTGAGATAGAGCTCGTGTATATTTTTGCACATTTCACGTTATCAGATGTGACGATTTCATCTGTAGGACCTACTTGCACAATCCTATGAAAAACAGGACGATTGCACTAGTTGCGTGGTTAAAAAGAGGACTTTATCGGTATGAAGTTAAGAAAGGTGATCCTTCCTGCATTTACTACCCGATATCGCATTCATTCTTTATTATTACTATTTTCATAATTTGGTTCAGTAGTGTTTCAATTTCGATTATCATTCCGTCATGCCACATTCCTTTCTGGGTACACAATCAATTAAAACGGAGACGTGGCTGCACAAATGCAGACCGTGAGAATGAGAGCTCAGATTAAAAAAGACATACGTCGGCACGAAAAAAACAAAATACTTTGCGTAAGAGAATCACATTGGATATATTCGTCCGTAAATAATGGTTCGATTATATTTAAATTCTCCCCTCCCTCTCTCTCCCTCTCTGTCTCTGTCTCTCTCTCTCTCTCTCTCTCTCTCTCTCTCTCTCTCTCTCTCTCTCTCTTTCGGGCTTTTATACCTAATCATCGATCATCTTTATAATAGATCCACTAGATTCCGTGAAAGAATTTTACTCAACTTGTTTGTGTGTTCATGTGTGTGTGGCACTGTGTGCCATGATGTGGCCCTACATCTATCGAAGTGGATGACGCGAGTTCTATAAATCGGTTTCACTGTAGGCCTGTATTTTTTAAAGTGATGTTTATATGTTCTTGTCGAAAAATGAAATAAGAAATTGAATTGAATTGAATTGAATTGAATTCATTTGAAGAAAAAAAAGTTGTCTCAATGAGAGAGAGAGAGAGAAAAAAAAAAACTAAGACAATTTCCTTCCGTTTCGGACAAAGAAAACAGCATTCCATAAAGTACCAATTACTAATTTTGAAATTTACAGTACAAGAAAAAAGTGTAGACCTATATATCTCACAAATTAGAATGAAAATGCTTAGGGTGGAGAAAAAGGGGATCTACTAGTAACTCTGATGAGTAAAATTCGTTTGTTCGAAAACATGCACTTTATTGAATTACATTTCACCTTTGGAATGGGCAGTGGCGTATCTGGGGGGGGGGGGGGGCAAGGGGGGCACGTGCCCCGGGCGCCACTCCTTGGGGCGCAAAAAAACGGGGAAAAAATGAGGAAAAAGAAGAAAAGAAAGGAAGAAGAAGAAGAAAAAAAGAAAAGAAGAAGAAGAAGGAAAAAAAAAAAACTCGCCCGGAAGTGGTAGGAAGAATGGTGGGGGGGGGGGGGGCAGAAAACCAAATCACACAAGATAAAAACTAAACATGATGATGACGCGGACAAAATGACAATGTTTATTGTGTTCACACAAAAATTCCACGTTCTGTGAGCTGAAATACAAAAATTTGCGGCTGCAATTTCTTTCGTTCTGAAGCTATCGCCAATTGGATCAAAAGAAGGCGCCAACGGTTTCGAACATACGGGGGAGGGGGGGGGGGCGCAAAAAAACCCGAATCAAACAAGATAATAACAAAACGTAATGATGACGCGGAAATATACAAATTTCGGCTCACTCGCTCGTACTAATTTAGATTATTTTTTCAAGTCCTCGGTTTGTTGGTATAAATCGTTATCTATAAGGCCGTCACTATTATCTTGATTAGAATTGTAAGATTTAATAAGCAAAAAATGACAAGAGTTTCATGATTTGTAAGCTGAAATACAAAAATTTTCGGCTCGCTCGCTGCGCTCGCTCGCCAAAATTTGTATAAAAAAAGAGAAGAAGATAAGAACAAAACGTGACGATGACGCGGACAAAATGACAATGTCTATTGTGTTCACTCATGTCATTTTATATTTAGCAGGAAAAATGTTACACGGAGCAGCGTCTGCAATTTCATTCGTTCTGAAGCGATCGCCGATTTTATCAGAAGAGGACGCCAACGGTTTCGAACATAAGGGGGAGGGGGGCGCAAAAAAATCAAAAAAGATAAGAAAAAAAAAACGTAATGATGACGCAGAAATATACAAATTTCGGCTCACTCGCTCGTACTAATTTAGAGTATTTTTTCAAGTCCTCACTTTGTTGGTATAAATCGTTATCTATAAGGTCGTCACTACAATTGTGAGATTAAGAGCAAAAAATGACAAGAATTCCATGTTTTGTAAGCTGAAATACAAAAATTTTCGGCTCGCTCGCCAAAATCTATCAAAATTCATTACATTCAAATCACCCTCAAAAGATCCCTTTTAAGTGCTTGAAAAAGCATCATGTGGACCTTGTTTAAAGTCCCTACCGGGATGGGGTTGGGGTTGAACACTTTTTCAGAAATTAGGGGCGCAATTTTCGTGCTTGCCCCGGGCGCCGTTTTCCCTAGATACGCCACTGGGAATGGGAACTTGAATTAAAAGGAATATCATGCTTCCAAAAGTTGTAAGAATTGAAACTTTAGAACGAATTATTATTATACTATTGTTTTACCAGCTCAGCACAAGATTTGTTGAGAAATAACATTTGCTGGGCCCTATGTGGAAACACACGTACACTGTAATGGAGATTTTTTTCCAATTTTTGTAGATTGATCAGTGGGTACTTCTTATACTCCTGTGGTGATCGCGCAGTTTCTAAAAATGAAGTTCGCCTTCTTCTTCTTCTTCTTCTTCTTCTTCTTCTTCTTCTTCTTCTTCTTCTTCTTCTCCTTCGTCTTCATCTGCTCCTCATTTATTTTGATAGACCTGCTGTCCAACACCCCCACCAGGACCGGGCCAACCAGATATAGGGCCAATCTGACAGGGGTGCGTTGATGTTGGTAGCGCGGAGAGAGAAGTTATATAGTCGCTTTGCTCTTGGATGCAGTGATTATAAGGGCAGCTGCTGTTTGAAAAAAAAAAAAAAAAAACCCTGTTGGTAATTTCAGTCACTCTGTGACATCGCTCTATGACAGTCCATCGACAATCATGTGATTGTAGACCTACCTGTTTTCGCCTTCTACAAGTTTTATCCCAATCCCCGCAGTTTTGTTTGCGGGGATTGGGCTAAAGGAGATCAACCCTTCGGACCGGACGCAGGGCTTTTCGTACTGGGATGGATGGGCGACTCGCGAAATAGATTTCGTATAGAAATTCTGCCAGCATGGGAAGATATTAGAGAATCTACTTTGATATGAACTTGGAATTTATAAACCCAAGCATATATGTCCCGTGGACATAGAGTAAACTACATGTACATTATGTTATAAAAACATTTCTTGGTCCATGTATTTTACAGTGCTCTCAAGTCAACCACAACACGACTCCCTCTTATGAGTCATACAACATGTGCATAATGTTACCTTCTCTTAACAACGTATCTAATGTACATTCTTTCAATAGCTTGATTGGACCTTGCAGTCATGAGATTGTTGAACCTAGCCATTTGACACTTATTCAAATTTGATCGTTTATAAAATGAAATAAAATAGAAATAAAAAAGCTAGGCCATTCGAATGCAAGGGGAGGTACTTTTCTGATTCTTTGAATGATATAATGCATGGTAACTCTTTACGTGCTATGATGTCATAGCAATTAAAAAATACTGATTGGACAAATATATCTGCAGGATTATCCGGAAATTCAATTTGATTAGATAATCATGTATAGCTCTTTGATAATGATAAATAAATCATTGAATACATGATATTCAAATTGAGCAATAAAGGCATTATGCATGTAGGCATTATAAAGGGCAAAACATTACAAAAGGCATCTTATGATATTAACAAAATCGTATATGTCGAAATATCAAAATGGAAATATGTTGAAGAAAGAGGGAAAACTAGCTTATGTAAATTACGTGCATATCTATCTAAAAGAATATAGTAATTCGTCCTAAAGATACTATTGTCGAGAATGAAGGGTCTGAAAACGGTTAAAGAATATAGTATCTATATGTTTCGATTTCCACTGAATGATTTTTTTTTTACCATCAATATTGAAAATTTTGATGTAATAGTCGCCGTCCACATCGTGGCCTTCCCTCAAGTTGAAACTAAGATCGATAACGACACCACCAATGATTTTTCATGCTCCCCTGAGTTCTCTGCCACCCTGATGCACGGATAACTTAATTCGAAGGCAGTTCTGTTTTGAGAAGACTGCTGCTCGTCCCGAGCGTTTCCGCTGTCGGTGAGTTTTTCCTCCAGTTGCTTGAAATCTTTTACAGTTTTTATTTTTTTATCTATGTTTTATTAAACAAAAAATGTACAAAATCACACTATTTACAATAATTTACATTATCAAAATAACACGATCACTGAACATTGTAAAGTAATTGATAAAAAAAAGGCAGAACATTAAGTTACAAAATACAAATACGATCTTGTTCAACGGCGAAGTTCCGAGATGGGAAAGGAGAATCCAAAAAAACAAAAACAAAACAAAAAACAAACAAACAAACAAACAAATTGGTTCATTAATTTTCAATTCAAAGTTTATTTCATTTTTCGACAAAACATATAAGTTACACTTCTTTTGACAACAGAGAATAAGGTAAACAGAACACTATGTATCAAAAAGAATGTACAACAATTGAGAACCTTATAGTAATTATACATTGTAGTAAAAAAGAAACAGAAGTGATCGAAATGAAGTACATTATTGTATATACTTTGCCTAAAGTGCGAAAAATGGAGAGACCCACTAAAAAGACAGAGCTTGTAGAATGTGGGCCCCTCTGGAATAATAACATCAATGCAATGGGAAGATTAATTAAAGCATTATAAATACAAAAGGAAAAAAAAAAGAAAAAAAGAAGAGGAAGAAGTCTGGAAGCCCACTGAGAATTAGATTCACAAATAAATACACTTACTTATGTAGACGTGAACAACATAGGATAAGACTAGACAACAAAACAACAGCTGGAGAAAAGGCTGTACGGGACAAAACGGGATGGACAAGACTAACAGACGCGAACAAACATGAAACAAGACTAGACAACAAAACAACTACTGAAGAAAAGGCTGTACGGGACAAAACGAAATGGACAAGACTAACAAACAGTTCACGACAAAATAGCAAACAAAAATGCGCATATTATATTTACAGAGACAGCGATCTTCGACAGAAGCGTGTCAAGAGAAACAGATGATATAGTTGTGGGGGAAAAAAAAGTGATATTGTAACGCCTGAAAGGAGAAAAGCAATGAAATGAAGGGACGTATGAACAGGAATAAGACAGAAATACAAGTCTTTGACTCTTTTGGCGATAGCGTAGATGGCAGTAGACATTCAAAAGATTACAATTGATTCTTCATAGAGGAGAAAAAGTGAGTAAATCAGTATAGGCTATGTGAGAAAGAAGGCCAAATGGCTAGTTCAGTACTGTAGAGTCATACGACTGCAATAGAAAGGACTTCAGTCTCCTCTTAAAAGAATATATGGATAGGGCGTTTTTTTATTTCATGATTCAAGGAATTCCAATAATTTGGGCCTATATGAATAAGTGTATTTTTAGCAAGGATCGTGCGTAAAAGTGGTAAATGAAATTCATTGAAACGCCTAGTGGGATATTCATGAAATGATTGGTTTTTTAGGAACATAGAATCAAAGATTGATGGAAGCAAACTATTACAATACTTGTACATGAATTGGCCTAAATTGTACAAAACAGATCTTTAATTTTTAAAAGCTTGTTAGAGGCAAACAACGTGTTTGTATGAGAACGTACAGAGGAATGGCAGATAACGCGGAGGGCTTTCTTTTGCAAGAGGGACACTCTTTCAAGTAAATTCTGATGCGTGTTGCCCCAAACTAAAACTCCATAATTCAAATGAGGCAATATTAACGACGAATATAACATAAGTAATGTTGTTTTTTTTTGTGGAATATGAAATTTCAATCTATTAATAACACCTATACGCGATGTTATATTACAAACATTATCAACATGTGATTTCCAAGAAAGCTTATCGTCTACAATAACCCCCCAAAATTTAATATTTGAAACTCTTTGTAGATGAGAATCATCTAGAATTATATTTGTGTTTAAACTATCAACAGTATAACTAAAAATCATATATTTCGTTTTTTGAGCATTAAGTGATAACTTATTAGCTCTGACCAAATTTGTCACTTTATTCAATTCAATGTTGATTTTGTGAACGAGAAAATCAATATCATTATGGGCAAAAAATACGTTGGTATCATCTGCAAAATGAATAAAAGAGAGATCATCAGATACACGACAAAAATCATTTATATAAATAATGAACAATAACGGCCCTAAAAGACTACCCTGTGGGACGCCACATTTAACTTCTCTGATAACTGAATCATTATTTTTGATTGTAACAAATTGTTTTCTATCGACTAAATAACTCTTGAACCACTCCAAGGCCTTCCCACGTACACCATAATGCGATAATTTATAAAGTAAAATGTCATGATTGATGGTGTCGAAGGCCTAGGAGAAGTCCAAGAAAATTCTAACTAAATGAGAATGATTATCAATGGCATGAACTACTCTATCAACGAAATGTAAAAGAGCATGCGAAGTACTATGTCTCTCACGAAAACCAAACTGAGAGTTCGCAAAAACTTCATGTACCTTCAAAAAATTGATCATTCTCTTATAGATAAGTTTTTCTAAAACCTTAGACAGTGAGGACAATAATGAAATTGGGCGATGATTACTGACTACAAGTTTATCACCTTTCTTAAATATTGATATCACTTTAGCCAATTTCATTTTATCCGGAAACACACCATTAAAAATTGACAAATTAAATATATGAACAAGTGGATCAGCAATCGAGGAAATAACACCCTTAAACATAAAATTATCTATCTCATCATAACCAGAATTTCGTTTGTTCTCAAAAGAGGAAACTATATAAATAATTTCAAATCTATTAGTTGGTGTAAAAAATATGGAATAAGAGTTGCGCTGACCTAAAAATTCAGTGAAATGAGTTTCTGTTGCAGGAATAGTTTGAGCATAATTTTCACCTATTTTTGAAAAATAGGAATTAAAGATATTTGCAATGTGAAGAGAATCATTAATCAATTCATCATTCATTTTGATTTTATCAATGTCAGAGTTTTTACTCGGAACATTCATGGCCTGTTCTAAAACTTCCCAGGTAGTTTTCATATAAAACCTTTATCTCGAGAATTGCTTGAAGTAATATCTTTTCTTTTCAGAACGTAAAATCATTGTCAGAGTATTTTTGTATGATGTATATCTATTTTTCGATCGCTCAGTTTTTTTCCAACTTATACTTATAATATAAACGATTTTTCCTATTAATTGAACGAAGGATTGATTTTGAGATCCAAGGTAACCTGGGTGTTTTTTTATAATCTGTTCTATCTTTTTTTTTTTGGAATTACATCATCTAAATGATGATTGAATATTTCCATAAAATTATGAAAAGATATATTGATATCATCGCTGCCAAACACTCCTGACCAGTCAGGGTGGGGTGGGGGTGGGGGTGGGGGGGGGGTAGGAAGGAGAAGGGGGGAGGGAGGAAGAGATCTGACACAATAGATCAACATAAACCAGCAGAGCTTGTATAGGATGAATACTTCCCATACACTTGTGTGCATTGCATGCATCCTCTATAGTGGAGGTCATATTTCTTATTTGACTTTTTAACATCATAAATGTGTTTTTGATGATATTTGCCCCTACATTATATGAGAAATTACACATTCAAGGGTTATAAAGCTTCTCAAAGGGACACTTTTGAAAATCATGCCCTTTGGGTTTTTGTTTTTTTTTTTCAAAAATAAATCTTGCAGTGTTGATCAGTTCTTCATAAGATGAATACATAGATGCAGGCAGTTATCCTTGATTATGGGGGTGTCATCATCACCTTATTGCCTACAAAGTACTTTGAATTTTAAAAGACTTTGTTTTGTCAAACAGACTAACTTCATGTATTTTGAGCTGTTTCAGTGGTAGCCAAAACAAAGAAATACATTAAAATAACATAGTCATTCAAAGTTGTGTGATACTGATGACTGCTATGTACAAAGATCTAGTACTACAACAACATAATAAGAAAACAAATTGTAGCCAAGCAGAGTTGGAGGGGGGATAGAGGAGAGGGGTGGGGGGGGGGGGTAGAGGAGGGGGGGGGGGGGGGATAGGAAGGAGAAGGGGGAGGGAGGAAGAGATCTGACACAATAGATCAACATAAACCAGCAGAGCTTGTATGGGATGAATACGTCCCATAGACTTGTGTGCATTGCGTGCATTCTCTATAGTAGGGCTCACACGGGTAAATAAATCCCCATAGAGACGTGTGTTAAAATTCAAATTTCAAAAAATTCTGTAAAATAGGTGGGAGAAATGAGGTGTTTCAGCTTCACTAACCTGGATAAGTAAGATATACCCTTTCATCCATCAAATTTCCAGGGTAGGTTCTTCGGCTCAAATTCTGTCCAAGGGTCCGCAAAGCCAGACTACGTGTTCTTGTCACCCAAAAAATCACCTATTTTCCGTACACGTGCCCAATGAAATATAGTCCCCTCAAATTCCATCAGAAAAGCTTTCATCTTCCAACCAAAATGCAGTTTGTAGAGGAATTCATACTCAATATCTACACCTATTCAGTTTTTTGCCAAACTACATCATTGATCTTTGATTATTTTTTTTTTCTTCATTATGCTGTGAAGGGGTCTGGGACAGTCCATTTTATTTACAGGTGTGAGCCCTATAGTATAGCATAGTGGGAATCGCGCTTGTTCGATTTTCGAGCAGCGTATTTACCATCTCTCGTTTATGAAATGATGAAAATTTTGGTCTGGATTTGCCCTTTAGCAAAAATAAGCATGTAGACTAACATTCTGATGCAGTTTAGAAATTGTTTATAAGATTGCTGGGATGGTTGTGTAGGAGGAAGAAGGAGTTGCACTTAAGTGATGGTGCGGGTGATGGTGTAGGACCTACTGGGTCGACTTGACGGCGCATAGCGAACAGCGAATAACAAATAGCGAATACCGAATACCGTATACCGTATACGTGAACGCAGCCTTAGGGAGGTGAGACTCACCTCCCTGGTCCAGCAAAGCCGCTTTTTTCAGTTCAACCAAGGAGGTTCAAGAGATGGAGTAACAACAGTCTTATTCCCTTTGATCTCATTTTTAATGCCGCCACTCAGAAATATTTGACAGAAGTATGTGCTAAACTGGAGCTGGAGCCCCACAGATAGGAAGACAATGATATTGATTCACGAGGCATTGCATCATGACTAGTTACTCGGATATGTCTTTATGATGGTAATTACTTTTCGCCGTCCCTTCTTATAAAGCATGAGCGGTACGAACAGGTACAGACACGGGGACGTGCGAATAAAAAGTGCGCAAATATTGGTGAAATAAAAATCAAAAGTACTCGACTTTACATAACTTAACACTAATCTAAAATAAGAATGAATAAAGAACTACATTTGAAGATTGTACCATATCACTGTTGGAAGTGATCGGAAAGATGATAGTGAGGGTACAGTTATGAATAATTTTTACGACATACAGCTCAGATTTACACTTTTGCACATATTTCTGGACGGGATTTATTATTGTTACATATGCCTTATCATTAAGTGAAATTTAATTTCATTCAATAAATAAACAAGTAAAATACAGCCGATGCTATGTTTGCGTTCAAAATGAATCTTTATATTGCTCAGAAAGACGGCGGCATCGAATCCCGATCATCAAAGGCACAAAACGTGCACCTGTGGAATTCTTTTGTGCATCAATAGAAAACTGACAGCTGTTTCATTAATTACAGTCAGTTGGAACTCCATGTCTTGAACCTCCTTGGTTCAACCATGCAGGCAGATCGGTTCAACCCGGGTCCGTTTCATTAAATCTTGAGAGACTTTTCAATCAAAACAGTAAAAACGCATTTATGACATCAGACTTCATGAAATGGATTTTACTTCTCTTTGGAAGTCTTTCATTATACTGTAGCTTATTACGAGCATCTTAATAGTCCTTCTGAGATTTATGTAAAGACCTCATATGAGTGATGACTTCAAGAAACGGACGCCAGGCTTGGTACAAACAATAATACTACTATACTTTGCCCATGTGCCAAAAATTATTATCATTATTACTATTCTACCTTCTCTTTGAATTACATTGTGTGACTCTCGTCGAAAATGACTGACACATAATATCTGGAGTCGCACCATAATTATATTCGCGTCGTTTGCGACCTGCTTAACCCTAAAAAGCCCAAGTTAATTTGACCCTTCCCAGGCCCCAAGCCGGGGTGGGGGGGGGGGGGCACATTTTTTTCAAGGTCACCACATAGGGGCGCTGTTTATTCACAGTAGGCTAAATAAGAAATAATTTTGTGACCGATGTATTGTTTTGGATATGTACACGTGTAGCAATCACATTTCATGTTGCCATAATATTAGAATTATGAGTATACAAATTGATGATAGGATAAACAGGTGACACCAGATCAAAACTTGGGTGAAAGATTCAAAATGGCACAAAATAAGATGATAATCTTTAAAATATACCTTTTTTTTCAATTTTATTTATATCTTATTGTTTGAGGCCTATGTCGCATGAAAAACAAAGGAAATATCAACAACAAAAAACAGACAACAACAACAAACAAGTAAACTAATGAATGATGATAATGAAACCCACGGTGGTGATGATAAATCGAAAAGAAAGTTGAAAGAAGTACATAATATGACGTTCTCAAAAACTCAAAGCATATCTCTTTTATCTCTCAATGTACGGGGAATCAGAGATAAGTGCAAAAGAAAGAAAATATTTTCATGGATAAATCATCAAAAAATCAGATGTTGTTATGCTACAAGAAACATTCCTAACACCGGAATTGGAAGCAGTTATCAGAGTAGAAGGCCATTACCATTGCTATTTCAATCATGGTTCAAACCACTCAAAAGGTGTAGCCATCCTTATTCGTAAAAATAAATTTGTCAAGCCACTTGAATGCCACACTAATTTTGATGGAAGAGTTGTAGCATTACGACTGTACAGTGGTGAATTCTTTTATCTTATTGTGAATGTTTATGCACCTACCAAACGTAACGAAAAAGAGCAGTTTTACAGAAAATTGTTCAAATGGTTAAAGAAAGTGAAACGTAATAGTGACCTAATGATACTAGGAGGGGACTGGAATTGCGTGCAAAACCCTTCGCTTGATACTCGTGGCGTATCTTATGCATATAAACAAGTGAATTGGTTTCAGAAATTACTTAAGCGATTTCAGCTGATAGATGTATGGAGACATTTTTTCCAATCAGAAAGCAATACACGTGGCGTCAATGAACGCTGAATGTTTTTTCGCGATTGGATTATTGGCTAACATCAAACTTTCTTTTACCTTTTGTTCAGGTAACAGAAATAAAGCCAGTTGTTAAGTGTGATCATTGTGCCATCACCTTACGAATAACAACTTCGCATAATCAGAGAGGAAGTGGAGTATGGAAGATGAACAACTCCTTGTTGAAAGACGATGATTATAAAGAAAATGTAAAGCGTGTAATTGCTAAATTTAGATTGGAAAATATTCCAATGAATGCACAAGTTAGATGGGATATGTGCAAAACACGAATTAAAGAATACACGATTAAGTATGCGAAACAAAAATGTAGAGAAAAAGAGGAAATGTGGAGAAATTTACAAAATGAATATGAAGAGTTTTTTTGTGAAGACTGATGAAAATCCGTCTGAGGAAAATATAAGGAAATTAACAGAAATTCAGAAGAGATATGATGATGTCTTAACACAAAAATGTAAAGGCGCGTTTATAAGGTCAAGACAGCAGTGGATGGAAAATGGTGAAAAATCCACTAAATATTTCTTTCAAATTGAAAAAAGGAATGCTCAGAAAAAACAAATAGACTGTATAAAAAGAGACGGAAAGTGTGTTACAAATCAAGAAAGTATACTCAAGGAAATATCTTATTATTATAAAGAGCTGTACTCACAGAAGTCAGAATTTGATGTCGATGAATGTGATGAGTATCTAAACTCAATTGAAATTCCAGCTCTTAATGATGAAGAGGCAATGTCATGTGAAGGGCTCATTACTGAAAAAGAATGTCACGAAGCCCTTTTAACTATGAAAAATAATAAGTCACCAGGTAGTGATGGACTGTCAGCTGAGTTTTATATGTGTTTTTGGGAGGATGTGAAGTCCTTATTTACCGAAAGTGTAAATAAAGGTTTTCGGAAACAAGAATTATCCGAATCTCAGAAGCTGGCTATTTTGACATTATTGTATAAGAAGGGGGACAAACAATGTTTGGATAATTGGAGACCAATATCCTTATTAAACATAGATTATAAGATTATAGCAAAGGTATTGTGCAAAAGATTGAAGAAAGTAATAGAAAAGTTGATCTCCTTTGATCAGACAGGTTACATTAAACGGCGTTCGGCTATGCACAATTTACGTTTAGTTCGAGACGTTATTGAATATTGTGATTACTGTGATTTACCTGGTATTTTATTATTCATCGATTTTCAAAAGGCCTTTGATTGTGTTCGTCACGAACTTCTTTTTCATTTATTGCATAAAATGAATTTTAAAGAATATTTCATTGGTTGGATTAAAGCATTATATTTTGACGTTAAAGGGAGCGTTATAAATAGTGGATGGGTATCAGAGAAATTTGAAATAAAACGGGGAATAAGGCAGGGCTGCCCACTTTCCGCTTTATTATTTATACTTGTAGCTGAAGTAATGGCCTTGAGAATTAAGCAGAACAGTCATATACAAGGTATCACTGTTATTTCCGGCAACACAGCTCAACAAAAAGAATTTAAAATCTCACAACTGGCTGATGATACTGTTATTTTTGTTAATTCGACAGAGTCTGCTAATATAGCACTCGGGGAAGTTAAACGTTTTGGGCAAATTGCTGGACCAGTTTTGAATGTCATGAAAACAAAAGCAGTAACAATGAAATTTCAAGAAAATAGTGTAAATGATTTGAATTGGACTAGTGATCCTGTGAAATATTTGGGTGTATTTTTGACAAAGAACAGAAAGGAATCTGAACAATTGAATTGGTTTTCAAAATTAGAAAAGGTCAAAGCTATTTTAAAGTTCTGGAGAATGAGAAATTTAACATTGTATGGTAAAGTGGTAATTGTCAAATCATTGATCATTTCACAATTTGTGTATGTAGCCTTAGTACTACCTTTTCCAGAGAAGTTCATTATGGAATTGAATAAATTGATTTATAATTTCCTTTGGAATTCTAGGAGAGAAAAGGTGAAGCGATCTATTTTGTTAAATCCTATTGAAAAAGGCGGTTTGAATATGTTTGATTTACATGCTCGATTTCAATCCTTGTATTTGTCGTGGTTCGCAAATTATCAAAACTGTCATCCAGACTCGCCATGGAAGTTTATGTTCAAATTTTGGGTCGAGAAAATAGGTCCAAGTCCTCTGATAATGAAAACGAACTATTCATGTAAAGATATGTTAGCACTATGCAAGAAGCATAAACTACCTCGTTTCTACACTCATTGCTTACTTTCGTGGTGTGAATTAAGATATATTGATTTTCTTCATGTGAGCAACATACTAGATGAAGTATTGTGGTATAACAGTAATATATGCTTTAATGGAAAAACTTTGTTTTGAAGAATGGTACAAGAAAGGTATCTTGACACTTAATGATGTAGTTGAAAATGGATGTTTTAAATCTCGCGAGTTAATTTGTTGTGCTCTCAATTGTGATAATTTATTAGTGGATTTTAAGTATTCAAAACTTAAAAAGGCAATTCCAAAGATATGGCTGGAACGTATATTAGAAGTAGATCAATGTGAAAACGCGCACAAAGATCACGATATTGATTTATATGCAATAAAGGACAATGAATATATTAGATTATCTAGAACATCGTCGAAACAATTTCATAGTTTTTTATGTGAGAGTAAGAAAAGTGATCTAACTATACTGTTATATTGGAAAGACAGATTTAATTTGAGTACTGATTTTGATTGGAATACTGTTTTGAAACAAACATTTCGGAAACTAAGGAACAACAAAGTTAAGCAATGCTACTTTAAGACATTACATCGTATTCTACCTTATAGATATAATCTTTTCAAATGGAAAATTGTAAGTGATAATTTGTGTATATTTTGCTCTGAAACAGAAACCTTTAGTCATGTTCTTTTGGAGTGTCCTAAAGTGTCTATGTTTTGGAAAAAGATTACTGATTTTATTCACTTCGCTTTTAGAGAAACAATCTTATTAAACGAGAAATTATTGATTATTGGACTGGAGTCAAAGAGCCCAAATGTAACGACTAAAATAAGATATTGATATATGCGCAGTATGCAATTTATAAACAATACATGATGCATTTATTTCAAGGGCATTTATACAATGGTTTGAAAATATGGATTAGTTTTAGACATGAAGTATTGTTAGATAATGTTTCTGAGATTGTAACAAACATGATGAAATCATTCACTTGATAACCAATGAATAATCTGTACTTTTTGAGTATGTGCTCATTCATTGTTTAAAAAAAGAAATTGTTTGATGTAAAGCTTTGGAAATGAATGAATAAAGTACCTCTGTAGAGGTTAAAAAAAATCAACAAAAAAAAACAAACATTTCGGGCCACTTACAATCATAGTTTCTTCATATTTTTCTCATTTAGCAAATTATAGCCAAGGAAACCCTATTTCATCCACTGTTATATTAACTGGAACAGAATTTACTGTTGCCATGGCAGCCAGAAAAATCTGACATGGCTAAATTGTATATCAAAATGTTCGCGATAGCAGTTTAGGAAAAGACCCCAAATTTGGTTGAAAATAGATTAGGGACGTCTAAGTGGCAAATGAGAATACTATGTAGGGGACACAATATGCCCCTGGGGCTTTAACCTGTAGTAAACTTACTGATGAGCACAAAATCTGTCACTTTCTTCATCCTCGTCTGATAATATTCTACCGGGGAGTTCCCCGACATCAGACGCTAGAGGCTCGTCTTCCCTCAGACATGTTTTAATGAGCTGGCTTTGTTTGTTTTTCTCTGTAGAAGAACAGGGTTATTTAATGGTTTCACCGTGCCCGTAAATTGATCACAGGGAAACAATATCAATCTGGTCGTGTTTGATCACTTAAAGCGGAATATTTGCACTCTTCACAGTCTGCATTGTCCAGGATTGTTGATAATTAGGCCTATACGTCTTTCACATGCAGGAGAAGAGGTATGCTTGGACTGTGTGGGCCTTAAAGCCAGCTTTACTAGCGATCGATATACGCCGTGATTTTACATTACACGTACAGTGTAATCTGAACACTCTTTTCTGCGTCTTTTACCCTTCACACATCGAGCTACAGAGGCTGCTGGTAACACGTCGACCAATTTTCACTCATCAGTATAGTTGCCAAATTCCTCGGAGAAACTTGTCGTGTACTCGCAATGGTTGACCGAAAAGTATTCTCTTTGACTATGTTAGTGCTGTTGGGATCACGCCTCCGCGCACATAATAATGGTGCTATGGCGGCCAATGTCTTCATGTCAGCTAGCTACGGAGAAGGAAGTCATTTCTTGGCGGCGTCTGCCATAGGTCGCAGCCTCGTCGGCCGGGGACACAACGTGACTTTCCTGATCGGCAAGGCGTTCGCTCATCGGGCGCTTGACCCCAAGTATTCCATGTTTTCTTTTGAGATCTTCAATCATTCTGTCCCTGAAGAAGAGGTGCATGAAACCTTTGCCGGACTCAACAACATCGCTTTCGAAAAGGGGACCGATCAATTACTGAAAATGATTGATATGATGTTACACAGACAGGTAGATGACTGCCTGTTGTTGCTGGCAGACACGAACCTAATACAACGACTCGAAACCATAGAGGCTTTTGTCGTAGATATCGCTTGGGAATGCGCTTTCCACCTCAAGGCGTTATTGGACAAAAACAGACCGATGCCTAAACATATCACGATGGTGGCTACCACCCCAACTCCAGGATGGAGTGCATTCTTTCAGCTAGCTGGTTCCGACTTTAGTATCGCGTCTCAGCCTGAACTGATGACTGGGTTTTCAGACAGAATGACTTTCTTGCAGAGAGTGATGAATCTCGTGCAATACGTGATCATGCGCGTGATTGTCAACTTTTCGTATGTACGCAGATTCGAGGAGATTGCGAAAGGAAAAGGATTTCATTCTTCATATTCCCCTTTCTACGGCATCTCTGAATGTGATTTGTTCCTCTTCGGCACCGATATGTCCTCTGACTTCCCCATACCTCTGTCGCCAAATCTCATCCGTGTCGGTGGATTGACTGTAACGCCTCCTGCGTCTCTCGACAAGGTGAGAATGTTCCATGTTAATACCTATCTATATACGTGAAACTTTCGCCTCAGCGATAGATAACCAAAAAAAAAAAAAATGATTCCACGACAAATTTTGTAATCCCTTGTTTAATTCAGGATAAATTGAAAGGCAAAAAACAAAACAAATAAAAACAAAAAAGCAAGGTTCTTTTTTCGACAACCAAAATCCTACATGCCCCACCACTTTTGCGAAATGTGAGTGCATGACAAAATCAATATTGTCTTTAGATAGCAAATCAGAACTGACAACATTTACAACTAAGGGTTCCAAAAACGTAAAACAAAGTATTTATAGCTTTGAGATACTTTTGCATATCACAACTAATAGAGCGTTGCGTGTTAATTGGGAGTTATAGGTCATAAAGCCATCGTCTTTCTCATTTGCATTAAAATGAGGTTGCAACCGATGGCATCATTTTATTTCATGAAATTCTGATCTAGAAATTTTGCTATGACCGAAAACTTCTCAAGAACATTATTGTAAAGTGGTACAATCAAAGATACTAAGTTTCATGAAGATAGCCTAGTCCATTTCCGAGATATGTAGAAAAAGGTGACATTTTAACATTATTTTTCACTTGACCATTGACCTTGACCCCAAAGTCGAAAACTTTTTTTTTAGTCAATCTTTTCCTATATAAATACAAATCACAGGCGTGTATATACATTACGTTTCATGGAAATACCTTCAGGCATTGCGGAGTTGTTTAGAGAAAATAGTGAAATCTTTAGAAGGATGTTGGGTACTTTTGACCGTGAGCGTGTGCACCTAATATTTTAGCTGCAACTTTATCCGCTCATCCATATGCCAAGTTTCATGTGGATGCTCTGCAAGAAATCGATTACTTGTATACGGACGGAAGGACTAACGGACGGAAAATCCGGAATCATAATACATGTACCTTCTGCAACATTCCGTGGCGGAAGCAAAAAACAAACACACAAACAAACAAAGTAACAAACAAACAAAAACAAAACAAAATAAAACATAAATAAAAAGAGAGTAAAATTGCAAGATGTCAGCTCTCAATGAAAAGGGTTATTACATTTTCGTTTGCTTGCTTTCGACTCACTGAAAGACGGAGTACTGTAAGTAACATCACGCTGAACTGATTTTTTTTTTCCTGCAATTGAAGTGCACCTGCGGTTTATCTCTGCATGCTGCTGCAAACAATTACAATAGTCATGTCATGTCATATATTTTTTTTTTTTGCCCTCTTCGAAATGCACTTTGACCGCCGCCTGCAGGAACTATGTATCTCTAAAGGAGCACAATAGGCCCTACATTGTATAAAAAACTACTACATGGACCCGACATATAGCATGCAAGAAGCAAAACAATCTGTCCCTCAGGTAGGACATAAAATGGAGGTCCTGTGTATGAGAGAGTCACAACTCATGCACGTAAAAGATCCCGCTTCATTCAGTCATCGCAAAGAGCAGGGTGTTTAACCCGGTGAAGTGGTATCCAACTGGACCCCATGGAAGACCAACTTAGCGTATAGCTGAATTTGGCTATCCAGCCATCTTCTCAGATGGAACACAAACAAACAAAAACAGGAATCTTGAAAAAGGAAAAGGACTTACGAAGAGTCGAAAAACTGTTGACTGCTATAACCTCAGTCGTAACTCTCAATCCAGATCAGGTAATCTCTATTTTGCGTGGATTATAATAATCCTCAACGAAGAGAAGAATACATGTTTTTAGACATGAAAGGGGAAATCCAGTCCAAATGTAAGTTAGTCTGTTAAGTTCAGTGGTAAAACTTTGATCGAAATCGGGTGGAAAATATATAAGGAAGTTATGACACTTTGAAGTCTCGCTCATTTTCCAGGAAACAGTTCTTGAACGGTCAATATGAATATGCAAATAGCAAAGTGAGCATGTCATCCTCTCACAACGTGCCGTATAGTTTGTACATAAAAATATAATATTCCCACTTTTCCATTCAAACGCAGTTATGCCCGAGGATCAAATCATATGATATATCTAATTGATCACTATTTTTACGCTTTTCAACCAGGAGTAAGGTATTTCAGCCTTCAATGACAGAAACATTGAATTGTCGTCATTGTTTTGTATGTGTGTGTGTGTGTGTGCACGATAGATGGAAAATTGTGAGATTATGACATTGTTAGCTCACTTATTTGCATATTCATATCCACTGCACAAGAATTGTTTTGCAGAAATTAGCAAAACTTCAAAATGTCATAACTTCCTTATTTGTCATCCGATTTCAGTCAAATTTTGACAGTTGAACTCGTAAGATTTTACTTGTTTTTTGTTTTACCAGACTAACGTATCTTTGGACTGGATTTCAACTTTGAGTACATGTAAATGATTTGCCACGAAAAATACCAAAGTTTTATCATACTGTACCATATGGCTCAGGTTAGGTTTACGCTCTTTTAGGGTTCTTCATTTGTTTTTAGATCCTGATCTCTTACATGGCATCCGTTGATATCCGTTAAAATCCGTTTCATGTCCTTTTTATCCTTTGGATGGACTTTTATTTTCCGGTGATTTCCGTCAGAGCGGACAGAGAAGTTTCTACGTGCACAAAGTCTGTTTGTTTTGTTTTGTTTTTTTCGCCAAAAACGCATGGTGCGATCTGACCCTTGTCCGATAGTTATACGCTTTCTCCTGTATTTGTAATACTCTGTCGTTTTTCACATGTTTCCATCCGCTAGCCCTCCAGTAGAGTCCGTTTCTGCAAGAGATGGAACGGATGGAACGGATGGAGCGATTATGTACTGCACATCAAACGCATACACACGGCATAGTCACGTGACGACTACCGGGCAAAACGTATGTAGTTACGGATGACAAACGAACAGGATATCCATAAGTGATGATAACAGCAAATCTACATGATATCTACAGCTCATCAAAAGTATATGAACGGGGCATGAACATGAAGCTGATGTTTAAGGAATATCGGCCTTGCTACAACTGACTCCTGCACCGACATAATTGTATAAATTAAAATTCGATCTCCGACGCGCGGTGTACGTCCCATGCGCAACTCATTTGTTCGTCGTGCCTTTTGTCCTGTGGGCCTGCGGCTCATATTCGTTTCTAATGCGTTTGCGCACGTTTCACTATCCTATACACAATCGTCCCAGGTGTTTTTATTTTTTCGTTTTGTTCGGCCCGTACACCGTGCATGTTCGCTCCGCAAAAATGGAAACTTTAGTCGCTTTGTCCACCGGATTGACGATTTGAACAACGGATGGGTAAAATATCGTCCGTTTCTTCTGCGATGGGCCTATTCAGCAAAGTGTGACAGGGGTATTAAGGACATTTGTAACTTGAATAGATTCTTTCTTTGACATGTTACATAACCAGTGTAATCTGAATTGTCTGCGCCTCATGCCTTCTGCAAATAGAAAACTCCGCATGGAACTCCACACATCGGAATGCAGAGACTATACTGCTAACAGTAAACACGTTTTCCGATTTTCAGCCGTCAATGGTTCAATTCAGTAGATTCAATCAAAATAGCATTCCTCGGAGAAACGTATAGCTGCCGCGTACTCGCAATGGTTGCCCAAAGAGTATTCTCTTTAATTTGGTTAATGCTGTTGGGATCACATCTCTACGCACATGACAGTGCCTTGGCCGCCAATGTCTTTATGTCCGCTCTTCACGGTGAAGGAAGTCATTTCTTGGCGGCGTCTGCCATAGGTCGCAGCCTCGTCGACCGGGGACACAGCGTGACTTTCCTGATCGGCAAGGCCTTTGCTCATCGGGCGCTTGACCCAAAGTATTCCATGTTTTCCTTCGAAATCTTCAATCATTCTGTCCCCGAGGAAGAGGTGCGTGAAACCTTCGCAGGACTCAATAAAATCGCCTTCGAAAAGGGGAATGATCACTTAATGAAAATTATTAATTTAATGTTGCATACCCAGGTAGATGACTGCCGGCTGTTGCTGGCAGACACAAGCCTGATACAACGACTCGAAATCATAGACGCGTTTGTTGTCGATGTCGATTGGGAATGCGCTTTCCACCTCAAGGCGTTGTTGGACCAAACAAGACAGATGCCTAAACATATCACGATGGTGGCTACCACCCCAACCCCAGGGTGGAGTGGATTTTTTCAAGTAGCTGGTTCCGACTTCAATATCGCGTATCAGCCCGAAATGACGACTGGGTTTTCAGACAGAATGACTTTTATGCAGAGACTAGCAAACCTTGCACAACATGTGATCATTCGACTTATTCTCTCTTTTACGTACGCGCCAAAATTTCAAGCAATTGCGAAAGGAAATGGTCTTCATTCTTTCTTCTATCCTTTCTACGGCATCTCTGAATGCGATTTGTTCCTTTTCGGGGCCGATATGTCCTCTGACTTTCCCATACCTCTATCGCCAAATCTCATCCGTGTCGGTGGTTTGACTGCAAGCCCTGCTGCGTCTCTGGACGAGGTGAGAATACTATAGCAATTTATATCAATAGGTGCCTATTTATACCTGAAACTTCTCCTCAGCGATATACATGATCAAAATTATTCCATGACACACTGTGTAATTTTGTGTAAAATGTTGGTAAATTGCGAGAAAAAAAGAAGAAAATATAGTTGTGCTATTTTTACGAAAGCGAACATAAAACACTATCAAACTAGCTATATATCTCATTATGATAATTCAAAGTCACCTAGCCTAGCGCACAATATTTCGATAAGATGCGTTAAAACTTTCTGTCTTTTTGATGTAATTATGTATAAGTAATATGTGAAAAGGCGTTTGAATGATTTTTTATTTCCATAATATGTTCACGCACAGAAAAATCATGTTCGTGCATGGAGATTATCATGATTTTATGCCATTATGCGTTTCTAAGAACTGGTCATCATCACTATTATTTTCACTTTAAAATCCGAGAAAAATGGGTTTCAAAATATGAAAACCTGGCCCTTCCTCCTAGCTGCGTATGACCATGTTCCACTTTGGTTCAAGTGTAAACTTGCTCTCAAGATATCTCATCCATTTATTTGATGACAAGACCCTTAATCAGAAAAGAGACGAATGAGTAATAAGTGTGTGTTGGGGGGGGGGGGGGAGGGAGGGGTTCAATCCATCATAAGTATATTTATGGATGTGGATCTTGATCTTTTAACGTGAAATAAAAAGACACTTTTCTTATTGAACTTTGGGAAGAAATGCTCACCTTTTATTTATCTATATTTTGTTCAAATAATGGTCCCTAACTACTCGCAAGGGGGGGGGGGAGGGGGGAGGCGGGGTCGTCCGAACCCCTGAACCCTCTAAAGGTATATAATAGGTCAGATTACATAACCCAGCGTAATCTGTACTGCAAATAGAAAACGTCAAAAAGAACTTCACACACATAGCTGCAACCTACTTGTGGCACGTTGTCCGATTAACTGTCAGAAGTTTCATTCAGTATTTCAAAATTTATAGTTAAATTCCTCTTAGAAACCTGCCGTGTATTTACTATGGTTGCACAAAGATCATTCTTCTTTATTTGGTTAGTGCTGTTGGGATCACACCTACACACACATGATAATGGTGCCTTGGCGGCCAATGTCTTCATGTCAGCTATCTACGGAGAAGGAAGTCATTTCTTGGCGGCGTCTGCCATAGGTCGCAGCCTCGTCGACCGGGGACACTACGTGACTTTCCTGATCGGCAAGGCCTTTGCTCATCGGGCGCTTGACCCAAAGTATTCCATGTTTTCCTTTGAAATCTTCAATCATTCTGTCCCTGAAGAAGAGGTGCGTGAAACCTTTGCCGGACTCAACAAAATCGCTTTCGAAAAGGGAAACGATCAGTTGCTGAAAATATTAGACTTGTCGGTGCATAGACAGGTGGAAGACTGCCGGTTGTTGCTAGCAGACACAAGTCTATTACAACGACTCGAAATCATAGACGCGTTTGTCATAGATGTGTCTTGGGAATGCGCTTTCCACCTCAAGGCTCGACTGGACCAAGCAAGACAGACGCCTAAACATACCGCCATGATCGCTACCACTCCAACCCCAGGGTTGAGTGCATTTCTTCAGGTAGCTGGTTCCGACTTCAATATCGCGTATCAGCCCGAAATGACGACTGGGTTTTCCAACAGAATGAGTTTCTCGCAAAGACTGGCAAACCTCGCGCAATATGTGATAATGCGCTTGATTCTCTCCTTTTCATACGCAACCAAATTTCAAGCGATTGCGAAAGGAAATGGTCTTCATTCTTTCTTCTATCCTTTCCATGGTATTTCCGGTTGCGATTTGTTCCTCTTCGGCGCCGATATGTCCTCTGACTTCCCCATACCTCTGTCGCCAAATCTCATCCGTGTCGGTGGTTTGACAGCAACACCTGCTGCGTCTCTCGACGAGGTGAGAATAATCCATATCCGTACCTGAAATAAATATTGTTCGTCTCTGCGATAGATAACTAAATTATAACCTGATACACTGTATAATCCCCACCCCAAATATCATTATCATTAGTAGTAGTAATAGTAGTATGCAGACATTGTAAGCATCATCAAATCCCTGAACTGCCAAAATTGCACCTACTCTCCCGGCTACGTATGATATCTACAGGCTTTCCTAGCCTTTGAGACCACTATATTGACCACTATACATCTGGAACATTGCTCAATGCACCCCTCCCCCTCTCAGCTGAGCTCTCATTCCAAACCCTACCTCAAATTTTTTACCCCTATTCCACAGAGATATATCAAAATCAGCATAATGTACAAAACGTGTTTCACAGTTGCTCGGAAATGGCAAGGTTATGTAACTGGAGACATAGCAATAAAAGAGCTGAATCACTGAGCACATAATTGTCATGGACCTCCCCTCCTCAGCCGTAATCGGCTTATTATGCTCTATGCATCAAACATTTCAATTTGCCAAATACAAGTGCAAAATGCACAAACAAATACATGCATAGGCTGACTGGGAATTCTCACTCTGCTACTCCTAAATGCAGTGTTATACTATAAACATAGGGCGTATACCACTATGGAATAATAGCAGCAGTCTATTTCAACTAAATCTAGAATAGCAGATTATACGATTAAAACAAAAGTTTGAATCTCGTAAGTCTGCCAGTAACTGGCTCCACAATGCACTCTTTAATACATCTACATTGTAATTTGAAAGGTATAATGCAAGATTTCCGATAGGTCCCGAGAGGGATCTTGTGGAGGGAATACTGGGAGTCGAAAAACATTTGACTTCAAATTCGTGAAAATTCTTCCGTCGAGCTATTTGTATTGCAACTGATTGACAAATTTACGTCGATGCAGGGCAATTTGTCAATCAGTTGCAATGAAAACACCTCGACGGAAGAATTTACATAACTTTGAATAATTGCGCAGTACCCGCTGCAGGCTATATAAGGATTAGAACCAACACTTGCTGTCGGGCGGAAGCTCGGTGGTCTAGTGAAGATGACGCCTGTCCAGAGATCAGGAGGTCGTAGGTTCGTGGTTCGAATCCTGCTCGAGTATGTACGCCCATGATTTTTTTTTTTTAAATTTATTATGGCTACTACTAAAACACTGATCAATTCAGTGCTTATTTACGTCGATGTGAGGCAATTTGTCAATCAGTTGCAATGGAAACATCTCGACGGAAGAATTTACATGAATTTGAATAATTGCGCAGTACCCGCTGCAGGCTATATAAGGATTAGAACCAACACTTGCTGTCGGGCGGAAGCTCGGTGGTCTAGCGGAAATGACCCCTGTCCGGATATCATCGGTAAGTTTGTCTTAGAGTTCAAGTGAGCTGCAAGCGCTCAAAGTCTCTTGTTGTTTTTCTTTTAAATCATTTCAAATTCCAAGTCAATTCGCCTTAGAGACCTCGAGGAGGGTTTTTTTTTTTTTTTATTGTGCAGATTATGCCATCTAATGATACAAATCAGCATCGTCGTTGTTTTTCAGAGCCAGTTCATCTGCTTGCAAATAATGGTCATTATTCCTCCCGATATCCCATGAAGTTTCAAGCTGCACGTTGCGACTGAAGAGAGGAAGGTGTGTTTATTTTTCAACACTGACATCTGCACAAATTAGTTTTTAGAATTGTTTGTGAAAAAAAAACTGGCCAAAGAGGGCGCTGTATACCAAGCCCGGGAATCGTTATGAATCTCACCCGGTAAACAATTCTCCATACAATCATGCACGCGCTAGAGATAAAATTTGTAATGTTAATTCTGAAGAATAACGAAAGATTCATTGTTCTTAGGGCATTAGTAACAAAGTTGTTTCACCCTAGTGCTGCAGAGAAAGGAAGCTTAAATTTGGCACTTTCGCCTTCCTTGTAAGGTCGTATAGAACCAACGGCGTAAATCCGTACTGAGGAGTGGGGGCGATGGTCACCATCACCACGACCACAAGCCCATAACCGGACCGGCGCAGCCTTGGGGGGGGGGGGGGGGGAGCTTTGTGCCCCCTCCCCCCCCCCACACACACACACACTTTACAGGGATCGGATGTCCCACTCTTTACTCTTTTGCAGAAATATAAAGTGGGAGGAGAATGGCAGCAAAAATATGAAGACTTTTTGTTCTTGTTGTTGCTTTTTTTTTTTGCTTGTCAGATGACTTGCGGCGGAAAATCAGTTCGTTTTTGAAATATCTGTGAGAGGGAGCGGAGCGACCAAACGGGGGGAGGGTGTGTATGGGGGGGGGGGGGGGGTGTATCCCTCTCCCACACGAGGAAGATTTTGCATTTTAAGACCTGAAATTCAGCGATCTGGTGCACACGTTTGGTGAAATTTTTGTGTGTTTTTTTCTTTAAAAAACCCAATAGAAAATGAAATATTCGCAATATATTATTGAATGACTAAATTGTGGTATTTCAGCTCTCGCTCCGCCTGTGCGACATCACTGCGAAGGCCTAATAAATAGTGGGGCCTATCACCGGCGTAGACAGGATTTGATCTTAGGGGGAGCGGTTATGAGATCGTGAGGGAGCGAAGCAAGCAAGGGGGGGGGGGAGGGTATGGTAGGGGGGTTTTCCCCTCCCACGGTGAAATCCTTTTACATTGAAAATTTTGACATTTCACTGTCCAAAAACTGCCGTTTGTAGCTATATTCTTCGCTTTGGAAACTAAGGGGGGGGGGGGCACACCGGCGCAACTGCTGTCAATCACTGGCAGCAACATCAGGAGAATGGCATAGCGATTAAATGCGAGCGAGCGGAGCGAGCGAGCTTGAAAATTTTGACATAATACTTTTACAGTCTAAAAACTGCCGTTTGTAGATATACTTCTTCGCTTTGGGAATTAAGGGGTGCTGCACCGGGCGCCGCACCGGGCGCAACTGCTGTCAATCACTGGCAGCAACATCAGGAGAATGGTGTAGCGATTAAATGCGAGCGAGTTTAAAAATTTTGGCATTTTACAGTCCAAAAACTGCCGTTTGTGGCTGTCTTTTTTTTTTTTTGCTTTTGAAATTAAGGGGGGCGCACCGGGTGCAACTGCTGGCAATTACTGGCAGCAACATCAGGAGAATGGCATAACAATTGAATGCGAGCGAGTGAAGCAAGCGAGCTTGAAAATCTTGACATTTTACAGTCCAAACACTGCCGTTTTTGGCTGTATTTTTTCGCTTTGGAAATTAAGGGGGTGGGGGGGGGCGCACCGGGCGCAACTGCTGGCAGTTACTGGCAGCAACATCAGGGGAATGGCATAACGATTAAATGCGAGCGAGCGAAGCGAGTGAGCTTGAAAATTTTGATATTTTACAGTCCCAAAACTGTCGTTTGTATTCTTCGCTTTGGAGATTAAGGGGGGCGCACCGGGCACAACTGCTGGCAATTACTGGCAGCATGCAACATCAGGAGAATGGCATAACGATTGAATGCGAGCAAGCGAAGCGAGGTAGTTTGAAAATTTTGACATTTTACAGTCCCCAAAGTGCCGTTTGTGGCTGTATTTTTTCGCTTTGAAAATTAAGGGGGGGGGGGAGGGGGCACACCGGGCCAACTGCCGGCAATTACTGGCAGCAGCATCAGGGGAATGGCATAACGATTAAATGCGAGCGAGCGAAGCGAGTGAGCTTGAAAATTTTGATATTTTACAGTCCCAAAACTGTCGTTTGTAGCTATATTTTTCGCTTTGGAAATTAAGGGGGGGGGGGGGCGCACCGGGCACAAGTGCTGGCAATTACTGGCAGTATGCAACATCAGGAGAATGGCATAACGATTGAATGCGAGCAAGCGAAGCGAGCGAGTTTGAAAATTTTGACATTTTACAGTCCCCAAAGTGCCGTTTGTGGCTGTATTTTTTCGCTTTGGAAATTAAGGGGGGGGGGGGGGGTCACGCCGGGCCAACTGCCGGCAATTATTGGCAGCAACATCAGGAGAATAGCATAACGATTAAATGCGGGCGAGCGAAGCGAGTGAGCTTGAAAATTTTGATATTTTACAGTCCCAAAAACTGTCCTTTGTGGCTGTATTATTTCGCTTTGGAAATCAAGGGGGGCGCACCAGGTGAAAACTGCTGGCAGTTACTGGCAGCAACATCAGGAGAATGGCATAATGATTAAATGCGAGTGAGCTTGAAAATGTTGACATTTTACAGTCCCCAAAACTGTCGTTTGTGGCTGTATTTTTTCGCTTTGGAAATTAAGGAGGCGCACCGGGCGAAAATTTTTCGCTTTGGAAATTAAGGAGGCGCACCGGGCGAAAACTACTGGCAATTACTAGCAGCAACATCAGGAGAATGGCATGATTAAATGCGAGCGAGCGAAGCGAGCGAGCTTCAAAATTTTGACATTTTACAGTCCAAAAACTGCCGTTTGTAGCTATATTTTTCGCTTGGGAAATTAAGGGGGGCGCATCGGGCGAAAACTGCTGGCAATTACTGGCTGCAACATCAGGAGAATGGTATAATGATTAAATGCGAGCGAGCAAAGCGAGCGAGCTTCAAAATTTTGACATTTTACAGTCCAAAAACTGTCGTTTGTAGCTATATATTTCGCTTTGGAAATTAAGGGGGCGCACCGGGCGCAACTGCTGTCAGTCACTGGCAGCAACATCAGGAGAATGGCATAGCGATTAAATGTGAGCGAGCGGAGCGAGCGAGCTTTAAAATTTTGACATTTTACACTCCAAAAACTGCCGTTTGTGGCTATATTTTTCGCTTTTGTTTGTCCCACTTTTATGGGGGAACCATTCCCCGCCCCCCTTCCCCCCATCGACGCCTCTGCACATGAGGGTGCTTTTGTTAAGTGAACGATCTGCTGCACACTCTTTGATAAATCAGGGAAATATACGTCAATCTCAAAAGTGCACAAAGTCTATCGAAAGGGATCCTGTATATAGCGGAGCTTTTGCATGTTTAAGATTGCAATACAACTATCTGGTGCATAGTTCTGGCGATATTTGGACAATTTTCCATTAAGAAGGATCGATTCGACGCCCCTGATCTTCCCTGGGTATGCCCATAGATGTATCCTGACTGAGTCACCAGTCACTGTCGTTTCTCAGGAATGATTCAGGAAATGGAGGGGGTTCAATTATGCAATTATGGCGATATAGTTTTTTTTTTTTTATTGTTTATTTGTTTGTTTTCGTACATATTTTGCAGATGGTCCCAAGTTACTCGCGTCATAGCATGTTTACATGTAGGCCTATACTATGTGACGTTGTCAACGTCTGAGCCATACCTTACATTGTACAGTATCGTCGGCCTCATGCCAAAAGGGCACTAATAGTGTACAAAGTCTATGGTGTTAAGGCCCTTTTGGCATAAGGCCGACGGTTATGTCGATGTTACTTTCTTCGCGAGCGAGCGAAGCGAGCGAGCGCTTGAGAAAATTATGTATACATTTTCCTACAAGATAGAATACTGTTCAGCTCTGAAGGCCGGCGTACAAACGTCACGCAATATGCCAAAATTGATACAATCACATTTCTGCTTCCTCCATTTTTTTTTTCAAAATTCAGGGGGGGGGGGGGGGATGATTGTACAGGCCATCCCCCCTCCTCCATTTCAGGGGGGGGGATATATCCCCCCATCCCCCCCCCCCCCCGGGATTTACGCCCATGTATAGAACACCTCACTTTTGTAGCGTGTGATGGCAAAATATATGCCTAATTCGTTTTATAAACATAAACAGGGACCTTGAAATTACCTCACGATAATGAGCAAAAGGCTTACCTGTCACGAATGAGCAATTGCAATCAAACATAGTAGTGGTGCTGTGGCTTAAAACTCCCGACTCCTAATCAGAGGAGCCGAGTTCGATTCCCGCCCATGGCTTCACCGGTACGTCTTTGGAGAAGATGTTTTTATTCACCACGTCCCTCTCGACCAAGGTGTATAAAAGGGTATCAGGCAAAGCTATATATTGATGATAGTAACAGGGCCCTCTGGTAGAGAATTGGCACCACTGGAGAGGCTACCCTGGATAAAGAAGATCTTATCATTATAATTATTGTTAGCTTTCGCCGTCCGTCGAGGCCGTCGAGCGTCGTGCTCTTGAAAAGTTCATGACAGATTTTTACCAAACTTGGCAGATATTATCCCTACTGTATTAAGATCTCAATTTGTTCAAATGGGCACCATGCCAACTCCTTTTGTTGGGATCCCTGGGGCCCCAAAACCTCCATTTTAAGGAATTTAAAAAAAAAATCTTCTTTCCCATAACCAGAAGTAACAAAATTCATCGTGCTATGAGTACGTACATGACGTATAACAGCCTACATTAGTGAATTTAGTTTCAAATTACTTTGTTCATTGCAGATCAGAGAGTGACCCCATCAGGGCCACGGGCATGCTGGGTTTGGGGTACCAAATTTGGTCTAATATGTACATTTTTGTCTTCTTTGAAACCCAATACAATGTACTCCCGTCATAGCGAACACGGTTATAACGAAATTCTAGTTACAATGAAGTAAGAATTCGTCATCCACTCTGTGCTTTGTTATTTTTTATTTGTTCGGTTATAACGAAATTTCGATATAACGAAAGAAAACTGCCGGTGTCACAGTCGATCCGTTCCGGGTTCCGGGGGAACCGATATACTGGCTGAATCCAGTCGATTAGTTCCGCGGAACGAATATACCGCACGATAGGCAGTACGCAGAAACGTTCCGCAACCGCCGATCCTATCCGGGTTGTGCGCGTAGGCCTCATTAAAAAGCAAAATAATATCTGTTTATTGTGGATGCCTATACCAAAGCCAAAAATCTAAGAAAGCTATTTCTTCATTTTTGAAATGATATCAAGGACAAACCTGTTTTTACGTTCTGATAATTTCCCTTTAAATGAATCATATTATAGCCTCGTACAAGTGGCGCGAAGAAATGAAATCACTGTAGGGCTTCCAATGTATAATAGCTAAGCAGCATGCACAAATACGTACGAGTCGATCATCTGGAGTCGTTGCACAGACAGTGTGCGATTAGCCTTTATTTATAGACAAAACTTCAAAGAACAGTTCAACGAAAGAGCATGATAATACTATAGTTATAGGTCCTACATTTATAAGAGACTGCTTGAAGTGGGAAGGAGGAGAGAGGGAGGTTTTGCTGGTAGGGTACAGCAAGGATTCATTCATTCATTTATTTATTTTTCATTTCCAACAAAAACATATAAATATATTACAAAAATTGAATACATTGCATAAATTTCATCATACAAAGTAAAGGATAAATTTACAGAAAACTTGTAGGTATAGGAAAATGTTGGAAATGGGGAGGAATGCTAAAATGCTAAAAAAGGATGAACATGTTTGTTTTTTTCGGTGAGCTTTGTTCTGATAAGAAAATTATTGTTCAGCTGTACTTCAAAACAAAAAAGAATGTTAGTCTAGTAGTCTGCAAACAAATTGTTAATGTGTATGCAGGGGACTAAAATGGAGCTATACATGTGGATTTCATTTCATTTATTTATTTTATTCTCATTTTTCTTTCAACAAAACATAACACAAAGTAAATCAAAAATGCAATCATAAGCAAACATACATTACAAAGTATGACATTCAATGGTAATTAACAAACTAATAAAGATATGCAGACATACTGGAATTACAAAGTTATGTTTGCAGGGTAAAAATGAGAACTACCCTGCATACACTTGTCGTCTCTTCTTCTCTTCTTCTCTGACCAGGAGCATTGCTTGTAGATTTTAGACCACTCTAAAATATCTTTGAAAATAATTATTATAATTACAAGTACGTAATTATGCATAATGCAAAAAAATATAAGACAAAATGAAACAAACAACAGAGACACAACAACGTGACATGACTAAACTGAGGGGAATATACGAATGAAAGGATTAGAGCAAAAACAAAATTAAAGGAAGAAGGAGAGAAAGAGAGAGAGATAATGCCTACACGCTGAACAGGATAAACGGAAGAGGAGATTTATTGATTGATTACTCAAATTGTCCACTCTGGAAATTTGTATACTTTGGATATCGAACAAAATTAACATCCAATACATTACAGGTACAACGCAATCAGACATGTCATAGAGTACAAAATGAAACTCACTCACATTAACATACAGTAACGTATGCACCATAATAACATAATACATTAACCCGAAATCAATGTGTGTGTATCAAACACACACGAGAAACATATATCCTACAAATCTACACCTCACTTTCATCATCACCAAATTTGAACTCAATTACTTCAACAGTATAAAGATAATCACTCAATATCACCATATACCCCAGATTTCATCAGAATTAATTCAGAGCTGTAGAAAAGTTCGCGACGTAAACTTTGCGACGAACCGCCCGACCGCCCGACCAACCACACACAATTCCTGTATACCTTCTTATACTCTTTGGATATGCGGGAGCATAATAATAATGATAATAATAAATACACCAAAAACTAATCATTACAACTTATCTAATTACACTGGCATTATACGTGTGAATGGAATCTGGGACAAAAGCACTTCTAAAACGGGTACGCTTTGTGCGAGGAGGACAGAGTCTGATACTTAGTACCGGATCTGTTCAGGCAATAGTAACCGTACAGACGGTGTGTTAAATCGGTCATTATCTTGTTTACCTTGACCATCATTCTTTCCACGTGTAAATCCTGTACCACTGGCAATTCCAACCCAATGATATTTTGCCACTTTCGCGGTCTATCGATTCTATAGCCTTGTCCTTTTGTGTAAGATTGCCATAAAAACAAATCAAGTTATACATGACAATAGATTGGATAAAGGAATTGTAGAAAAGAACCATCAGTGTTCTATCCAGCCTCAGTTTGGTCAATTATTGCCTGATGATTGAGGATGTATTTCGGACAGCAGCTGGTGACTGCCTGCAGCTGTGGAAAAATTATGGAAATGAAATGCCTAATTTCATTACTTTATAATGTGATTTTTTTCATTGCGTTAGGGTGTTACCGATGATGAATCTTTATTTGCTGTAACCTATTATAGATAATGAAAATGTTAAAAAGAGATATCCGAAGAATAAAAAACAATGGTAAGTTGTGATTATTAATTTTATTATTCCATTTGTTAAGTTAATTTCTGATAAGGTGCATTGATTCTTGCAGTGTCTAAACTTGGTCCCAAGTCCAATTTACCCATTGTCTAAAAAGAATGATTACTTAGCCATCCATGACCGTGTATGCATAAATATCATTTTGAAGAGGAGTATTATATGGTTTTAAGATGTTGCTACTCACTTTGGTGTAAAGTTAACACAATCTTCACAAATTTGAAATCAAATCTTGTTGCGTGTTTTTTTTTATACGCACTGTATAAACAAAGAGACCCTAATTAAAGGATGGACCCACCTTATCTGCCCATCACTACACATGTATTTTCTTTTTTCAGTCCAAACCGATTTTGTATAATGTACTTTCAATTTCTCTTAGAATCGTATGCTCTCTATTTCAAATGTGCTTTCTACTTAATTCTTGCAAAGCGTTAAATTTTCAATCGCCCATCTCAACCAAAACTATACTGTATCTCTTTAGAATACCTTGCCTGTTTGAAGTAATCTCTGTGTATTGATAGACCGCCTCCCCAAAAGAGAAACACACACACACACACACACACACACACACACATTCATATGCACATGCACACGCACACAAGATATGACAAAGACAACTGAACACACAAAAACAAAATTCATCCCGTCATCTTTAGTTGTTACAACTGAAAAAATAATGAACCAAACGAACATGCATATATGACGTTGGCGATTATATTGGTCGTTATATCGCACTAAAAATCGAATGATTAGACTCTGTGCCCTGAAAATAGACATTAAAATGAAGGTGGACTATTTGAGCTCATAGTATGTTTAATATGAAGCTCCTAGCATGCCGAACATCCCAATTACAGTAACTCATTCGGTTATTCTGTTCAAATTATTCAAATCAGAGAGAGGTTGGCATGACCAACGTCACATCGTGCAGAACTGTACAGAGCAGAGTTCTGTGACTTTACCATGGCCACCATGACGACGATAGAGATAAGGGAGGGGGAAAAAAAGGAATCGCTTTGTAGTCCGGGTTTCAAATGGGCAACTTTGTTCGGTTGGCTGGTCAGAGAGATTTGGAGAAGTTCATTGGCTGTAGAGGGAGACTGGAAGAGTACATTTTACTGAAGGGGTGTTTCCATTACCACTTTGTATACATTGTATACGGAAGAGACCCGGATCGAATCGGCGGCGGGGGATCGTATCGGCGGTGAGGCAAAAATCCCGCCGATTGGATCTGGGGGATCTGATATACCGGCCAAAGTCCGCCGATAAGTTCCGGCGGAACTTATCGACTGGCCGGAACGGATCGCCTGTGACACCGGTCCCGAGGACATCGTTATAACGGGAATCCACTGTAAGTGATTTTCCCTATTAAAACTTGGCAGGTATATAACATCATTTGGACGGCAGGATCTTAAAAGTTCAAAAAGACATCAGATGCCCCCCCCCCCCCAACTCCATATTGAGGAATCTTGAAACACCTTCTCCAGAACCAGAAGTTATAGAGCGTAGTAAGTGCTAGATGAGTACAGTGGAGACTGCAGCTTCAAATTTGTTCATGGTGGATATCTAGGGATGCGTCCCTCAGGGCAGACCGTGCTTTACTCTACTCAGCGTGTACGTCTTCCATTTCGGTGAAAATCCATGCTCCCCCTACCTTCACAACGTCAAGCGTGTCAGGAGCAAACGTCACTAGTAAGGACAAAAAAGACGCGTCACACTATAGCGTACACTATAGCGTATAAATCAGCGAATGCCTAGGAGGCAGGGGCAAAATTGGACCCATTTCTTTTTTCTTTTTTTTTGTTATCATCTTTCTTTTGTTGTCTTTTGACTCGCTAAGCTGAATGGACAATCAAGGTCTTGTCTGCTTCTCTAGTATTTTGATGGGTGTGTCATGTAATGATGTGTTATAATTTTAGCTTGATTGTGATATTTTGCTCGATTGGGCATATTTGTCAAAATCTGTGTTGGTTTTGGCTCATCATTATCTTGGATTTCTGGATGTTCATGAAGATTGACTGGGAGAATCATCAAAAAACATCAAAATAAATACTATAGGCTTACTGAAGAAAAAGAAATAGAGTCTCCTCACGACAATACTCTCTTCATCTCATGTCTTCCAGCATGCTTGTTCGCGTTCTGTATCATAAATAAAAGGTGGGGCCCTACTAATCAATTACAGGAAATAATATTCACCAGCAGCACCAATAACAATCGAAAAATCACAGTAACATTGTCGATAGGTGTTAATATGTTTTATTGTACAAAATGTGCGTCGGAGATTCAATGTTTTAGGGCTTAGAGGCAATTTATCAAAGCTTACCTTTGAGATACAATGCATAGTTTTATCACTAACATCAATACACAATGCATACAAGGTGAAGTCCTTTCACCACGATGAGCCATTAAATTCACCAGTTAACATTAATCATCTTATGATAACGGGAGTCAAACTTTCACAATTCCCAATTTTCATGCGGAGATACCCATATATGCCTAATACAGGTTGACTTTTATAGCTGCGATTTAGAATGATGTTATCGATGGCAAGCACTGCAAGTGCGGTTAGTATCATGATTATTCATTTATTACTTAAGCCCCCGTCACACTTTGCCGGATAGGCCCACCGTACAAAAAACGGGCGATATTTTGTTCATCCGTTGTTCAAATCGTCAATCCGGAGGACAAAGTGCAAAGTTTCCGTTTTAGAGGAGCGAACGTGCACGGTATAGGGGCCGAACCAAACGAAGAAACAACGAATCTAGGGCCATTGTGTATAGGACAGCGAAACGTGCGCAAACGAATGAGAAACGAATATGAACTGCTAGTCCACAGGACAAAATGCACGAGGAACAAATAGGTGCGGCATGAGACGTACACAATTGTACATCGAACGTCAGAGATCCATTGACGTTACGGCTATCGCGCTATACATTTATTTCATCATCTTGGAGCGTCCACCACTCGGCCACTTCTGCTTCAACTACCTGTGCACTTCACTTCACATCTCATATCAGCTCCCATCAATATGCCAAGGATCGAAGGCCAAGACTTAGCCTCCTTCTCAATATGTTGGCTACTTGTTGCTAGACGTTTGACACCGCTTTCTTCATTTTGGTCCTAAATATCACTTACATGCAGATTTACCCAAAGTTTCTCCCTTTACACAAAATCACTTTCATTCATGCCCGATGTTACTTCACAAATTTAACTTTCTCTATTTTTTGTTTTTGATTGATTTTTTCAGATGTTCTTTATAATGATTAACAGCCGGATGAACGTTGATTTTCTCAAGTAAAGGCACATAATTACTCTTCATTGAACTCATCCATTGTATTTGAAGATCCTGAAGTCATGGAACACTATTTTGACTGCATTCAGAATATCAGTGTCAGCGATACAATTTTCAAATTTGGACATTGACTGAAGGTTTGAAGCAGTCTCTATTTTCTCTCAAACAATTTCTGTGATACGTCAAATCAAATGCATCACAGTCACATGACAGTAAGATGGCTCATTTAGATTTCCTAATGCTATTTGAACCTTGACGTCATGGGTTTTCATTTTGAAGGCTTCTACTCATTGTCTCATCTTCAACTCAACGTTCACTCATAACTTTTAACCTGTGAATATCCAACAGTTTATCTCAGTTGATGCCCTGTCCGATCGAATATACTTCATTGCCCCATGATAGCGAATCTGATCAAGGCTGCCCTTTTGCTGGTAAAACCGACAACTAGTGTATCAATTATGCATGCTTCCATAAATTTTGTTCAGATCTCTGCAGTTCCTCAGTATTTACAACAATCTTACAACAGCCATGATAGTAAACTGACTGAAGATCTTGCTTTTCAGAAAGACTTGTTGTCCTGTCACAGAGGGGTAAGAAGTCCCTCCCCCCCCCCCCCCGAAGATGATGGCCTTTCCGACCTTGAAACATATGATGCATTCTGCTTCCTTTTTGATGTACCTCTCACCTTTTCACCCGAAACACAACATTTGCATGGTAAATCGGGGAGACTTAGCTAAGTAGTTCGAATTTGTTTCGGCTTTGGTCATTCAAACCAAATTGCCTGTTTCTCTCAGGACCAATTTGCCACTTCTTGGACCGCATCTGCCTTCGCTGTTGCTTGCTTTCCCTCCTCCAGGCGGCAATATACTTTTGGAGGGCCATGTTGGCATTTTGCAGCAACGGACTTTACAGGAGGCCTAGCGGATCGAAACGCGAGGAAAACAACAAAGTGCCGTACAGATACAGGAGAAAACGTGCAACTATAGGACAAAGGTCGGATCGCGCTATCCGTCTTTGGCGAGGAAAAACTTTGTGCATGCACACGTGCATGCACAAAGTTTTTTGGCCGCTCTGACGAACATCATCGAAAGACAAACGTCCATCCAAAGGATAAAAGGGACATGAAACGCATAACGGATATCAACGGATGCCAAAAATCGACCTTCGGTTCCCATGCGTTTGCCTTATCCGGCAAAGTGTGACAGGGGCATTAAGCCAGGATACGTATAGTGAAATGTCATGTGTGCTATGAATATTCTGTTATTTTTTTTCTACTATGATTTAACGTGTGTTGCTATCCAGATTTGCTGGGCGAATTGGGACTTACGGCGGACGAATAAGAAACGGACACAGAGCGAGCAAAACTTTCTAACAGCGGATGTTAAACGAACACAAAGCAGATCGTCATTCCGTTTGTCATCCGTTCAAGATTTTGGACATGTCCAAAATCAAAATTTGGCTCCGGCGGATCACTGCGAATCTCTGCGAACAGCTGTCGGATACAAACGGGTCACGAACGACGAGCAACGGATGTGTATCTCCAAATTTTTGAATCCGTTTGGCTCGATCCGCTCTAGTGTGACGGGGGTTTGAAGAGGACAGATATCAGTGCGGCCACCTATATCTGTATAATATAGCAATAATTATCTCTCGATATGTAAAGACTCCTCACTATCGAGGCTCACTTCACGAGATTAGCTTCCTCCTTAGTGGCAGGGTTAGGTACGATTTCACGCATCTTCTTCTTACTGGGTGTGAAAATGAATTTACGTTCAGATTTGTCCTGGATTCTGCTGATGCTGTTTGGGTCGTTGATCCAGGCAAAGAATTGCTACACGGCTAACATCCTGATAAATGCAGTTTACGGTGAGGGGAGCCACTTCATGGCAGCTTCTGCCGTAGGTCGCAGCCTCGTCGACCGGGGCCATAATGTGAGTTTTCTGGTTGGCAAGGCCTACGGTCATCGGGCTCTGGACCCAAAGTATTCTATGTTTTCATTCGAAATCTTCAATCACACTGTTTCCCCTGACATCGCGAAGAGAAATTTTGACAGACTCAACAATATCGCCTTTGAGACGTGGATTCTTGGCCAAGAGATTCATGAAAATGATAGACTTGCTATTAGATCAAATGGTAGACGATTGCGGTTCAATTATTTCCGACAAAGCACTGATGGAGAGACTGGCCTCCATGGATGCTATCGTCACTGACTACTCTTGGATGTGCGGCAGGCACATTAAGGCAATGTTGGACCAAAACAGGGACACAGCTAAAAATATCACTATGGTTTTAATATCACCAGGGCCACCTTGGAGTGGCTTTCTACAAGCAGCCGGATCTGATTTCAACTTTGCCATTAGTCCGGACCTTATGAGTGCATACTCGCCCGAAATGACCTTCCGTGAAAGAATAATTAATGTTTTGCATGCATCATTCTTGCGTGTATATATCGAAGCATCTATGGTTCCATCTTACCGACGGATGGAGAAAAAAGTTGGACTTCGTTCTTCAGTTCACCCATTTTATGCCATCTCTGAACACGACCTGTTCTTAGTAAGCATGGATACGTCTTCGGACTTCCCCAGACCGTTACCTCCCAATCTTATCCGTGTCGGTGGTCTTACTGTGACGATCGCCAAGCCGCTGGACAAGGTAAAAGAATTGAAGTCTCAAAGCGAGAACATTTGTAGGACTTGTGGCATAAATGTTCTGAGATACATGTACTACAATAAATTAATTGCTATCGGTTTTGTATTTTAGTATCTAACCCTCACAGCTCCCGACTCAGCTCACCGTCCTGGGCTGGGCTACGCGGCAGGGGGTAGGCTGGACTCGCGCCCGGTCTGTAAAGACGCGAGGGGATGGGTTGATGCACTCACCGACTCACCTGCCACCTATTCACAAATTAATTTGATTAAGGACAATAATAAAAAAAAAGTCGCACTAATTTCATGCCGTAAAATAAAACTATTTAGAAGAGAAAATTCTCCTCTTGTTACTCGGCACCGAAGGTGCAATGATTTGAATGACGGAATACACAGTTTCAGCTCAGAATGCAGACATTCATATAAGATAAATTCGGTTATAGTACTTGCAATACAGCTTCGGTGCAGGGACAGGGGGTAAAATTATCCGCGGTCACTGGTTACTCTGGCTGCCGTCCTCGCTTCCTCCCTGTCTCTATCGCTGTCGTCCTTGCGTCACATTGTCTTGCTCCCGCCGGTGGCTTCCCGGCATCTTACGACTTCGCTGCGGCCGATACACTTGCGGCATCCAGCTGTGACGTCCGACTCCTCGTCTCTTCCTCGTCAATTCGTCAGGGGCATAAGTGGGCCTTGGGGATGGGGTGTGCAACATTCAGCAGTTCAGGCGCTCACAAAACGTTTCACATGGGTAGCCTACTACACGACCCATGAACATGAAGAGTCCTTTAGGACAGTGGCAGTGCGATTTAGTTCAGTTCTCGCCAATTCAATTATTAAGTCGAATTCTCTAAACGGGTCCCTACCATGTTTGGCGATCACAATTTGGCCCACGGCGCTACTAGAAGTTCTCGTTCGCTCGCTGGATCGAGGGACGACGTGCCAATAATCAGTCAGACGAGCTATAGGCATTACAGCCCAACGAACATCTCGATAGCGTCCATTTTCTGCCTAACTCACAACATCTTTGCAATGTTCGACATCTTTCCCTCTCTGAATTTCGGACAGAATTCTTAAACTGTCCTTAGTACATCTCGAAAACCTCTTGAAATCTCCTGCCAAACTCTTTTAAAATCTCCGCAAAATCTCTGGCAGAATTACTCGTCGAAATATCTCACTAGAACTCTCCCGTAACAACAATAACTCCCTTTTAATACTAATCCCTAAATCCCTCCTACAATTCTATTATCCAATCATCGCAATTAATTTCTCCCACCTGAATTATTGACAACCCCCTTTCAACCCATCCGCTTAACTGTCCCCAACTTGACCCTCGATCTCCTCTCACCTGTATACCTGCGTCTCTAACCCAATCTGACACTCTCCCGTCCTCCTAATATTTATAAAACAAAACCTAGCTTCGCTACAAGCCCTTTAACTTTCTCCTCCAACAGGATTCCCGATTTAACTCACACTACCACAATATTCTCGTTAAACACCTCAACTACTTGTCAAACATGAACTTCTAACATCCTCTCTGCCCTATATATTTCTTTATTCCTTAAAAAAAAAAAAACACCTGCTGTCTCTCAAATATCCTTCTTTATTCCATTATAATTGTCTGATTTCCTACGATGTCCTGTACCGTGCCCCAAGCCCGCTGTCTGAACCTCATTCTTCCCTTTTATCCCCTTTATGCACTCACCCTATGCTTTGCCCTATACCTATATCCCTGACCCGCTACATTCTTATTATATTCCCTTCATAATGCTAAATCTATTCAGAACCCCCCCCCTTTTCCCCACCTCGCTACAGGTATATGATTTTAAACTATGTAACTATTCAAATCCACGAAAATTGTAGTCGCCTCGGGAAATCGTCATTCGAATCCATTTTGTTCATTGAAGTTTGTTATTTATTTCGTTATTTGCATTTTGCATCAAAACTCCGTTAACGTTTCCCGTTTTAAATCTATCAGCACTGCACCACACGTTGCACGTGGCAGATTATCACCCTGCACGCTACAGAGGCATTTCTATTTTTACCTTGTGATGTACATAATGACAGAATGATTGAAATCGTATGGTATACGAAGTCTGATATGCAATTACAATGTATATGTATCTTACAGGCAAAAAAAAAATAACAACAAAGACAACCACACAATTGTATACATAGACAAAGAGACAGGCAGACACCCGCATGGAAAATGAACCCTAAAAACCACGAATTTATGGATGCATCTACTGTATGCTTTTAAACTGAATTCCCTAAAATTAAATTAAATGCCCAAAGACGCTCCTCTAAGATACTTTCTTAATGTGAATGCACCAACTTTCAAATCAAATGCAATAAATTTGAAAACGTATATAAACGAATACATAGGAACCAATGCAAATTTGAATGCCTTGAAAACATTGAAAAGGATAACGAAAAATAGAATGTCTGTTATTGAATCTGATGCCGATAAATGGATTTTGATGTTCATAAATTCATTCACGTGTTTCGAAATGAATTTCGCTGACTGGGATCTCAAACCGAAAGAGTGATATCGATCGTTGGTCAAGAATATGAATGCATGCATGTTAATGACTTTGAGCGACACAAAATATGCACTTGAGCGGAAATCCATCATGTAAACCTATAATATGATATCAAAGATTGTAGCGTTATATGCTAGCCCGTCTCGGTGACAGTTTCTTTGCGCTCTCTCCCCCCACAAAATTGAAAAGAAATACCGTTCATGGGTAGAAATTATATTTCATATTTCACGACATAAAGAACAGCAAAGAGAATTCCACAATATGTTTTTTTTTTTTTAATACTGAAGAGTACACATTTTTCTTGACCTGTTAGAAACATGGACGTTCCATAAGGGGTAATATTCCTTTTGCCTTTTGAATGGTGTCTGCTAAAAATAAAAACCTAGTGATGCGTTCGAGATGGTATACGTAGATGGAGGAAAACCATTCTCCGAAGGTGAACATGAAGGTTGCGTGATCTTAGACGGTGATGAATTCAATTTCATATTCCTTCCCAAAGTGGAACGAAATTTTTGAAGATGCTCGTACCTTGTCAGAAATGGGAGAAGAGATATACTCCATCACACGTATTATTGTTCTCATTATCACTAATATTCAGCCAAATGAAAATGACAATTAACATCACGTACATTCACATATACTCCATCACACGTATTATTGTTCTCATTATCACCAATATTCAGCCAAATGAAAATGACAATTAACATCACGTACATTCACATATACTCCATCACACGTATTATTGTTCTCATTATCACTAATATTCAGCCAAATGAAAATGACAATTAACATCACGTACATTCACATATACTCCATCACACGTATTATTGTTCTCATTATCACTAATATTCAGCCAAATGAAAATGACAATTAACATCACGTACATTCACATATACTCCATCACACGTATTATTGTTCTCATTATCACTAATATTCAGCCAAATGAAAATGACAATTAACATCACGTACATTCACATATACTCCATCACACGTATTATTGTTCTCATTATCACTAATATTCAGCCAAATGAAAATGACAATTAACATCACGTACATTCACATATACTCCATCACACGTATTATTGTTCTCATTATCACCAATATTCAGCCAAATGAAAATGACAATTAACATCACGTACATTCACATATACTCCATCACACGTATTATTGTTCTCATTATCACTAATATTCAGCCAAATGAAAATGACAATTAACATCACGTACATTCACATATACTCCATCACACGTATTATTGTTCTCATTATCACTAATATTCAGCCAAATGAAAATGACAATTAACATCACGTACATTCACATATACTCCATCACACGTATTATTGTTCTCATTATCACTAATATTCAGCCAAATGAAAATGACAATTAACATCACGTACATTCACATATACTCCATCACACGTATTATTGTTCTCATTATCACTAATATTCAGCCAAATGAAAATGACAATTAACATCACGTACATTCACATATACTCCATCACACGTATTATTGTTCTCATTATCACCAATATTCAGCCAAATGAAAATGACAATTAACATCACGTACATTCACATATACTCCATCACACGTATTATTGTTCTCATTATCACTAATATTCAGCCAAATGAAAATGACAATTAACATCACGTACATTCACATATACTCCATCACACGTATTATTGTTCTCATTATCACTAATATTCAGCCAAATGAAAATGACAATTAACATCACGTACATTCACATATACTCCATCACACGTATTATTGTTCTCATTATCACTAATATTCAGCCAAATGAAAATGACAATTAACATCACGTACATTCACATATACTCCATCACACGTATTATTGTTCTCATTATCACTAATATTCAGCCAAATGAAAATGACAATTAACATCACGTACATTCACATATACTCCATCACACGTATTATTGTTCTCATTATCACTAATATTCAGCCAAATGAAAATGACAATTAACATCACGTACATTCACATATACTCCATCACACGTATTATTGTTCTCATTATCACTAATATTCAGCCAAATGAAAATGACAATTAACATCACGTACGTTCACATGGAAATGGCACAGTTGACGTATAACATAAAATAGTATGCATGTGACCCAACTGATATGAATCGGAATTTTTATGACCGCTTTTAATTAGATAATGGTTAAATGATGGTTAAAGTTAGACTGGATAAAGTGCCTGCAATGTGACTTAAAATAGAGGACGAGATTATGTTTTTAACCATTGTATTGCTTTAGAAACCTGAATTTTTTTATCAGACAAAGTACTGGTAATAAAACAAAAACAAAGACATAAAACACAAAAGAAGATTAAGCAGTTAAGTACCAGAAATCACGATTCTGTAGTTTGGTGTTGTAGATGTTTAAGGCATACAAGTAGTATTGCCACGTTCCTACATTAATTTGTATATCAAAGGGGAATAAATCCTTCACGTGTGCTTATTAATGTATAACATCTGTCTATAATAGCCACCCATGTGTGACGGAAAGAGTGGCCGTTATAGAAAGGTGACCACTGGAAACTGGTTATCTGCTGTGTGTCTGTGTGTTTGTCACATATACGTCCATTTACAATATACTCGTTATCTTGTATAGGCCTACATCGTTTTAAGTCCTTGCGTCTCTTTATACTTACACTACGTGTGAATGTACGTATGCAAGAATTAGTGTTTCTTGCATGTCGCTGTATTGCATACTAAAGCTCGCATGCAAGCAAGCGCTATACGACTTCATTACTCCGCCTGAATGACAGATGAATGCATCGGTGGTAATCACTGAAGTGATCGTCAACGTAAACGGCACTACTGTAAAGCATAAAAAACATTCTAAATGATCGGCTCCGCATGAGTGACTGGCCACAATATATATTTTGAAATCTGCCGCGGAAAGCAGACTGGTGGCATCTCGCAGCTATGCACAGGGTTTTAAATGTGGCATTTATGTCGATGGGATCAGGAAGGATTTTCCATGGCCGTATGTGTTAGTTATAGATACGGCAAGCTGGCCTTTATACAGGTGGCCGCAAAGACAGGACAACTGGTTTGATTGTTAAGATAATTATATCCATGTGTATATACATAAGACAGGGCTCGACACTAACGGTGGCCCGGTGGCCCGGTGGCCCGGGGCCACCAAAAATGAAAGTCGGGCCACCAAATTTCAAAAAAGGGCAAATTTGGTGGCCCGCCTCGGGCCACCAAAATTCTTTGAAAAGTATGTCAATAAATTCGTAACTTTTTGCGCCGGAAATTAGCAGTTAAATTTGTTCAAAGGCTGGATGAAAAGGACTGAATGAATGCCTGAGAGTGAGTGTTGCAAGTTTGTTGAAGTTTATTTATGAGTTGATATGTCCAACTTCCAATTCTTACTATCATAAATCTTAAATATTTGACTCATTTAAAAAATAAGGACTTTTAATGTTTTTTATTGGGTTTTTTTTTCGGGACACCAAGTTTTTCTCTCGGGCCACCAAAAATCTGAAATTTAGGATTTTGGTGGCCCCATCGGGCCACCAAACAAAAAAGTTAGTGTCGAGCCATGCATAAGAGTATATATATATATATATATAAACAAACAAGGAAGTTTTCGCTATATATATGGCATACACTAGGCATACACTATGCCGATGTCGTTATTTTATGGGTGTATTGTTTTGTATTTGTGTGTTATATACTTTATATGTGATTTTTATGAAAGTCTATAGTACTCCAGTTTCTTATCATGTATTTGCACATAGGGCTCCCCTGGAGGGCAGTTGAGAAACTGCGGAGACTACCCTGTTTTTAGTGACGGAATTAATAAACAAATAAATGGTAGTTATAATAAAATATGTTTCAAGATTATCATATTTAACTATCTATATTTTGATAAGGTTAATGTTCATTTACCGACTTGACCGATATGTAATGAATGTCATAAAGCATAAGGCCGCTCAATTACCCTTAACCTGTACACACAGAGGGTAGGGCCCATATATAATGTGGGTTGGACGATTCATCTTGAATCTTATAGTATGACCATAAAGTGGGTGCTTTGATGAGAAAGCACCTGTATTACTTATCTGGTCTCTACAACCTAAGGGTTTATCGTCAATAATTGAATTCATCATTGTGTATTTTTTCATTATCTTATTTGAACAAACTTTGCTCAGCTGCTCGAGCTCTGAAGCACCTCAATTCCCTCTTCCGATCCCGATGTTCAGCGTGTTGGCTTTTCCTTTCATTTCCTTTTTTTTTCTTTATTTCCATTATTCTTTTGTGCTTTATTACTTTCATTGATATACCCTTCTGTCAAGTCATGTAATGTTGTTGTGTTTCTCCTGTCTTGTTCTGTCCTGTCTTTGTAAACAAATATGTTCACAAGAATCCTTTGAGTGGTTCACAACTTACAAGCATGCTTTTCAGTGGACCTCTCAATTCTTTCTTTTTCTTTCTCCAGACATAACTTTGTATTTTGCTGGTATGCATGTATAATTTTGTATTTGCTAACCATTATCTACTTTGTAAAGTCGAATACATGTCTATGTTATATCATCTGATTCATTTCGTGTTATGTTTGCCGAAAAGAAAGAAAGAATGAAATAAATGAAATGAATGAATGAATGAATGAATGAAATGAAAAACCAGAGCGAATTGACAAAGAAAGAGGTCCCTGATTTCAAACTTCCCCAGGGTTGTCTGTATCTTTCACGGTGATTGTAAAAAAACGTGTGCACATCTCGCCGTGACCCCTTAGTTTGCTATTGACACAACATGTGGCAATCTGCAGCAGACCAAAGTTCAATATCGTGGAATCACGTTCGAGTAGTGTTCTTGTTTGAAAATTCGCAAAAGACACTGCGCTGGAAACCACGCAAAGAGAGTATAGTGGTCAGGGATTTTTGAAAGAAAACCATGGATGCATTTAAAGCATTAACAACAGCCCTCGTCATAATACTTGCTGGTGTTATATGGAATTCTGGTAATGCCAAGGCAGCGAATATTCTCTTGTCGGCCATCTACGGTGAGGGAAGTCATTTCCTTGCCATGTCAGCTATAGGTCGTAGCCTAGTGGATCGGGGTCACAATGTCACCTTCCTCATCAGCAGCGCTTACGAAGACAGAGCCAAAGACCCTAGGTTTTCCATGTTCTCCTTTGAGATGTTCGCGCATCCTGTACCCCTGGAAGAGGTGCGAGAAATGTTCCACGGATTTAACAAATACGCATTCGAAGATGCCGACGGGCAATTCTTGAAGCTCATGGATATGTTGATGGATAGATTTGTCAACGACTGCCGAGCGGTGATTACCGACGAGAAATTGATGCATCGGTTGGAGGTCGTCGACGCAATCGTCATGGACGTCGCATGGGCATGCGGTTTCTACATTCAGGAAATGCTGAAGCAAAATAGCGAAACACCGAAAAAACTCGCTATGGTAGCTGTCGCGGCAACTCCGACATGGAGCGGATTTCTGGAAGCCTCGGGCTCAGGATTTAATCACGCGTACCAACCGGAATCAACGACTGCCTACAGTAATAGGATGACTTTCGTTCAGAGACTGAAAAATGTCTTGATATACGCCTTTTATCGTGTGTGGGTCGAATACACCTCAGCACCACCGTTTCGAGAGATGGGGAAGAGCGTAGGTCTGCCCAATTCCATACATCCAGTGTTCACCATCTCCAATTTCGATTTGTTCTTGCTGAGTGTGGACGGGTCATCCGACTTCCCCATGCCAACTTCCCCAAACCTCATTCGTGTTGGCGGACTCACTGTCACGCCTCCGACTTTTCTTAGTCAGGTGAGATTTTTGGAGAATGCATCTGCAGGACGTGCAACTTTGTATACATTTTTACAGAATATTACTACAATATTTCCATCTTACAGCATGCAGAGATTATATTTCTTTTCACAGAATGTTATAGGTATTGCTGATCATTGCGCCATACGATTTTGATGGTACACACAAATTGTGTTGAGTTGCCTCCGTATGGATGAGTTGATGTAAGGCATTGTTATGGTAGACTAAAAAAGAAAATGAAAAAGAAAAGAAAAGTCTAGAGCATAGACTAAGAAAAAATATATAAGTATTGGATAAATCATCTGCTACTAAAGATTAAACTAGCACGAATTTTTGTAAACTTCTAACAGTTTTGACCATTACTGATCATTGGCTTAAAAATTGCACTGACATATACAGAACAGAGCATTGTACGACAGGAAGCGACGTTTTCTATAATAATGACTAATGTATTAGATAAAATGTCGACATTGTCACTTAATTGGTTCATCTCTCGTGGATGATTATGCCTTTAAGTTAATATTAGTATGAAGAGGCACCTCTTTTGTTTTTCTCTCCGATGTCTCATCACTCCGTGTGAATTTTATGGAGAAAAATCAGATGAACCAAAATGGTAAAAATTCCACCAAAATCGATAATAACAGAGGAAGGTATTCCATGTTGTATGTTAAAGCTCCAAGTATAATTTAATCAGCGAATGGTGCTATTAGCTTTGTGGATCAATGGCATACCTGTGAGGGTATTGCGTACTGTACTCAAATTTGAATATAGAGCTACACATATAAATGAATATCGCTATTTTATGAAAACATAACGGCCTTTTAAATTTCATAACTTAGTTTGGGACCCTATTTTAATGAAACTCCAACTAATATTTGTTTGACAGGGCTCCACTCAGGCCAATAATGAAGCTAAGTTGAACAAGGTGTGAAATCATTTCAGGTCAACCAGACTCACTAATTAAGATTGTCACTTAAGTGGGACATAGGCCTTATTCCAACCCTTTCAATGGCGGCGTCACCTAAGTGGACATCTTACCCGACGTGCACTGGGCATGTTGGGTAAGCCATCTTAATGTTAAGTCTACACCATAGGAAGAGGGAATACAGGCCGAAGAAGTGTGGAAATGTAAGCTATCAGTGTTTGAAACCCGGAGGAAGGGGATTCCTGACATGCTCAACAAAGATCTACTTTCTCTGTGACCACTGAAACAAATCGAATTGGGTTTTCTTAAAGCTGTACGTAATAAGACGCTAGTTATATTTTTTTTTTTACAAATTGAAATTGCATTTTTATTGATTCACCACTTATGCCATTTGTATATGCCATGATTATGCCATTTCGCCCTCTCAATATGCTTGCCCTTGCTTTGCTACCGCTGGAGTACCACTGCAGGCCAACTCAACGACCTGTTCGTTTTACCACAGTATAAGTGTATGATTCCTGCTGACTGTTCTGCCAGTGATGAATATTGCATTTATGATGTCTGGGAAGTCAATAACCAACGCTGTCAACAATGCCTAACGTGCAGCGAATAGTGTACTAGTAGGCCATGCTCTCAAAGGTCAATACCTTGTCAACCTTTGAACATTGCGCCATCCACGTGGAAGCGACTGTTGGTGTGTGTACTGTGTGTACTCGAGAACTTGCGACGTAGAGAATCTTGGTAGTAACATGTGAGGTCGAAACCACATGGTGTTCACTTTGCGACAGCTATAGATCGATATGTGGCTATAGGAGCCTTAATTTGACTGCTAGGAAATAGTCCTTCTAATGCCATTGTATTCTTAGTGTATGGTACATGATGAATGCCAATAGATACATCCTTGTATGCCTATTTTGCTTTCTTGGAGGGTGCTTGAACTCGGAGGTGTACGCAGCTAATGTTTTGATATCCGCCATTTATGGAGAGGGCAGCCATTTCCTGTCCGCGGCATCCATCGGACTTGCGCTTACGCAGCGTGGTCACAATGTGACGTGTTTGATTAGCAACGCGTACGCTCATCACACCAGGGACCCGAAATATGCCTCCTTTGTCTTCGAGGTGTTTGAGCATCGTGAACCGCCAGAGAACGTGCGCAAAGCCTTTTTCGATTTGAACAAGTATGCCTTCCAGAAGGAAACCAGCGGGCAATTCTTGGAGATCCAGAAGCACATGGCAAGGCGAACTGTGGATGACTGTGAATCCGTGATTTCCAACAAGGATATCCTGTCGAAATTCCTCAGTGTTGATGTGTTGCTGATGGATGTATCATGGCCATGTGGTCTCTATATCAAGGCCATGTTGGACAAGGAAAGGTCAGAGTCCAAAGAAGTGAGAATGGTAGCTCTGATTTCCACCCCTCCCTGGAGTGGATTCTTGCAGGCGTCTGGTTCCTCTTTTAACTGGGCCTACCAACCCGAAACCATGAGCACCTTCTCCAACAGGATGGACTTCTGGCAGAGGATGTCCAACGTTTTCCACAGCAGTGTGATCAAGATGATTCTTAGATACGTCGCCACACCGCCGTACTTTCAAATGGAAAGAAACGTTGGTCTAGATATTAATATCAATCCATGGCTTGACTACGCTCATTTTGACCTATTTCTTCTGAATGTCGACTTTTCTTCCGAATTTCCGATCCCGCTGTCGCCTAGTACTATCGCCGTAGGTGGGCTCACAACTAGGCCATCGGCTGTTCTCGAACCGGTTAGTTATTTGCGAAGTGTAATCATTAACATAAAATTATCTGAGAACGTGAGCTGATAGAGTAAGCAGTGTTGATGATACATGACATGGCACAATGATTTAAAGGGAAAGTGCTATTAAGTAGCAATTACAAAGTGGGTATGATGGCATCGGTAATACATACTGATATCGCCAACGCCGTCTTTGATTATTTCTTTTTCTTCGCTGCTGCATAAGTTTGTTTGTTTTTTTAACTTTTATCATAAAACACAGTAACGTTAACTTCTTTTCTTTCTGCGTGACGAGCAGTTTCAAAATTTGAAGTCGCTTGTTCGCTAGGAGTTAGTCTGTTAGTTCGTGTCAACGCAGAGAACTTCCTTTATTATGCATATCAATACATATACGATTACTATGTTATATTTATTTTGCTTATATGCCAAAAGCTTCATTGGCATCGCGGCATAAATTTATTGAGTTTTCTGTATTCTTGACAGGATTTTCTATCATCCCATCACTCTATATATGTTTTATTATTGCGTTGTTATCATCATTCTTACGAACTGCGAATATTCTGACGAGTACCTCCGTAGCGAAAAAAGGAGAGCACCTTTTATATTTTGTATTCTTTATTTTTGGAAAATATCAAGCAGTAGAATTTACTCGTGTTATTATACTTGTTCTTTTTTTTTTTCTTCTTAATCAGCTTCATTCACTCCTGAAGATTCTTGCCGATGTTTGTTGTTTTATCATGTTCGAATCGAAACGACACGGCTGCATTTGCACTCACGTATAGCCTAAACAGATTTTACCATGCCTCACGCCTACACTCTCACCTAGTTATGAGGTACGATGCTCCAGCCGATATGATTACATCATGATACCTGCAGCCCCAGAATATTTATAGTATCGATCAATTATCTTCCGGTATCCTTTCTATCCTATGGTCAATGACGGGTTGCTGTTCGTTATTCCGAAGGTTCGCTATTCCGAAGGTTCGTTATTCCGAAGGGTCGTTAATCCGAAACACACAAATTCCCTATACCTAGAGGTTCGTTATTCCGAAGGGTCATTAATCCGAAACACACAAATTCCCTATACCTAGAGGTTCGTTAATCCGAAAATGAGAAAGGGTTCGTTAATCCGGACATTTGTGGCGTTATTCCGAAGGTTCAATATTCCGAAGATTCGTTAATCCGAAAATGAAATTCGGAATAATGAACCTTCGGAATAACGAATCTTTGGATTAAAGAGCATTCGGAATAACGAACCTTCGGAATAACGAGCTGTAACCGTCAATGACAGCCTACGGGGATCAGTTTCTAACATGACTCCTATGCAAACTGCAACACTTATAGGTACTGCACTGTCGGGTATTGCTTTGCGTGAACCTGTGTAGAGCCTACTGAGAGTCCAGATTGAAGCCGAGTCCAAGAAGAGTAGCTTTTCTGATGCATTAAGATAAAGTGTTGATATCAACACTTAACACAATATGGCCAATACATGTGTATATATATATGTATATATATATATATATAATATATATTGTATAGGCATATATACATATACATGCATACATTCCTATATAGGGCCTTATACATTTATAGTTACACATGATTATCTATAATTATGTATACAGTATAATAATAAGAGTACGCTCCTATATCATTTTAGATATGAGGAAAAGGAGAACGGTGAGTATCTTTTAGATTATCATTGCTATTCCTCCTTTCTTGACAATAAGTGCATGAGTTGAAAAACTGGTCTCTGCCAGGAATTTATCTGGATTTTTGGCATGGAAGCTACACTGCAAAACGTCCGGTGTAAAATAATGAACACCGAGCTGGTGTTAAATTTTCGGTGCTCATTTATGGTGTTAAATTAACACCTACGGGTGTCATTTCCAAATTTTAAACTGTTTTTTGAAGAGTTTCTTAGTAACTGCACTTCTTGTTGATTTTTAATTTAAAACAAGACGATCAAGAATTTTACATTAAAATACTAGATTTTTGAAAAAATGTGAAAATAGCTAGATTTTTGAAAAAATGTGAAAATAAATTTACACCAAAGTAACACCAGGTGGTGTGGTCCCTTATTGAAGCTGGACGGGTGTTAAACCATTGATATTAACACCAACAAATATCAACCCAACACCATGTGGTGTCATCTTTTAATTAACACCAGTACAGTGTCAAAATAACACCAGGTACAGTGTCAAATTAACACCACGAAGTGTCAGGTGAACACTTTTCAACACCATTACAGTGCATTTTTAACACCTGTGGGTGTGGTCCTTTATTGAAGTTTGATCGGTGTTAGATTTAACACCCGTGGTGTTAAATCTAACACCGATGTTTTTACAGTGTACCATTTGTAAATACATGCATATTACAGTTTATATAGATAACCACAAACTCGCACACGACAGTTCAGTCGAATGAAATTTCCGGTCTCCCTATAGTCCGCTGACCGCAGGTTTACAGCGTATAAAAACCTTGCCCGTGACTGTGTGACTTTCATTTACGAGTATCTTTCAGAAGAAAAAAATGAAGGAAGGAAATGCAGTCAAGAGCCTTCACCTTTTGGCTTTTATTCCATGTGGTTTTGGAGTCACAGCCCATCATGGAAGCTGATCGATTGACTCATTTTCACACTCTCGTCCTGTATCATGACAGTGTATGGGAGAGAAAACCATTCGTCGCGTGTGACTTGTTGCCAAAACCCTAAATGAATATTGGAATCTATAGGATACAATACCCCTCCCCCCTAAGAAAGAAAGAAAAAAACAAAAACAAAACAAAAAACAAAAACACACACACACACACAAAAACCAATCCAATAGGAAGGGAGATCAAGCCGTTTTGCTGCATTTTCGTGTCCTTTATTAGCATTCACAACGACGATGCTTCAAGAGATGAATGTAAAGAGAAAAGCAGAGTCCGGTGTGACATGGCGAAGAGGAAAGAAAAAGAGAAAGTGTTTCGAGCACTACCTGCTTTGCGAACACCTTTCACGGTCTGTGCACAATCACTTAGCAGAGCTCCGGTACTCATTTGTAAGAAGGGAGAGTGAACAAGAATCGTATACAGGCCTACCTGTCTACTGGATGAATTGTTTTCTAAATTCAGTGAAAAGCAAATGTCGTGTCACCGTGACATTGTGTTGGCCATGTTGAATGCTTTCACATAAATACTGTCATATCACGACTACTCAAATATGCTGGGTAGACGAGAAGTCATCGGTGTCGTTCTCGTAATCGTTGCCACTTCGATCTCTGAGATGGTCAACCCGACAGAAGGAGCCAACATCCTCGTGTCTGCCCTGTATGGGGAGGGAAGTCACTTTCTCGCTGCCGCTGTCTTCGGCCAAAGTCTGGTCGAGCGTGGTCATAACGTGAGCTTTCTCATCAGCAGCGCGTACCGACATCGCGCCGAGGATCCACGGTTCTCCAACTTCACCTTCGAAGTTTTCAGACACGAAATCCCCGACGAGGAGGTCCGCGCTACCATCAATGCCATGAACGAAATGGCCTTCCTTCAAAGGAATTTACAATTTGTGACCATGTATCGTCGCCTGGGAACGCGGCTCCTGCACGACTGCAAGACAGTTTTGAAAGATACGTCCTTCATGCGCAGATTGGAAGTTTATGACGCTATTGTTATGGACGTAGCGTGGTTTTGCGGTCTCTTTATCAAAGATGCTATCGCCCAAAATACCAATCATACGAAACATACCAAAATGATACTGATGTTGGCAACACCTCCGCCAGGTTTTGTCTTCGGCGCTGCCGGGACCAGCTCCAACCCCGCCTTGGTCCCCGAAGTCACAACCGGGTTTTCGCCCGACATGAACTTTTTCCAGAGAATACAGAATTGGTTCTACTCCATGGCAATTAATGTGGTCACCGTTCTTGTGACCAACCCCGTCCTCACGGACTTGAGGGAGGGTACTGGCCTGGACGGAGGCTTTGACTTTTTCAAGTCGTGTTCAGAATTCGATTTGTTCCTGCTCAATCTTGACCAGTCGTCAGACTTCCCCTTCCCTCTCTCGCCCAATATGATCAGAATTGGTGGACTAACAGCGCGCGAAGCAGAGCAACTAGATACGGTAAGATATTAATAAGCCTACATCCAACCCATGAGATGTGGATGCCCATGTAGGACCTATAATCCCTCCCGTACCTCTCTCTTTTATGCACCGCCTTTTTTTTTTTTTTTTTTTGTTCAGACTCTCATAGTGAGTATGCAAATGCCATGGGCATGTAAATTCCTGATACAGAGCCACATGTGTTTTTCTCTTGTGTGCAGAATGCACTGCATATCTAAGCCACGAAAAATCAATATGTGCTGTAGACGGCGTGGAAGAGCGATAATACAATGGGTAACCACCTCCCTGGGGTAACCTTAGAAATGCTGAAAGTCTTAGCCCCACACGTTTACGTACTTGAAGGTTCCCTGAAATGCAAATGCACGTTGATTTGAGTCGATTTATGATACCCTCAACATCACTTTTGCGGTGAAACCAATATCTAGAAACATTCCATATATTTTCAACAAATTTTTCTTCTATTTTTCTTCAGATTGCTATTAACTATTTAGATATACATGTATTAAGACTGTTGAATTTTGTTGCTTATCGTTAAGCGTGGCAAACGTACACCTCATTTGAAAGCTGGAAACGCTCTCTTTCAGACTTAACTATTTTGTCTGATATGAGCGTAGATTCAGAAAACACGTGAAAATTGTCAGTGATATAAAGCGTAGTCTTTCTTATGATACCTCTGAGCGTATTTTAGTAGAATAGAAAAAAAATGGCAACAACCTAGCAACTTCAGGTCTCGAGTGAAATAAGGTAGTCTACTTTTACATAAAGCACAAAAGACTCTGAATCGTTCGTGTGATTCATACATTTGTTTTTTACAAAAAAAAAATCTATTAAACACGTGTCTATATGGAGAATCATTTACAGGTGTGTTGAAACCTGAAGGGCCTGTGGGTTGTTCGGGCACTTATTAGAAACCTATCAGGAAATAGCGAGAAATACAGACACCACGCGATAGCTTCCTTCGTATTAGGGTAATGTCGAACATGAAACGAAATACACTTACCTGTAATGATGGCATTGTTCAAGAAGAATGGGTTTTCATATTGTTGGGGTTACCCTGGCCTAATAAATCACCATCATGTTACGTTAATGAATTCATGCGTCGAGTTGTTTTTATCGCGACTGATTGACAAACCATTTGCAATAAATCGATTACAAGCTCCCATTATTTTTGCTACAATTAGGATACAATGATGCTTATACAGTGAAATGATGGTGTTCATGATAATATTACCATTATTTTCATTATACCATCATAAATGAAAGTGATCAAAGTTTATCATTCTGTATTAGGACAATTGTTTTGACAACTATCATTTACATAAACTTTTTCAGCAGTATATTATATTTCGGTCTACGAAATTTCGAATCAATTTCCAAATTGGGAGCAGGGAATGGAAAGGGGTTTGTTAGTGGAAAGATTGTGGCCTTGCAGTAATTCAGGAAGTAGTCCAGCTCATCATGGCCTGTAGCGTAGTTCATTACTGTGAAGAATCTATCGAGTCTATAGTCAGAAGATGAGTAGATGAGGAGAATAGATATTTGCCACTGCTGCGCACTAGCTATCGCTTCGTTGCATTGGGTGTACATGGGCGTGACTCAACCTCCTTCATCACAGTGCTAATAGCCTAACGTTTTAAGCGGAATGAAACCGAATTGTAGCACACATGTAGATTGCATGAATGCAGCTACATTTAGTACAACACATCGGTGACAGATTAAGGAAAATTGGACAATCTGTTCAAAAGTATTGATTTCTTAAGAATGTTTTGGGGCAGCCATCGATGGATCGGAAGACTTCTACAGTTTGTGACGTCACATAGATTATCAGGAATGACACAAAAAGTATAAAAGGCAAGATATTTTCACTTTTCTAGCGTAATGAAAGAGAAATTGATTTACACGTACCTCATTCAGAAAGTAATGAGAATGATATTACCCTAAATATGAAGTCGAGGGATCAGGAGTGTGTACTTGTCATTAAAAAGGAAATAAAATTTTGTGGAATTCCCCATAACTGAACTAGTATTATTGTCCAGCGATGACTGCACAAAACTTCAAAAATCCATTTACATTTTGAAGGGATTGTCCGATTTTCCTCAAACCTTCGCTAATGCTTTCTACCGTTATGGCTGCATTCACTTTATCCACATGTATATTTGAGTTTCATTCCCCTTTGAAAGAAATCAAAATAGATAGCTCGACCTATATAATATACGGCGTGTAAACCTCTCTTTCCAGAAATGCATGAGTTCTCAGTTGCGCGATAATAACTTAAATGAGTTAGAAAGTATCTCCGTTGTCGATCTTGTAAGATTGAACATGATATGATAAAGTTTATTGGTGCCACAATAAATAATTTGTGGCATCTGCTCCCGTTTTATGGAATTAATTTCGCTGCTCTCCATCAATTCAAGCTTCATTAATTTCAATATTTGGAGGACGTATTAATTTGTTATGATGGTTTGTTCATGTTATCTACACCCTTGTGTGCATCACAATAGTAGGACTAGACTGAGGGCGCATACTATTGCTATTCATTATTATACCAATTTTATTATTACTGTTACTGTTACTACTACTACTACTACCACTACTACTACTACTACTACTACTTCTACTACTACTACTACTACTACTACTACTACTACTTCTACTACTACTACTTTGTACTACTACTACTACTACTACTACTACTACTACTACTACTACTACTACTACTACTACTACTACTATACTACTATCACATTCAGCATGGCCTGGATTATCACTTCTGCTCCCAGTGGTATTACGGTCATTCTGACAGATACATGTCCTCATATTCATACTATGACTGCTGGAAGAGGAAGCAATCTACGAGGGTTAGTCTCTCTATCCCCCGTCGTGTACCAATTGCAAACAATGGCCTGAAAGAAGGTCAGGGAAAGTGAACCTGTCGATGACCTTTGACTTCCCTCGCGGTTCTGATAGACTTGGACTTTGAGCCCCTGCCGTGCGTCTGATAAGAGTAAAGTCAGTCGAGTTAACCATCAGGCAAAGTTGCATGTACAATATACCATTTAAGAGTCTTTGAGTTCAGATTTTTCCGAATCCCCCCCCCCTTTTTTTTTTCACTGTAACTCCGTTTCCCGATGTTTTCATCACGGGCATACCCGTCGTCTATGCATAAATGTTTTACAGCAGTAATTTGCAATAGAAACAAAATGTGTGTGTGTGTGTGTGTGTGTGTGGGGGGGGGGTGATATCAATTAAAAAAAAATAATTATATTCTTTCAGACACTAGGAGGATTTAGTGTTTTTGTGCATACGATGGGTTCACTTCAAAAAGAAAGGACGTTTTCTTCTCAAACTCCTCTAAGAGGCCCTAAAAGGAAGACTATTACTGTGAGTCAAATCTACACGTGTTGTGTGAATCCATGCTCAGTACCCGGAAAAATGTTGTCTCTCGAACTTTATAAGAAATGTTAACTTGCCTCCAAATGCAATTAGGTGAAATTATAGAGAGATTGAACTTCAACGATCTGGTTCCCACTTTGCGGGAAAATTTTCATATCATTTAATTAAGAATAAGAATAAAATTGTTATTTATGGACAATGTACTGACGAAATGGACAATGTACTGACGAAATCGTAGTATCTGTTACCTCTTAATCCACGTGCACGTTTTCACTTTGTAGACCTAGAAGGTTTATGGAGACCAGGGAGGTGACCCTCCCTCTGGAGATGGACGGAAGGGGGAGTGTGTCCCCCCCCCCCCCACGTGAGGGAGCTTGTGCATTTTTAGCATTTATATTAAACGATCGAATGCCCATTTTGTTGGAATATTTGGGGAAATATACATGCAGTAGTATCTATATACTTAGATACGGACTTTATGGAGTAAGAATGAAACATAGATAATCCTCTTTGCTAGTGATTAAATCAAATAGACTTGTTTCACTTCGATACCAAAAAATCCGAAAGATTTTGCGGCACAGAGGTCTCACGAATCAAATTATATGCTCTATTAATTTGAAAAGAAAATCGTTGTGCCTTTGCTGATCAAGAAAGATCACATGCGAAACGCTCTCTATCATAGGGCCAATGTTTGAGTCGAAATCGTAATGTTTGCGAATCTTAGAATTTGAATACACATGCGTATTATTTTTGTGTAACAAAGACAATTCTTGCGGCTCGTCTGGTGTGTGTTTTTTTCCACGTACCAAAGAGCAGCGTATTCCCACGTTCTTCAGCTCTTTATGCTTGAATGCCATAGGCAGTAAAAACTACTGGTAAACCTATAGAGTGTCCGTGTCTGCGCCAATCAATGCTACCCTTTAAAACGAGAAATCTCAGAGTCGTTTCAGAAGTACTTCCTTTAGTGCAGACGAGATATGAAATTACTTATGCACATAATGGTGCTAAAGGTCCTGTGTAGTCAAACAAGGCCCGCTTGACCTCGAAAACCTTCATAGGAAGGGACTATCAATATGCTACACGATTGGTCGCCATGCTGTTGTCACTGATGGTGCACGTCGGCACTTAATACAATACTACCAGTACATGCTGCACATACCGTACGCATTTCGAAAAAAAAAGAAAAATGTATACATGCGGACTACAGTATGTGGGAGATATGGAATTATGTGCGTTTCCAGTGTAGCATGATACATATATTGGTCCTCGATGATAACTACAAAAGTGCCGTGCATAAGATGTGGTAACCATGGCTTTCTGTCGCGCAGTTGGATCTAAACTTGGATTTTATGCTTTCCTGCTGTTAGGGTGCATTGAGCTGCCTGCTGTGATAGCTGAAAACATTCTGATATCAGCTATCTATGGCGAGGGTAGCCATTTCCTAGCTGCAGCGTCCGTCGGCGAGAGCCTTGTAGAGCGGGGCCACAACGTCACAGCTCTGGTCAGCAACGCCTTCGAGCATCGCGCGACTGATCCAAAGTACGCCAACTTCTCCTTCGAGATCTTTCAGCATGCCGTACCCGTAGAGGAGGTACGGGACCACTTCCACAAGGCCAACACGTTGGTGTTGCGAGAAGATGAAATTTCAGAGGGATTTGCGTTCCTGGAGCTGGGTTTCCAGCGGTGGGTAGACGACTGCGAAATGGTGCTCCGCGATAAACAGCTCATGCAGAAGCTCGAGCGCATGGACGTGATGATTGTCGACATCACATGGCCATGTGCCATTTACATCAAGGCCGCACTGGAGAAGGACTTCAAATCAACGCGACGACGCACCATGGTGTGTATCGCGCCTTCCGGTTCCTTTGGCGGTCTCTTGCGAACCATGGGTACTCCAGTTAACATTGCCTACCAGCCAGAAGTGACATCCGGTCTAACGAACCGGATGTCGTTTAAAGAGAAACTGATGAACCTAATGATGTCTGTGATGATTCCCATCGTTGGAAACATGTTGTCGACGACACGATTTGTCGAGATGGCCCAGAGGGTTGGCCTGGACGAGTTCAACATTCATCCCCTTCATTCCTTTGCAGATTTTGATCTTCTTTTATTGAACGTGCAATTCGCAAGCGACTATCCATTTCCTCTAACACCAAACATCATCCCCGTAGGAGGCTTAACTATCCGCCCTGTGCAGAAGCTGAATAAGGTGAATTTGTCTTGAAAAGAAATACCTCACCAAGAAAGTTCTTCACCTTAAAGTGCTGGAAAAAATTCTTCATGCTCATGTTTAAAAAAAGAGGGGAAAATCAGTGCAAAACTAATCAAGTCTGCTTTAACATTGATTGTCACACAGGGTATCATAATCCTTTGTGTGCTTCATTTATTTTCTGTCCAAAGGTATATGGGAGGAGATTTGTGTACATTAGTGAATTATTGGCACAGAGATGGTAGAGCATTGTATAGTATGTACTTGCGAAATGTGTTGGTTTTGATTTTAGACGAGCTATATTATACAAGTGCACCTTCTTCACAACATTGTATTTATCCGGTACAAAAGGGAAAGATTACCGGTGCATGCCCTATATTGTCATGTACAGCATCTGACCTTGACCGCAGCATTTTTATGAACGTACCCTAACCACTGTTTTGCTGTCTGATATATATATATATATATATATATATATATATATATATATATATGTATATATATATGTATATATTTTTATTTATTTATTTATTTATTTATTTATTTTTTACTAGCAACGTCACGTGTCATAAGAGCAAATAAGCAATGTCGAGTGCATTGTCTTGCGGTTTTTTTTTTTTGTGTGTATGTGTTTGCGTGTGTGTGTGGGCATGTGTATGTATTTAAAGGAAGAACTAGGTGTTACAAAAAAAAAAATCCCACTTTTGATAAGTATGCATCAGATAACACTGTCATTGACATGAGTAATCGCTACATAGTGTACAATCTAGTTAGAGGTGATTCGAATATGAGAGCATGATTCAGTTTCGTTAAATCTATGATTAATTTTAAAGGTCCAGTTTACCTTTGGGAGCAGTGATTTCAAAAATGTTCAAGATATCACATTTGATGCATATGTGTAGGTCTGTTGTATCATAAAACATCCTACCATATGAAATATTTGCAATAAAACCTAAAATATAAGGAGATATCAGGGTTTTTCTCAGTAAACCGTAACTGTATACGGTTTAGTCTGGAAACATTTTTATTATAACTATTGTTCACATTTTGTGTATTTAACAACACTTAACATCGATTATACGGATTCAAATTTTGACAGTGGTTGTTTCTATCCCTAACTCACATTTTAGAACTATTTTAAAGCACTAATGCTTTCATCTGCAAATGGTAAATTATGCCTTTAAAGTTAAATTCCAGATTTTGGTCAAATTTGAACCCTCCATACAAAATTGAACTTTACACAAGAACCAATGATTTGTATGCAACTATGTGCTTACAATGACCCTAAACAAAGGACAAGGATACTACGAATACAGTCATGTGCACCACCTTTTCAGAGCTCTGCTGACTATAGGGTTCTGGACTCTTGTTCCAATGCACATGAATGCTTTATTAATAATCTATGATGGACTGCCCAGGGCACTGCTAGTCTGAATTCATGGCAAAGGTAAAATGGCATTCCAATCCTGGTCATTGTCATGATTGTTCAGGATCATTGTTGGGGTGTTAACCACACGCTCCCATACACACAAATTGATCCCTGTGAAAAATTAAAATTTTGTAGAGGGTTGAAAACGGAGCAAAATCTGAGACCTAACTTAGAAATAGATATTGAATTTAATGAAACTGATTTATGCTGTCATTTTTTGAATAACCGCAAAAAAATTGTACACTATTCAGCTATTGCGCATATCAATGTCAGTGTCATCTAATATATAGTTTTTGAGCTATTAAGGATCAAAAGTGTTTTTTTTTTTTTTTTGTAACACGTAGTACAATGTATCAGGAAGGTGCATAATTATGTACCTGTGCATCTGTATTGGTATTATGTTTGTTGGGGGGGGGGGGGGACAGTTTCGAAATATTTCCAATTTTGCGACCTTTGTGACATTGATTATTAGACATGAAAGGCTTATGATTTTCTGATATGAAAGGTTTATGGTTGCCTCCACATCATATACTAGGTGTTACAAAAAACGTTTCTCAGTTTTGATCCTTAATAGTTCAAAAACTATATATCAGTTAACACTGACATTTATATGGGCAATAGTTGAATAGTGTACAATTTTGTTGGGGTAGTTGAAATAAAATAATAGCAGTCATTGGTATTCATGTCTATTGTTCAGGGTCATTGTAAGCACACACTCATAAACACGTCATTGATTCCTGTGTAAAGTTCAATTTTGCACAGGCGGTTTAAATTTGACCAAAATGTGGTACTTAACTTAAGAATTAATATTGGATTGAATGAAACTGATTCATGCTTTCATAGTCGAATTACTGTATAAGTGGATATTTTCGCGCGACTAATTTTTCGCGCTTGGCCGGGTAAGAAGAGTTTCGCGTGTTTTTAATTCCGCGGAATCAAGACATCACGCACAGGAACATATGGCAAGCAAAAACATTCGCGTGCTTTTATTTTCGCGCTAGTTTGTGGATGCGCGAAATGCGCGAAAATTTCCACTTTTACAGTACCTCCAACATAACTGTACACTATTAAGCTGTTACTCATATCAATGACAGTGTCATCTGTTACATATAGTTTTCGAACTATCAAGAATCAAACATGGGATTTTTTAAAACATAGTATAGGCACAAATATCAGTCATATGCATTGAATTATAACACCATGCTTTCAGACCAATCTCAGTAAATGGCGGAAACTTGTTCATACACAGCTCCATTGTCTTTTTATTTTTTAGAATCTAATGCGATGTGAACTCCTGACGTCTATCTTCATTATTTGTCTCTCTCTCTTTCGTGCTCTACCCCCTCTGTCTCTGCAGGAGCTCGAAGAGTTTGTCCAGAGCTCCGGCGAGCACGGTGTGGTCGTCTTCAGTCTCGGTACCTACCTGGCGTCGATCACCGTCATCAGACCCGACCTCGTGAGGATGTTTTCCGACGCCTTTGCAAAGCTCCCGCAGAAGGTGATATGGCAGCTGAAGGAGCTACCCGACTACGACCTACCGCCAAACGTTAAGACGATGCCATGGCTGCCGCAGAACGACCTACTGGGTAAGATAATTCCCACCCCCTCCCCCTCCCCCTCCCCCCTCCTCCCCCCGTTCTTCATCAACCGACAAGGCCACTTGTCGCGGCTCTTCTTCTTTATGATCCCCCCAAGAAAAGAAGAAAACAGACAAACAAACAGACAAACAAACCACTTATCTCTTATCAATATACAAGCATAACACTATCAGCGCGAGGTTGCTCTTTCAATAATACAACGTATTGTCAGTTAATTGCGAGGTAGAAAATAATTTTTATTTTTTATATCTATGTGTATATGTATATCTATGACGTAAAAATGAAACACAATATTATTCTATCCTAGTACTGATTCTCTACTTCTACCACTGCTACTTATATTGCAAGTACGGTATTACCTCCTCTACTATGATATTTATAATATCATAAATGTTACCCTTTCGTCTTTCCGTTTCATATATACAAAATGTGAACAATAGTTATAATAAAAATGTTTCCACTTTAAACTGTCTACAGTTATGGTTTAATGAGAAAATAGTGATATCTCCTTATATTTTAGGCTTCATTGCAAGGGTGTTTTGTGATACAACTGACCTACACATCTTCATCAAAAGTGATATCTTGAACATTTTTTGAATGACTGCTCCCAAAGGTAAACAGGACCTTTAAATACCCGGAGAATTTATTTGTCTCCAAAGTAAAGACATAGAAAGTTTTGGTATCATTCATCAGCTATTTCATTTGTTTATTGTCTCCGCCATGAAGTGTCAACAAAGGTATTGTGTTTTCGGGTTGTCCGTCGGTCCTTCGTCTTTCCGTCCGTAAACTAGTATTATGGACAGTGTAACTTAAGAACCGTTTGAAGTATCAAAATGAAACTTGGCATCATCATATATGTATGAGTGGACGAAGCTGTGGCTATCAGCTTTATGGTGTATCTGCTCAAGGTAAAACATCAAGGTCAAATACTTAAATTTCATTATTTCTTCCATATCTCTGCAATGCCTAAATTTATTTTCATAAAACTTACTGTATAAATGCATTGCCTGATAAAGATTCTCAGAGGAAAGTTTTGGGCCATGGGGTTAAAGGTCAAAGGTCGAGTGGAAATGCTAAAAAAAAAATCACTTTTCTCTCTCAATATCTTGGAAATGGCTCAAGGCATCTTCTTGAAACGTATGGATTTACTGCTTGACAATGATTCAGAATTATGGTCACAGATCATGATATATATAAAAAAAAATAATGCTGCTGTCTAGCCCCAAAATTACAATATTTTCTCCGTAGCTTGGAAATTCCTCAATGCATATATGCCCACTAAACAATGGAACTAGGTATAATACATGCATCACTGCACAATGATTATATAGGGAAAGATTATGACCATGGGTCACTCTTTTCCTATATTTTAAAGTAGGCCAGAGTATTGTGAATAATGAATGTTACCAGCTATTTACCAGTTGTAATTATATGAAGAAAGTTGTTGGCCATGGGGTCAAAGGGCAAGGATCCAAGGTTAAGTAAAAGTGTTCAAATTCCCGAATACTTTCTCTCTTTAAAGCAATTTAGCCATCTAAATGAAATCTAGTTCATGGCATATGTATTTACCACATTTGGGGTTGTAGCATCAAACTTTCAAACATGTTGTTTCAATATTTTTCCGATCATGTGAAAGTATGTCGTCTCACATTGTCAAGATGAACTATAAAACTATTGAAAGAATAGCGCGAGATGACGGAGGCATACCAGTCGCCATAAAGACATTTCTTTTCATATTATGTCTTAACTGTGAAATATTCTTATATCGTTTGGTCTCCATTTTATGATGTTTTATTCATTGATAACATAAAGAAAAATGTCAAAGCAAAGAGTTCAAAACCAATTTTAAACCATGGATAACTTATAAAAGCTATCATCTATGTCCATTATTCCACAATTGTGCTAGTTATCGAGCCCCTCCCAAAACACTGCTTAAAATTTAGGAGAAAAAAAAAACACAACGCATCCTCTAAGATTGTGTTCTACAGTGGTACTCGTATTTCTCTACCAACCATCTGTACCAGGTCACCCTAAGACGCGCGCCTTCATGTATCAGGGCGGGAACAATGGTTTCCAGGAGGCCTCCTACCACGGCGTTCCCGTGGTCGTCATCCCGCTCCACGGCGACCAGTACGACGTCGCCGCCAGGATCGAAGCCAGAGGAATGGGGAAGAAGATAGACAAGCAGGATCTCAGTACTGAGATCATATACGAGACCCTGACAGAAGTTATCAATAATCCAAGGTAAGCTTTAAGAGAAAGAGAGAGAGAGGAGGGAGGGAGACAGGGTTTAGATTGTAATTTAATAAAATTAAATGGCGACAGATGTAGACAAAAGAAGACTGTTTTGACAATAAAAAAACAACATATCTTTTCGCTTGTACAGTCAAGCATCACTAGGTAAACTATAAATAGAATAGCTAGTAAGTTTTATTTTTTTTTCTTCAGTTATCGTGTATACGTAATATTCTTTGGGATATGCTCAAGAATTGTAATTGTAATCAAACTTATATAGCAGCTTATCGACAAAAGAAGCCTGATACGACAAAAAATATTTTTTCGCTTGCCCAATCAAGAATATCAAGGTAAGTTTTCAGTAGAAAAGCCAGTTTGATTTTTTTTTTCAGTTGTTTGCGTTTTGGCATAATTACTTTTGATATGCCGAAAAAGAGAGAGAGAGAAAAAGATTTATTAATAATATGATGCGTAGAGAACAGTTTTGTAGTCTCTCTCTCTGTACGGTTTGTGTGTGGGTGTGTCTGTCTGTGTGTGTGTGTGTGTGTGTGTGTGTGTGTGTGGGTGTAATTAATACACAGCTTTTGGAGATAATTTGGATAAAATGAACAAGCTGCAACACGGCATCCAGAATATGGTCAGGTCTTACGCCAGTGTTCAGCTACATTAGAATGGTGAAACCAGAGAATGGAAAGATAGTATTAACACCCCTTCTCCCCATACTCCCGAAATCTGCAAACACACGTAAACGGAAATTCTTGGGGCACAATATAGATTGCAGAGGATACCGAATAATATTGGGCTCCTTGCATTATCATTAAGGTGAAAAATATATCTCTCACCCCTAGCTGTTAAAGTCTCTTCACTTGTTCTAAGTTAAAAGGAATTGGTCGTATTTAAGACATACTGTTGTTGTTGTTTTATAAAACCTTACACATCCAAGCACCAAGATACCTCAAAAGTAATATTGTTGCAAGTTGTCTACTCGTTCTTGTACGTTCTATAGTACCGACCCTTTTCCAGTCCTCGAACTCACTGTAAATCTTAATATCGTACTTTCACTGCGACAGCAACAAAGGAATGGAACAAATACCCCACTTTCATGAAATCTTGAAGTTCAGTACATACATTTCTGAAACTGTTGAAAACTGATCTTTTTCTCAACTGTATCAATTTGATATAATGTTTTGGTACATGTGTATTTTGTAACAGCTGTGATATCAAGTCAAACTTTTATGTATTGCATATCTAAACGCGTAGTAATGATAATCATAATCATCATCACAATTTTATAGGTTTGCATAATTTTATAATGTCATTCAACTTCATATTCCGAGAATGCACTGAAGCAGCAATCAAATTCAATATAGGGTCAAAGGTCATATTGTTGATGGATGGTTTGTGTGTGCTCTATAGGCTACATTTCTTGACAGATTTTGTTCAAATTCGGTACGAAGTTCTACCATGATCAGCAATCAAATTCAATATAGGGTCAAAGGTCATATTGTTGATGGATGGTTTGTGTGTGCTCTATAGGCTACATTTCTTGACAGATTTTGTTCAAATTCGGTACGAAGTTCTACCATGATCAGCAATCAAATTCAATATAGGGTCAAAGGTCATATTGTTGATGGATGGTTTGTGTGTGCTCTATAGGCTACATTTCTTGACAGATTTTGTTCAAATTCGGTACGAAGTTCTACCATGATCAGCAATCAAATTCAATATAGGGTCAAAGGTCATATTGTTGATGGATGGTTTGTGTGTGCTCTATAGGCTACATTTCTTGACAGATTTTGTTCAAATTCGGTACGAAGTTCTACCATGATATAACCTACAAACCTTTTGATTTTAGAAGAGCTGCGCCCAATGTTCCGTCTTTTATAGGGTCAAAGGTCATATTGTTGGTGGATAGTTTGTGTGCCCTCTCTAGTGCCGGGGGATACAATCGCATTGCGCGGCAATGGACATTTCTAGTTCCAATTTAGGTTTCAGGAGCATGCATTTCAGCAATGAGCATTCAAATCTATTTCAAGCCGGCGACAGAGTCTCGTAGGTCATTCAAATTATTGAAAATGCAGCCATGCTCCAAATAAGTGCATAAGTCTGGCATTTAGTTCCCTTCGGGTCGAGTAGGTGTGTCTTTTTCGCTTTAATAGCCTTGAATAGATTGGGCTTCATGATGAAGATTATTCATTTTGCCGTATAGGTCCACCTGTTTATTCTAAATTTTTGACTAACTTGACTAGGGTAAGATGCAAACCCGGACGTTGTGGTACATGATGCACTGTATTACATACAAACGAGCATATTTTGAGAGAAGTTGATTGACACCTTCGAGAAAAAAAAAACCCAATTTCGAGTACATTGAAACTGAATATGAACATTGTATACACCTCGTTTGTTGTTTGATATCTCATCAGTTTCCATTATGACTATTTGAGATCACGTGGGTCAATTTGTCTTTAAATTGATGCACTGTGTGGTTAGTGGTGGGGCGTTGTCCTTTTTAGTACATGCGGCGCCATCAACTCGCATGCTTTAATTTCCGTTGTGCTCTTTGGGTGCACTGCAAATCGGACCTTATCTTATATAATGTTTTGAAATGAAAAACCAAGAATACATAAACTCAGAACGATACAGAAACTTTGAATATAATCATAAGAATATAAGCCTTTCTGGTTGTGTATACCTATGTGCTTGTTTTTAAAGAAACTTTCTCTCCTTTCAACCCCCATCCTCGCCCCATTTCCCCCTTCTTCAAAGATCGATTCTTTTTTTCTTCATTAAACTGATTGAACGAAGTATAGGAAACGGATCACCTGAAAATGAAATTGAACGCCCTAAACAAGCTCTTTGTGAATTTGAATGCACGAGTAGGAAATATGCAGTGCTCGTATCTGAAAATTGAACGCACACGCGTGAATTTGATTTGACGAAAACTAAATAAAAACTCCCATAAATATAATTGATTGCTCGAATTTTGGACTTGAATGACCGAATGTTTTCGCGTGCGTGCGCTGTGTTAATTTGAAGGCAATATTTATGAAATGGAGTGACCGGGAAAACCTAGAGTGATAGTAATGATGATGATGATGATGATAATAATAATGATAATAATAACAATAATAATGATAATGATAATAATGTTAGATAGTTGTTGTTATCTTTTTTTTTTAACTATTATGCCCATCCATAAGCAAATACGTGTGGTAATAAGTTCACAACCGTCCTGTTCTACCCACAGCTACACTACCGTCGCGAAGAAAGTGTCGGCCATTAACAAGGACCAGCCGATGAGGGCGCCCGAGCGTGCTGCCTTTTGGATCGAGCACGTCATCAAGTTCGGCGGCGATTACATGCGGTCACCGGCCAACGAGCTGAACTTCTTCCAGTACCACTTAATCGACGTTATTGCCTTCCTCATTGTTGTGTTCGTCGCCATTCTCCTAGTCCTTTTCTTTACACTTCGATTTTGCTTACGGTTATGCTGTCGCATGATAGGATGGGGCGGTACCACAAAAACAAAGAAGGACTAGTTAATTTGTCACAATCAAAGTGTTTTTAAAAAAGAGATCGTATAGTTTTGGTTGAGACCTGTTTTCGGGTTTCTAACAGTTTTTGGTGAGATAATGAGAAATCTCTTATGAAATATGAAAGAGCATGTAATTCCATGAGGAATTCAACGTTTATTTGATGAAAATTGCTTTTGAAGTGGCTGAAATATCCAAAACAGAGCGATTTTAGTAAAGTGTGGGACCCACCTTTTATTACGATCGCTTTTTTTTTCTCTTTGTTTTTGGATGTTTCAGTCATTCCAAACCCGATTTTCATCAAATAAACTTTGAATTTCTCTTAAAATGGTATGCTCTGTACTATTTCATAAGTGTTTTCTTGGTATCTCGCAAAAAGTCAAAAGCCCAATTCTCATCTCCACCAATACTGTACCATCCCTTTAATCTCTGTGATCACAACAGTAAATTACTTCGCTCTATTCGTCTTTGAAGCTCGGTGTAAGTTTGTTTTGTTTTGTTTTAGCTCGCTTTCTTTCCTTCTTTCTCCACTTTATTAGTCCGGTTACTCAGTCTCTTTCTGTTTCTTTCCACTTATTTTTGAAAGATAAAATTTTGCCGGAATCACAATAATTGCACGATTTATTTAAGTATGACGCTATGACAAAGAATGCTTTTTTTTTACCATGTCTTTCATCTCATCCCCGAGTGATCAAGGAGGTAACTGAAGTACAGATAATATTCTACTATGCAAATCCTTATATCGATTCCTCGGATGAGTGTTGCTTGTTGTGCAGGAAAGCCCCTAGCTTGGAAAGCCCCTAGCTTCTACTTCTTTCTACCTACGTCGTCTTGACACGAGATATGCCAATTGTGTGTTGGTACCATGGTGTAACACTTTGCTGAAGTTCAATATCGTTAGTGGTCCTTGTCGTGCATGTAGTAAGTAAGACAAGTGCAGTGCTATACATCGGTTCTGAGGTGTACTGGGACCATCTTGTGCTCCATCATTATGTTATGCCCAACATTACGTCGTCCAACACCTCAAACATTCCTTCACATTTGCGATATAACCCAACATCTCTAGCCCATCAGATGAGGAATAATAATCTGACAGGGAAAATTCATGAGCAATCCTTCGTACTCTCAACTCGTTACTTTTCGCATGTGTTCGCACGTGTGTTCAGGGGAAAATGATAAAATCCAAATAAGCATCAATGTATAATGTGTCAAGCATTCTTAAAACCTTCCTATGCCAATGAGTCAAATATGCACGGATTTCACACATAAACCTATGGACAGGTAATAAATGTGGCGCACAGGTGGTTAATAGATCCTATGCGATCATGATCACTAATTAAATCGTCGGTCGCATTACGAACCGGCGAATGTTCGAATTTGGGTCAATTTTTCAAAATTCACTTTTTTCCATTTTTTGAATGTCCATACCAAACTCTATCTATCCCCAAAATATCAAATCGCAAAATTCACGAAAACATGTATTTTTGGTAGTGACGAATTTTCAAAATGTCCAAATGCTGCAATTTGTGACATTACGAACCGGCAAATGTTCGTATACGCCGGTTCGTAAAATCCCTGTTCAGACGGAACACACGTGAGGTATGTGGGGCGAATCGAGGAGCTTGCGAGGCCGCGAGCGAGGGCTCGTCATCACCATCAGTCCCATGCACTCGGAATTGTGCTGGTATGTAACTACTAGGTGCATTTTGTTGCTCATTTATTATTTAATCTTCTGTTTAAAAACAAAAGTAATGATAATCGGGGCAGGTTAATGTGTAATCATAAAATATTACATCAGAGAAGTAGAATTGCTCGACATTATCATGTAAAAGTAGCTTTCCTGTGTATTTCATTTCCTTGTAGTTGTAGATCCTACACAGTCGTACAGTACACCTAGCCACCATTTTTGTCGAAGGTGGTCCTTGATTATTCTTGGTCAGAGATAAAGCAATCCTCCCATACAACCCGGATGCATTGTTTTTTAAACTAAAGCATAGTAGAATCTATAAACTGAAAGAAAAAAATATCGTGTAGCAATTGCAAATACCAAGGTAGAACTGAAAATAGGCCCAAAGTAATTCCCAGGTCAAAAAACCAGTAGAAACCAGTAGAAACCAGTAAGCATTTTTAACTGGTCGTTACTGGTTTAAACTGGTTTTAACTGGTCTTAAATGGTTTCAACTGGTACCAGTTCAAACCAGCAAGGTAACTCCAACTTTCCAGTAACAAAATGAGCAATTCTAATTGAAACCAGTTGAAGACATACTGGTACCAGTTGATACCAGTTTAATCCTACTGGTACGAGTTTATACCAGTTGAAGTTGCACTGCTTACCAGTTGAAACCAGTAAAAGTCTTCTGATGGCCAGTTGTAATACCAGTTCAAGTATCACTGTACCAGTTGGTAAACAGTTTCTGTCGGTTGAAGTCTTATGGTACCAGTTGATACCAGTTCAAGTGTCATTTTGTACCAGTTGATACCAGTTGAAGTCTTACTGGTACCAGTTTATCCCAGTTGAAGTTGCACTACTTACCAGTCCAGTTGATACCAGTTCAAATATCATTTTGTACCAGTTGGTAACAGTTCCTGCCAGTTGAAATTTTACTGATACCAGTTCAAGTCTCACTATGTACCAGATGATATCAACTGAAAGTCTACTCTACTGGTCTATGAGTTGATACCAGTTCAAGTCTCAATGTGTACCACCACTTGATACCAATTGTAATCTACTGGTACAAGTTGATACCAGTTGAAGTCTCATTGTGTACCAGTTGATATCTTAATAGGTAATGGTAACTGCGTCTGATACCAGTTTGAGTCTTACCTGGAGTCTACTTTTTGAATTCGATCAGTTCATCAAACTGAATTAAAAAGTAAATTAAACTTGTTTTAAAACATCAAATTAAAAAGTAAACAAAACAAAATGATGCAAAACATTTGACATGATTGAACTAATGAACTTGGACTCTTAATGACTTCAACTTAATTCAACTGGAACCAATTTAGATCAGTTGACACTAAACCGACAGACTGTATTTCGAGCAGTTTGTGTGTGTTTGTGTGTGCATGTTTGTGTCGGTTTGTGTGCAAATGATTCAATGGTTGACACAATTTGAAACCCATGTACCTGACTGCATGGACTTGCTTTCCACTTCATTCTAGATTAAAACCCAGTAACTAAAACATTGAAATGTTGATACCACTTGATACCAGTTGGTTTCTATTGGTTTCTACTGGTTCTAGTGGGCATGAATATTCATAAGCTATTCAAATCCTCTATGTGAAAAAGATAGAATATTGTTAAATTTATTGTTTTTATGATTTCAATAAACTCTTAAATGTCTGAAATGTAATTAGAAATTTACCTAATATTATTGCCGTGACGTTCACAATTTCCACTTGTGCCTTTGATGAGGTATTTTCATATTTTTATAATAAAAATGTAATCTACTTGGTAACCATGTCTTAAAGTATTGCAACTAGATGGCCCTATATATATGAATGAAAAATCTCTTGCACTAACTAGGTCTAGGACATAGGCTAAGCCTAGATGTACCTGTAGGTATAGGCTTTAAGTCTAGCTGTAGGATTATGATAGGGTAGATATTAACAATGTCGTGACATACACATGTTCTGGTATGAACCCATACATCAAATAATTCAACACTAAATTAATTTTGTCAACTGGATCCTAGTTGATTCCAGTTGATACCAGTTGATTCCAACTGGTACCAGTTGATTCCATTTGGACGAATACCAGTTGATACCAGTTGATTCCAGGTTCCATTTTCCATATTGAAACCAGTTGCCCTAACTGGAATCAACTGGTACCAGTACCAGTTAGCCAACTGGTTTTTCTACCTGGGTTATTAAATGATTATCATTGTTTTCAAAGATTCATGTTGTTGCATTAAAAAAAAAATAGTATTTAGGCCCTAAGTAAGAATGAAATTGCATGATGAGACTGTTTAGCGTCAGTGTTAAGTCAGTTATAGTTACATATAGCTTCCTTAAGCATGCAAGAATAGCTGCTCTGGCCTTTACTGTCTAACTAAAATCCTGCATAAACAGTAAATTTATAGGCTAGATCGAGGTTGTATTCACCGGTATGTTACTTATTTTGATTACCGGGACAGATATCAATGAACTTTCAGAAAAATTAAACGAAGTTGATTACCGGTACCGGTACTCACAGTTTTTTTTAACACTCATGTACCGGTACAAGTATAAGCCTATATCCAGGGATTTTTATTCTATATAAGTTACCGCGGTATCCTATTTGTGCCCTGATAACACTGACATGATTTTCCTTATTTATATCTTGGGGATAATTCTAGGAGCAGCAGGCCACTACAAGCAGGAGCCGAGTCCCCACAAAGAAAGGCAGCACCGCTATCATTACAACTGTAGCAGCTAGCATCCCAGGAACATCAGCAGCACCTCTCGGCACAGGAGCAGCATTAGCAGAGCCTGTAAAGTGCAACTGTAGCAGCTGAACTTCTCCATACAATTGTAGTCGCGAAGCCTCTACGTACTACAGTAGGCCTACCGACAGTACTATTGCAACAGAGCGTCTACGTATGCTACTGTAAAACTCTACATTTGTAGCAGCATGATCCTAACTTTCAACTGTAGCAGCTGAGCCTTTCAGACTGTAGTAGCAGAGCCTCTACGTACAACCGCAGAGGGTAGTGGTGATGAGGATGTTTTTCCTTCTGCCTATAATGGTAAGTTTGATTCGTAACAAGTGATTATGGTACCGGTACTTGTGGACCATAAAGTGTACCGGGAACCAGGTATTCACAAACATTTCTCAGTTTACGGTGAATGGAATAGGTCATTTATTACTTTCAGTGGAATAGATGATTGAACAATACCATGTCATTTGACAGAAATCACTGTTTTGATATCTGGAATGTACTAGGTAATGTAGTCATACCTTTTCTGTAATGTCGATCTTATCTAACTCTACTGTCAAGTATCTTATGCAGATATTAACCTGGTGAGGACAGGCTCATGTTGATATTACAAGCTCTTCCCTAGGCACCTGCTTGAGCATACTTGGGGGAAGTTTCTAATGGCCTTACTGTAATTATTTCATACATGTATATCAATGTTGACTGCTACTCAATGTATTAAAAGAGAAAAAAATCAAGCACTAACACTTCTGTGTATAAGATTGTTAGGTTTTTATGTGAAAGACATCACATTTCTAATCAAAGAACGTGTAGCAGTTATCATTTTTTACCTTTGCCAACCCCAAGGCGTAAAAGCTCGACCAATAGCACCTGAATTACTATGCCCTTCAGAGATCAGCAGACTTTGATGACAATTTTTTTTTGCATTTCAAATAGGTATGCTGGCTGTAGCTATTTTCATTTTGTCTCACAAAATGTCGTAGGTGATTGCCTGTAAAGAATTTCCTTATATTACTTTGTTTTTTCTTCTGAAATTGTGCTTTAGCTGTAAGAAATACTCTTCTTCACATTTTTCAAACCTGCAGGTACTTGTAATGTTTTATCACATAGTGTATGACACAACTGTCAAATTTCTCACTGAAATTGTCCATACAATTTTGTGTGTGTTTGAACCACCGTAGGCATAGATGTTCTTGTCAAGTGGAAGAGGGATGGTTCTATGAATCCTGTCAGCTCAAGTGACCTCTATCATGCTCAACGGACCAAACCGAAACAAGGTTCCTGCGTACATATGAGAAGTGAAAATGGCTGGTGGAAAGGGAGGGTGCTTCAAGTCTTCAACATGCCCATGGATGGACGTAGGATGTCAGATGACGAGGGCATTCCTCTTTCTGGCTGAGGTAATTTGAATACATAGTTACTGATTTGTTCTACATCAATAAGTTTATCAAGATATATTATGTCTTTTTTCATTTTAAAATGATGTAGAGATTTTTATGCATAGTATCATGTAGGTACAATGTACTTTCATTGCATTACCATTTCAATATAAATGTTCAATTCTGTGTAATGAATAAAACAAATGTCGTAATTGCAGTTTGTAATGACTGTAGGATGCTGAAGACTGTTAGCTTTCCACTTCCTTTCTTTAAAAGTCTGATATTGATTATTACTTACAATTTATTATGTCAACGTCTCTTCTCAGTCCCAAAACAAAATCAATTACTGATAATTTGCTTTATGTGCATGTAATACACTGTAGATTCTAGTGTCCATGATAGATGTTTGCAAGTATATCTAGTATAAATCTTGTTGATTCTACCCACAGGATGGTCACATAATTTTTTTCATTGATGCATTGTTTACAACTTCCCCAGCAGTATCGTTACTTGCGACAGCAGTAGCAGAGCCTCAACGTCGATTTGTGACAGCTGAATCCCCAGAAACATCAGCAGCACCGCTTGAAGCAGCAGCAGCAGCAGCAGCAGCGGAGCCTGTACATACAGCCCTAGCAGCTGAGCCTCTAAGTACGACAACAGTGGTAGAGCCTCTACTTACAACTGTAGCAACTGAGCCTCTACTTACCACTGTAGCAGCAGAGCCTCTACTTGCAACTTTAGCATCTGCACTTCCAGGAACATTAGCAACACTGCTAGAAGCAGCAGCAGCAACAGAAGCAGAGCCTCTACAAACAACTGTGGTGTCCGCATTCTAAGAAACAACGCAACAATGTTACCTTTGAAGCTGAAGGTAATTCAACTGGAGTTGAGAAGTTCAGGGCATTGTATAACTGTTGTTTGTATTTCTTGCATTATCTGTCTGTGTGGTGCAAATTCCTAAAAAAGCAATTATGAGCCAAAACTTAATTTTCCAATAACAAATGTAAAATAATTTAAACATGTGATAAATACTTTGATTATCTTTTTTTTTTCTTTTATCCTTCACTCTTGTAAGAAAAAGTTTGTGGCAGGCAACCTGTAAAATTTAAAGAAAATAGTTTGTCTTCTGCAAAGAATAGTTGAAAAAAAACAGTAAATGAAGTAACAATTATTCAACCAGACTTGGCAGTTTCATCAAATTATGTATTTGTTTTCCTTGCATTAGGTGTACCTGATTTCAATTTGAAAGCAGACTAAGTCCTCCACTCTTATTTCAGATAACAAAGAATACTGAACCTTGCTGGATGATGGAAAACTGTTAAATCTCGAGAAAGCAATGTCCCTGTCAGACATTGAAGAACCGATTTTGATGGTAACCGGACACAGGAAAGCAATAGAAAACTGTTTGTGAAGTGTAATGGAAGTACAGCATATTCATATTATGCTGTATGTATTTTATACTGCCCTTTATCTAGTCTTGTTGGTATACATCTGGTTGTATTTACATTATTATATGTAGTGCACTAACTGTTGACCAACTTTCCTAAAATAAAGACCATTTAGGCAAACTATTGTACATGTTTCTTGTAAGGAAAGGAAAGGGAATTATTGGTGAATTTCTTGCTCATAGTGCCTTGTACAAATATAGACTTGATGCATGATCAAGTTTGTAATACTTTCTGGTAATTATTTTATCTTCAGTGTTACATATTTGCTACATGCTTTCAATAATTTCAACACAGTTTCACACAAATCGACCAATTTTTATCACTTCGGGAGGACCTTATTCAAATATAAAAGAAACAATAGAAATAAAGGGTAGTGTTCCAGTATGTATTCCATTTATTGTCTCTTCATTGCAAATTTGGAAACTACTGCCATTGAGGCTTTTGAGGGAGTGGAAGATAGATGTCAGTGCAAAGCCAGAAGATTTTCATGTGGAAGAATATGTAGGTACTGACATCAGTTCTATTCCTGATAGATCTTCAGTTGTCATGAAAAAATTAATGGAATCTAAAACAGAATTGTCAAAAAAAAGCTGAACAGTGGGGAAGCCTACAAAAAGTCAGAAATATTTGTAGATGGTAGAACACATTTTAACCATCAAAGATGTGATTTAACACGTAACCATATCAATCTTTTGGCTATGATTGCTTCAGTGAAAATGGCAGAATGTCTATCATACAATATTATCATGCCTTGAAAATTCTGGTCCTAGAAAGAGAATGGCTAGCCAGACATGTTATTAACATGTTGTCATGTTATCCCCCATCCTAAGGACAGCAAAAAGAGACAAATGACGTACACTACTCTCCTCCCAGCAGTCCAGTAGTTGGCAGACTGTTAAAGTTTGTACACTCGTGTTTATAAACACATTGGGTATCACTTTCATTAATTCAACCCTGGGCAAAATTACCTTGTGAAGTGTGAGGAGAATGGTACACTTGATCATGTTATTGCACTATTTGTGACTAATACGCGTACTACTGTAATACATTAAAGTCAAGGAAATGCAGAACTTCTCACCAATTTACAGGTCAGATTACCTCGTGAAGTGTTGGGAGAATTTTGTATTTTGTACATGTTATTGCACCACTTTTATAGTGGTCAGAACACAATTCTGAAATGCAACAAATGCCTAACTTCTCATTCCAAGTGAGATTACATAGTGAAGTATCATGGAGAATGTCACATTTATTTTGTATCAATTGTAATTTAATGTATTGTAATAATAGTGTGCAATGTAATTATTGTGAGCTGTCGAAAATGCAAAAAAAAAAAAAAATCACTCTCTGAATTTACAGGTTATATCTGGAAGTTTGAGGAGAATGCTTTGTTTTGTAGTTACTGTATGTAATTATGAACACACATGTGGAATGGTGCATTTTGAATTAATAAAATGCAGAATTCTTCACAAACTTGGGGACTGGTGAATAGAAAACAAAAAAAAAGAACAAAAGAAAAAAAAGAGGAGTGAGAGAGACACAGATACCTAGAATTGGGAGAACAAGGTGATTATGACTGCTTTGTAAGAGGGTATGTGTGTGTGTGTGTTTGTTCGAGTGTGTGTACTGGTATGTGCATGTATAGTGTGTGTTTGTGTATGTTTGTGTTTGCATGGGTGTAATTATATTCTCTCAATAATGAATTTACACTTTTTTATAGACAGTGACTACCAGGCGCACTTTTAGTACTCATCCAGTAGTCAATAAAAACCCATTGCACAGTTTGATAACATTACTGGCATCAACAATTAATGTGTCAGAAAGTAGGTTGTGTGTGTGGGTTCGAGTGTGTTTACTGGTATATGTGCGTGTATGTGTGTTTGTGTATGTTTGTGTTTGTATGGGTGTAATTATATTCTCTCAATACTGATAATGACTTAACACTTGTAATATTTATAGATAGTGAGTGACTACCAGGCACGCTTTAATAGAACGGTACTCATCCAATCAAAAACCCATTGCACAGTTTGATAACATTACTCGCATCAACAATTAATGTGTAAAAGTACAGGTAGGTTGTATAGTTTGAGAAAATAGCTGTGGTGTTTGTTACACTTTCCTAATATCCATGATTATGATACAACTAACATGAATGAACATGAATGAATCACAATCCCACTACCTAGAGCGGCGAATGTATACATTACACTGTGCGCGTACCACCTAAGCGTGTGGAATGTGTGATGATACGCGCCATTTTATGTTACATTTGCCGGTTCGTAATGCGCACTCGCTACGTCCACACGTATTGAGCATGGGCTTTACGAACCGGCAAATGTATACATTTGCCGGTTCGTAATGCCCTCTCTTTAGTACGCGATGTACGTAAAACGCTGAAATGGGGGGTTTTACGAACCGGCAAACGCACTTTGCATCACTACCACAGAGCCCCAGGTGCAGCTACAAAATAATATTTAGTATCAGACAAAGCAGAAAATTCCGCTTTCATCACTCTCTTAATATCATCATCAATGTGCGGTTATAAGACACGTTTTTATACGTTTAAAGAAGTCCCGATTCTTTAAACGCGATTATCTCGTAATCGTGTTTCCGCGCAAATTCGAACATTCGCCGGTTCGTAATGCGACCGACGAAATGTTTTCATGGGTACGTGTGTGAGGTAGAAATTAAATGACGTGAAAGGCGAACAAGTCACGATGTCGGCCTGAAGAAGCAGTCCGTGTTTTGATGATGGCCTCCACGTGTGACATCCGAGCCATGATTCGTTGGTTAGGACCTTTCCTCAGCCCTCATTCAGGGCCCCGTTGCAAGAAAGTTGCAATCAATTGCAAATAATTGCTAATTTGAAACAACCATTCTGATTGGCTCAGGGTCTGCCCTATCAAGAAGACATGCATGCAACAATGATTTTGATTGGCCAGTGACAATCAGTTGCAAGTTGCGTTTAAACGCAAAGTTTCTAGCAACGGGGCCCATCTGTCATAACTTTGCTTGATATCAAATAACACAATGAGATGCAAGTATAACACTATGTTGGAGGAGGGAGTGCCTTAAAAAAGAACAAAACAAAACGATGCATTTTTTAAAGAGAAAATGAAGTGATAAATTCAGTATTATACGTTACAGATTTGTGTGTACATTGCACTGTGTTTGATAATCATCTATGAGGAAAGTCACTTAATTTTGCTGCTGACAATCAATGCGTCGTGTAACCAAATTAACCCTTCTGTTATTCAAGGTTTCGTGCACTGTCAACTTCTTGTAATTGTAGCGAGAAGTAAATTTCGTACGATTTTGATAAGATTGTCATACTCTTCCCGGTTGATCGATCGTCATTTTCGTGTCAGATTTTATCTGGGACACTACCACGTGGCGGATTAAATACAAGAACTCTCTTATTCTCTCTGACAGGCAGCTTGTATATAATATAAATGTAGCCTTATGTTGCTCTAAAGAGCTGATGGTGTAGAGGTACGTTATAGTACACTAGTCGAGGAGAACTGCACCTTGAGCAAAGGCTATCCATGCTCTGTGTGAACGGATGATTGTGTTGTTATTTCTTCTTCTTTTTTTTGAAGTCTGTAAATTTCTGCTCAACCTACATCGTATTTGTTAATCTGTAAGCTGGCAAGTTCGTGTTCACTCTTTCTATTACATGTAGGCCCTTCTTTTCTTGACGTAGAAAACTGCTAGTTGAATACTAGTAATAACTTGCATGATATGTTAATGTGTGCATATCAAAGAGTCGGTGGGATCAAGTGTTTTTAAAATGTAGTCAAATGGAAGATGATTTATATGTCCTGCTACTTGTTGAAAGGAGGTCTTTACAGAGATATTAAAATCGGTTTTATGAATGAAACTGATGTTTATATTTTGTGTAATTTCATGACTGCTGTTTCAGCGAAAGGCGGACCTATGTCGATCTTACCGTTGGATATCAGAAGTGTATATAGTATAGTGGACACTAAGCTGTATTAATTCAAGTGTAAGTACATCTATTGTTTTTTGCCTTCCTTACCAGACAATACATTGAATTGAAAAAGATGTGTAATATACCTATATCTATAATTGCGTGCGTGAGTCTGTGTGTGTGTCTGTGTGTGTGTGTATTTGTGTGCTTTCGGGTATGTTGTGATACACGTTTTGCTAGCGTTTCAGTATTATGCACTTCTTTATGAGAAAACCAAATTTGAAAAGAAGGCGTGTTTAGCATTTTTGAAATGAGGAGGATACTTTTAGTGAAGTAACTGTGTGTATGTCTGTCTGCTCAGAGCGTTTATTGTAATAAGATCAGACCTCGGTCAAAATTGCATTTTGTTTTCCTCTGTGCATCAGAAATACCAAATACAAATTCAAGCGGCAATCCACGTGCATGATACTGAACTCTATGCGCTTCACTGAGAGCACAGGTTCTTCTCGCTTTTTTCAATGCAATTCAAATCTTATTTCATTGACGAGAACATGGAATAACATTTCATAAGCAAAGCAATGCAAAAATGAAAAGAGTATACGATAAATGTGGAACGTAATAGTTACCCCCCCCCCCCAAAAAAAAAAAAAAAACTCTATCAGTTAGTGTTCTTGGTATATTTGATATTCTTGTTTAATATCTCTAAGATTTATTTGTTTATATTAGTATTGTCTGGGGGAAATTATCTGATATAGGGCCCAAAATGTTCTTTCTTTAAAACAACAACAACAACAACAACAACAACAGCAACAACAACAACAACAACAACAACAACAACAACAACAACAACAGTGTGCAATGGACGTTTTCTTAATTTTCGGCTCGGGGTCTGTTTCCTCTTCATTTGTTTGCCTCCTTATGAGGTACAATGAAGCAGAATAACCTTCACTACTTTGTCATAATTATTATGAATAGCTGTCATACATTTCCAGCGACCCCGAATATTAGCTATCACTGAGATGTGAATAATTGAGCTTCAAATGTGACTTTCTTCAGTTTTTATCCCTCTAGAAATTAAATTTGTTAAGATCGCAACTGCTATAACGGGTAATCTGTAAATTAACAAATATGTCGGAGGGAAAAGGAACCAGTGGGACTCGAACCTGTAATCTACTGCTTTCCGGGCAGATACCCTACCAAACTGGGTATACAGGAGGTTATACCCCCAAATTATCGCCGGAAATGGGAGTAAAACGACGGAAATCCGGCACGGTTGCATAACATGGGTGCTTTTACCTGCTTGAAGGTGCCTTCCTGTACCAGGTTCAAGAGGGGAAAAAACAAGCACTAATGATTCTGATAAGTAATCAGCAGTGTCTACGCGTAGAAATGAAATGACCGAAGTAGGCAGTCGTCAGTGCAAATCATTCGCTGTTCAGAGGCGCTGGGAGTAAGAGCTCGATTGGTCCATCATGAAGCTGAGGGTAATCTTTCTCGGTTCTCTACTGATCGTGACAGGTACGTCTTCAAAGTTGTAGGCTTGTTACGCCCAAGAAAAAAACAAAAACAAAACCAGACTACAGTGTTTTCCATTCTTAAGCAACCGCGCTTAAACGTTTATTTATTTATTTTCATATCAGGTGGCTGGATAGCACATATTCAGCGGAAAGTATATTATGGTCTTCCATGAAATCCAGTTGTGATTACTAAGGACGGATCACTTCACCATTGTAAGGAGTAAGCATCAAATTATTATTGTTCAAAAGAAAGTGAGTCTGCTGACAACGTTACATCTAAAGTCGTAACTGCTCTCAATGTCGGGTGCAGTTGGAGTTAACTGTGACTGTGACATAGGCAAGGTAACGGAACGATGAACTGAAATGATATCCTCAATTCAGCGTATTCATATCAACCGAATAAACAATCATAGCAATGCCTAATCCATTGAAAAATGATGGATTTAGCGCCTTTTGGAAGCAAGTTCTTCATCTATGTAGGCCCCTAGGACCTATAATATGGTTGTGTAAATATATTATCTCAATTATTGATTGTAGCAAATTTGTTACTGAACTAACTTAAGAGACAGAGTTGACTCCGTTTGAAACGCGAAAGAGCACAGTGTATAGATTGTATGTATAAGTCCATAAAAGACGGCTCATTGATTAATCACGACAATGCTGAAGACTTACACGTAGACCTACCTTAAAAAATACGTAACAATGCCCCTTTTTATCATTCCCATCACAGTAACTGCAAGGCGGCAGCATGGCGATGGTGCCGATGTCGAGCGGTCTTCAGACGGTCAGCGTCCCGGAGGTCGTCGATTCAGTTGGCTGGGTAGCGGGGGAAGGAATAGCCCCACTGACGGTGACGCTGACGGTGGCAGCACAGGACTCGGAAGGATCGGGGGAGCATTGCTCAACGAGTTTTTTAGATGGCGCGAACACGGACGTGGTGGACAGCAAGGAGGCAGGAATAACAACAAGCGACCTCGCATCCCACCACCACTGTCTCCTCTCCATCCTCCTCCTCCACCTCCTCCTTTCTCCTAACAGTAGCCTATAAGCAGTTCTGATGAGGGATCTTACGTACCATCTTCTGATGTTCTGTGACTGAGTAAACGATAGGGGAAATAGCACAGGTGGAATGAAGCCAAGAGACTTCCGAAATATTATAAGAGAGAGATAGATCTCACGGCGCTGGCCTCTGTGGAACATGCAAGGATGGTTCGAGAAAGGGAACAGGTAATTCTATGCCGCAAAATCGCGTTGCTGTCTATAGGAGGCCAGCCGCGCATAATTAAAAAAAAAAACAAAAAACAAAAACAAAAACAAAAACAAAAAAACAGCTCATGGACTTCAACCATCAGCACCAGCATCACCCCTGTCATCATGACCATGGACACTTTAGTCATGTTGGCAGTAAACACTGCAAAGGAATCAAAGCTACTACGAATAAATCCAACAAGCGAATATTACTGACGGAAATACTGGGCACTCTAGATATCACTCCCACCATTGCATAGTTTGTTATGCTCCTTCACATCATCACAATCATCTTCCTCACCGCACTCGTCATCATTTTCTCAACCCTCACGATATAGTCTTCAGGGACATCGTAGCGACACAGAGGGCAGCCAGAGGGAAGAATGGATCGACGGAAAGGAGACTATCATCAACACCAGGACCTCCACCACCAATGTCAAAACCGCCACCACAAGGATCTTCACCAATAACATCAGAAGCACCACTACCACCACAAGAGCCACCACCATCACCGGAATCCCTACCGTGACCATTGACACCACGGTCATTTCGGGGGACAGGATCACTAGTGGAAAACTATCTGGTCACCCGGCTGAGCTTGTCCTTTAGGAAAATAATGCCCCCATGAAACGTCCACTGGGCTGGACAAGTTGGGTCGTTTCCTCCAATGCCAGTGACAATGGCCCGGATTATGATGAAGTACTGCAAATTCAGCAAAAGGAGAAGTTGAATTTGTAATGACAGCAATGGGATGCAGGACACAACTTTAGTCATCATTTTAAGCTTGATATACAACTTCCAGTATTTAGCCTTCATTCATTCATTCATTCATTTGGCAAAACTTAAAACCAGGGAGATGCTTTAAAGCGTAATCTCTTCGCAATTTGTGAAAATTATGCGTATGTTCTATAGCATGACAATTCAATAATTAGCATATCACTCTTCATTGGCTGCTCTTCCATTGTGTTTGGATATGAAGACCAATTTAGGCGACAGACGTGCTTTAAAAAAGAAATTGTTTCACTGATTTTGTGAACAGAAGTTGGTGAAACAAAGGAGGAACATGTCCTGGCGTGAAATAATTTTCAAAATGAGCAGGATGAGTCTGAAATTGATCCTGATGGTTTATGGCCTATAGCAATGTGCAAAATATTGTTGAATTGCTTGACAGTTATTTTTTTAATGTACAATTTCAAAATTTTCAAATACATGTGTTGAGGGAAGATACCTCACTTTTCAGTACCTAGTGCAGAATTTATTAAATTTTGTTTCCATTCTTTTTTATTTACATATTACCTCTCAGGAAATGAAATAAATTCTTATAATGTGCGTATCTTTTAATTACGAATAATGTTGACGAGCCTGTTTTTACAAAACCTATATTTCTGTGTGTGCTGAATACTTCGAATTATCAATTTTCTATTATTTTGTTCTTGTGGTTGAGATAGATTTGTGACCAAGGTCTCCTTGATTTGACTTTTTCACCTTTTCACCAAATTTCGATTTTACAAATTTTAATGATAAGTGTCATGACTATCAAGGGTGCTTTATTACTACCTGCACTTCTTCACAACCATAATTCATTCTTTTTCAATGGAAGCGTTTCGGACAATGTTTATTTGTTCTTTTTTTTTTTGACGTGGGAATGAATGGTAAGACACCGAATTGTCTATTGTTCAGCTCAAGTGTTGCCATGGTTACAGGAGAATAATCTCACAAGTGGAATATGAAGAAGGATGATCTGGAGCTCTCTAATAGAGGTGGGTTCAAAAACAGTTAAGAAAAAGTGTTGAAAGGCATTGTGATGCACATTTCTTTGAAGTATTTCATGATTTGGTTATGTAAAGACCAGAAAGCATCAACTGAGATCAACATAAAGAACTTATTAATATGTAGTGTCGCTTATTTTGTGTTGATTCATCACTGTTGTTCATCATTATTAAAGAGCATTTCAGTTTCCATACATTCGGATAAATGTACTACCAAAATTACCTAGTTTGTAAAATAAAATGTATAGTTATACCAAAGATTAAGAAACGCATTTTATTGCAAAGCATTACCAGATGAATGGACGGAGATATAGAGTGCGATATTTGTGATTATGCAATGTGTGTGCGTGAGTGTGTGTGTGTGTGTGTGTTTGTTGGTGCGGATATGTGTAAATGAGAGAGAGAGAGAGAGAGAGTGTGTGTGTGTGTGTGTGTGTGTGTGCGCGCATATGTGCTTGGTTTCTGCCCGGAAGTTTTGAATAAGCCATGGGGAAATGCAGGGCTAAAGGATAGCTGTAAGGAATAGGGTGTTATGTGTGTTCCGGTGTTTTGAAGAACCGTTGTTGTAAAGGGTGTCACTGGTGGCCTCTCGTTCCTAATTCAACTCGCGCATTGCCTACCTAATGTTATTTTTTACCAAAAAAAAATCATTAAAAATCAGTCAAGTGGAAAATTGCCACTTTTGGTAGTGTTTGACATTGCTTGAGGACAGGAGCTTCTGCAGGTTATGAAGAAGTTGAATGAGTCAGGGTTTTTGTATTTTTAATGATTTTTTATTGATGTATGAGGTAATTTGCTATTTTTATCATTTTTGAGAGTGACTGAATGACTAGTCTCGTATGGAGGATCTTAACTTTTTTTAGAGCTGGAAAACATCCCAAAATATGTTGTTTGCTTGAAAGCAGAGAATAATTCCCTTCATCTGCTTCAATTTAAAAAAAAAAATTCTATGATTCGATTAATTTTTTATGATTCATGGAATATGCTGCATTTAACACAGGTTTATATGGGAGCCCGGAAAAGGAGCGTGAGGCCTGGTGTGCTTGTTTCTGCAAGCATACTGTATGAATATGTCAATATTGGTTGGCTACATGATTTTACAAAGGTACCAGGTATCGCCGTTAATGTTATGATTTTGCTTAGGGAATCAGATTACGTTTGAGCATGTAAGTTACTTTTTTTTTAGATATGATTTAACAAAATATAGAATTTGGGGGAAAGTTAGCTGATGCATGTATCATAGATTTGTACTCTCGTAATTAATATATTATTTTACAGTCTTTTAGGGAGATTCTAATGCATTTTTTTTTCAATCATGCAGGGGCTAAATTAGCCTCAAAGACCATAAGTTTATAAATTGTTTGCAATTTTTCTTAAAGAAATACGATTTACTAGATATACGAAGAAAAAGAAATCCTAGGACGGATAACAATGTACATTCTAGCAGAGAAGTTCTTTGATACAAACCAAAGACCTTACTTGTTTGTATTACACCAAAAAGAGAGAATGATGAGGACTTCTGAAATATCGACATCAATTACTCCTTATCACTCAGGTTAACTTCAGCGTATTCATTTTTCAGATAATTTTGATATTTTTGTAAATCATATTCGAAGTTTGATAATATTTTTTTGTTCGGATAAACAATCTAAGGATGAAATGATTGCTGACTAGTCATTATTCAGAGGGACTATCGGGGGGAGAATTTAATGATAAGTATAGAATATTAATACGTATAGAGCTTGCTTCCAAAAGGCGGTAAATCCATCTTTTTTAATGGATTAAGCGCCTTTCAGAAGCTCTTCATATATTTATATATATATATACATATATATATATATATATTATATTATATATATATATATATATATATATATAAGAGAGAGAGAGAGAGAGAGAGAGACGTGTATCTTCAGCTGCTAAACCCCTTCGCCGTCGCATCTTAGTAGTGTGTATAACGAGAGTAAAGAAGAGGCGGTAGACGTTGCTTTTGAATCCTCACAATTTGATTTTACTTCGAGACCCGTTCCCGTAACTTACAAATAGGCACACTCATAACTCATTATACTCGTAACTTTGACTCGAAGATAGGTTTGAAAATCTTTTAGTCTTCTTAATCTGTTTAATCTTCTAAGTCTCTCCACTTCCTACCCCTACACCTAAATGGAGGGGAAATTATAAAACCTTCTCGAATGAATTCTTACTCAGAATTACGAAAAGTGAGAGATTATTTCGGACCAAATCTTTCTATACACACTTGTATTTTTAAACATAAATATGATTATTTAAGGACCAGTGATTCCTGGCACATATGTGATTCAGCAAAGTGGGAGGAGACCTCCCTGCATGAATAAACTGTTACAGGACACTTACAGGACGCAGTATTATCATGTACATTGTGCGTAGGTTTACATTTAGGCTTATAGGACAATTCATATTTAATTTCAGGAAAAAATGCGTTGCTGTTTGATGATGCATTTTGTAGGAACTTCAGTGTTCATAAGTACCCTATCAAGATGATCGAACAAATTTCATCTACCTTTACTCCGCACCGTAGTCGCCCATAATACGTTTGCTTATACGGGACCAAGCTTTTGGAATCAAGAAAGAGAAAATCTTAGTGATGATCTGAAAATACACCAAGTCTTGCTGTACTTAGAAGAAAATTAAAGACAGAATTGTGTGGTTCCTAGGTAATTATTTGAATTACATTTTGGTTTTTTTTTCTTTTCATCTCATTTGCATAATTTCTTTGAGGTTAATTACATTGCCCATGCCAATGGAATGAAATGAAAATGAAATGAAAACGAAATGAAAATGAAATGAAATGAAAATGAAATGAAAATGAAATGAAAATGAAATGAAAATGAAATGAAAATGAAATGAAAATGAAATGAAAATGAAAATGAAATTGAAATGAAATGAAAATGAAATGAAATGAAAAGAAATGAAATGGACAGTGTATGGCAATAGCTCTGCATGTGCTGCGGATCCCTACAGCCTCTCAAATACTCTTTCCTTCCTTGTTCCTTCCCTTTCTTCCTTATCCCTCTAATCTGCCCCTTTCCATTGTCTCTTGTTGTTTCTTCCGTCTACGTTCTTGTTTTCCCCGAACGTCTCAGTGTCTTTGTGTGTTTTTCCGTTCCTTTTTTCTGTCGTTCGATTTATTGAGTGGCCAACATTTTTTTTTTTTTTACATCTTGTCTTTTACGTGGGCCTCTCATTTTCAAAACACAAATATTTAAACAAGCAGCTTCAAATGTATATGCGGTACGTTTTTGTAATACATTGTACGTTTTGCTTTCCTTGAACTTGTGTTGATAACAAAAATGTCGTATAGGAAATAAGATTTGAATTGAATTGAAAATACATTTTAAAAAGAAATATACATTTCTGCTGATAAGTGGCAAATTTTAAGATATGTTGCCATGACATCGACCAATTACTATAAGTAAGAATTAATTTTTGCATAATGTTGTCTATTACACTATCAGTAGGTCATTGTTCGATGGCAACTTATACGAAAAAGAAAAACATCATCTACCCACCAAAAACTTGCTGTCAGTCGTTAAAAAAAAACCAAACAAACTAAAATCTCTATAGAGTTTCTACACATCTCTCACCAGCAATGCTTATAATAAAATTATTGAAATGACAATATTCAAGAAGGAATTTTGTCATGTTCCGGAAGAGGAATTTCTGGGAAAATTTCAATTCAAAATTGTATGTACACGTACTTTCAAAAGAAATCGAAAGTCTTCCTATAGTTATCATTGACCCTCAAAATTGAGCCTGAAACTATAGACCTAATTGCAGTGTATAGAGATCAGCAGACTGTATTTGTCTTTTTCCTGATATTGCTCCACGATATTCAGGGTGTGCAGTGCGTAAAAGTGTGAGAGGATGAGAGGCCACTGGGTGTTATGCTGTTGTTGTTTGTGACGCATGAGCAATTGGCCATTTATTTGCAAATGCGATGTCTACTAACGGTTCGGATCACATTGTACGTGTACATGTAGTGCGACTGGTGGCCTCTCTGTCAGGATGGTGGTGAGTCAGTGAACAGTCTTTCTATTGTGCACATTCTTCGGCGAGACGGGCCACCTTCCTGGTATTGAAACTGGTGAACGTGTTCTTTGTACAGATATTCATGCGTAGCTGTTACATGTGGCGTGAGTTAAATCCTCGGCTGGATGGTAAGTTTACACGATAGTAGGCCTGCTAAGTTTGTGTTGTTACGGATATTATTATGAAGATTTATAATCCCAACCCTTTTAACGTGGTAGAAACTTCATGTCCATCTCTCCCTCTACTCCAACCATGCAGCCCTCTTTCCCGCTGCGTTTACTTTCAATGGTCAGCTGGCATGCGCACTCGCCAAATTTGTCAGAATTATTATGTTTCAGTTCTCTTCAATACCAAAGAAGAAAGACAGTAGTTTTGTAGAAAGTAAGTAGATGTGAATGTTTGTACACGTAGTGGTAGAGTAGTTAAACGTCCTTTACGCCTTGTTTTGTAAACATATTTATTTATATCTGTTATTTTCACATGTACATGTACATTATCACTTATATTTTTGTATTCATATATTGTAAATATGTTTGTACTCTCATACCCCGAGAGGGGGTCGATAGAGTCAATAAAATCTTACAAATCTTACATATCTTACCAGTCTATAATGTAGTTTTATGTGTGAAAAGTTGACATGTTTAAACTGAATCGGCATAATATTTCTACTGATCTGTTAGGCGTCGTTCCCTAGACTGTAATCTATGACGCCAGTGACATGGATGATCACAATTTTTGCCATTTGTGGAAGTGAGAAGTATGATATACTTAGATATAACGTATATTATACTGGTCTTCTTGTGAGCCATATCATGAAGGAGCTCATCGGTATCGACTCCCGAAGCTCAATGCGTTACCATGTATCATGTTGTATGATTTGGATATATTCTTACGTGTCAGGAGCAATGAATGCTTTGAAGGAAGCAACTTATAACGGGCTTCAGGTCCTTTCAAAAGTATGTGACTAGAATCAAAGGCAACAGGGATAGAGTGCTTACCTAAAGGACAGCCACTATACAAGTGGTAGACTCGAGGCAGGATCTTGCGATCAATATTCTCTTTGTTTTCATGATCCATAGCAGCTAGCTCCTTGTACTGAATTCCCATGAAGAGTTTCTATGTCTCTCTTCGTGTTGTGTGTATGTAAACCAGAATACTGGGAAATGCACACACACGCGCACACACACACACACACACACACTCACACACACTCACACATATACAGAAATAACAACTATTTAAAACATACACATATACCAAGTAGAATTAATGTCTATAATATTTTTTCTTGTTATTCATATCACTTTGTCATGTATTATGTTAAAACTACGAAAAAAAAGACTCAGCTGAAGAAGAAATGTATAAATTCCATAACAGGAAGATATCCAATACGAGTGCCAACTCATGAGGTGTCGGTGTTTATTCATATGTTATCATATCACTTATGGTGGGCGTACTATATATGCTGTTTTACTTTGTAATGTAAATGATCAATTCCACCATAAGATCCTGGATTACTATATGATATGTACACTTGGATATCCTTCACAGGAAAGTGTAACTTTGATATGTTGGTCATCTGAAGGTATGGTAGAAAAAAATAGACATGAACAATGAACCACGGCGAAGTCAGTTACGTGTCATAGATAATCGTAAGATAAGCAGCATAGCTGGTATTGCCTGGAAATATCTCCTTTGCAGTCTTTGATATGAAACTTCTTGCACGTTCTTGCAGTCTATGATCCATTATAACTGGAAAGAGAAACAGTCAGAGAAAAAAATTATCTCTATACAGAGAGAGAGAGAGAGAGAGAAAGTGGGGGGGGGGGGGTACACAAACGGACAGACAGACAGACGGACAGACATACAGACAGACAGACACAAAGAAAGATGTTGAGTGTATAAACACTTATCTGCTCATTGTGTTTTCTTGTCATTCGACCACGACTGGTTGAATGTTGTTGCTTGAAGGTGTGCGTGGTGAAGTAAATTTAGGAAGAAAGGACCGCATTAACACCATGGTGTTACCGCGAACATTTCTCCCTCATAGTATGAAATGAATTTCATATTTTATTCAGTATATACACTCCAGCACACAACGAAATGAACTTGCTGAAAGATGAAAGTAGCTCTCTCTAACATCAAACTGTCAGAGAAGACACAAGAAGTTAATGCAAATGGAAAAAAATTAGGCCTATGGACCAGTGTAAACTATAATTTTCCTGCAAAAGTACTTATCAGAATGGAAGAGAAATTTTGTCTTCTTTTAACCACTGGAACTTCCTTTATCGAACGGGGACTGAGCTATGGTGCGACTACAGGGTCAGCGGGGTCAGGCGGCATATTGTGCACTAACATAACTCTGAACCCTGACGCGACCTATATCTTGTCACTCGTTCGCTTAGAGCGTTGCGACTTATCGGAGCTCCATGGTTACTTTCCCTCGCCTACCCCTGCCTCGCCGTTCTTCCTTTTTTTTTTTTTTTTTTTTTTTTTGTTCTCCGTAAGAAGCAGCTAGTTTTGAATCACGTAGAGTGGAATACATGTAGTATCGTCAATCGCTAGGCCTAAAAAAAAAAAAAAAAAAAAAAATACACATGTAGAGTCCGATTAGTCGCAGAAGAACTTGACAAGCTTTGGGATACATGTTGTGAAAAGACAGTATAGGTCAAGAAGTTACGTAATAATACAAGTTTTAAAAGCTTATACTAGAGACCTTAACTATCATTGGACACTTCATTTTTTTTTTTATTATTATTAGCTACGTCTTATAAACGTGCTTAAAAAAAACACAACTTAGTGTCAATCGCCGTGATCTACGTCTCCAACAATGAAGATGATAATAAGAGGGCAGAACATATCGCGCAGCTATATAGTGATACCCTCTGTTACGCATTACAAAGCACAAGTCATGGCATACATTATTCCATTTTTTCGGTGCTATTCATGTTGTTTCTTCTCTCCAGACGCCCTGAACGTAACTTCAGAAGAACGAAGTGGGGAACTCATCCACAGCTCTGCACGACATATCTCTTCTGCATGCACCGAAACCACGTGTTGTACACCATTTCTGTCCGGATGATTAGCAGCTAAACAGCAGGTGAATAGTCCTATCAATGATAGGTGGACTTCCGTCATATCAGATCCCATTTAGCATATTCTCTATTTTGGCTAAATCACTGAGATGGAGATTAGGGTGAACGATACCTTAAGTTATTGAAAGGCTTTTGAAATCAGCGTGTATGTAGGCCTAGGAGAGGGAGATATGGGGGCCAGGGATGGGAAGGGATATGAATTTGAGCTCACAAAATGTCATTTGAGTTCATAATAGTAGTCTAACAAGTACCTTTCCTGATAGGACTCAATCACATATGCCTTTTTGAATAACTTGACTTATGAGCGTGATGGTACTTCAAATGTCCTTGATAAATATCATGATCACATACAGTATGTCGCGTTATACCATCTCTTAAATATTGATAATAGTACACGTCATGTCCTTCCGGGGCAGGTTACCCAAAATGACTGGATATGCCACATTGAATAAGATATACTGAAGAAAATCATCAAACAAATAACCACACCGTTATCCTACATTTTCAACCTTTCACTGTCTTCTGGGATATGCCCAAACTCATTAAAAATTGCGAAAGTTATAGTTCCAATTTTCAAAAGAAAAGACAACCCTTCTCGTTTAACAAATTATAGACCAATATCGTTATTACCTAGTATTTATAAAATTCTGGAAAAATTATTCATAAACGCCTGTACATTTTCTTCATATAAATGACCTACTTATACCTAATCAGTTTGGATTTAGAAAGGGCCATTCCACCGATTTAGCTATAATTCAATTGTTAGATAAGATTACTGAATCTTTTGCAAATAAAAAACACCTTATAGGAATTTTCATGGATTTATCAAAGGCTTTTGATACCATAGATCATGATATATTAATTTACAAATTAAAAAGATATGGTATTCGTGGTTTAGCACTTTCTTGGATTATTGATTATTTATCCAACAGAAAGCAATAATGTACTATTTAAGTCATCTAAATCTCCGAATTCTGATATTGTATGTGGTGTTCCCCAGAGATCAATTCTTGGCCCCCTACTGTTCCTCGTATATATCAATGATATAATAAATACATCAAAAACTCTTAAATTTATACTTTTTGCGGATGACACTAATATTTTTTACTCCCATGAGAACCTCGAAACACTGTTTAATACTCTGAACACGGAAATAGACAAAGTCTCCCAATGGTTTATATGTAATAAATTATCCCTTAATGTCTCTAAAACAAATTTTGTACGTTTCAAACCTACTGCTTCACAGAACAGTAACATCAGTTATAATATTAATATGGATGGATTATCCTTAACTGAAGTAAGATTGGCTAAATTTTTAGGAATCACAATTGACTCGAGTTTAACTTGGAACAATCACATTCATAATATCCACACGTCTGTCTCAAGAACTGTAGGAATTTTATATCGACTGAAAAACTTCATTTCTCAAAATTCCCTGACTATTTCATATAATGCATTGATCTTACTACATATCACATACTGCAATATCGTTTGGGGAAACTGTGGCTCAACTAAAATTAATCCAATTCTTACTCTCCAAAAACGTGCTGTGCGTTTAATTACCAATTCCCGATATTTATCCCCATCCAATCCCTTATTTCGTCAACTAAAACATTGAAAATGGAGGATTTTCACACCTTTCAAACTGCTGTTTTTATGTATAAATATACATTTAATTGTCTTCCAAAAATTTTTGATGGCTTCTTCACTCCAAATTCCACCGTTCATTCATATCCAACACGTCAGTCGTCCGATTACCATCTCGAAAACCCCAGAATCATTTTAGCTAAAAAATCATTAAAACATAATGGACCAGATATTTGGAGATTCTTTACCCCCTAATTTAAAACAACGTACGTCGTTGAACATTTTCAAACGAGAACTAAAAAACACCCTCGTAATCCAGTATAATTCTGATACATAAATATTCATACCACCTGGTCAACAAACACCCTAAAGAATGAGTTCACGGCCATAACTGAAGTAACATTCACCTCATCACACTGATACACAAAATAACACTCAACGTACAAACCAAGATTCACCCCAGCACAATGCACACCGCACTGCACCGCACGCCCTTCGCACAATTACTTCCCACTCAGTGAGTGGCAAGATTTTCTTTATGTATCTCTTTATTGTGCCCTTCGCACAATAACCCCCCACTCAGTGAGTGGCAAGATTTTCTTTATGTATCTCTTTACCTGGGGCCATCTTCCTCGTCAAGCTTAGCTTATGATGATGGTCCCCTGCATTTCATTTTTATCATTTCCTATTGCTTCCTTTTATATACACTCAACCAAAAAAGTAAGTTCCCCCTAGCATTTTTTTGATACATCTCAAAAAGTATTTTACCGATTTTCATAATTCAAACGGGAATGGATAGGGAATTTTATTACTCATAACATGAATGGCATATCATCACCACCAGATATCATTATTGGTGTGAAAAAATGCATTTTACGTCAAAATGCATGGAAAAAAAGTTGCACTTTAGTGATTTGCATTGACTTTTACACAAATACTTGGTCGGCCACTTCTTGGCAAATCTTTGACCTCTCCAGTTTCCTGAAACTTTGCTCTAAGTTTCCTTATGGCATTGGGCGAAACCCCTAGTCTCCTGGCCACCTCCTTAACCGGAATCCCAGCTTCAAGGAAAGCTATAGCTCTCCCTCTTTCAAGAATTTGCAGACGCGGCGTGATGCAAAATGGCCATAAGCACATTAATGTGATCAACCCAAATTGGAATTAAAGAGCACATGGCTTCGACCAACATTTTCATATTGAAAATGCCTACTTTTTGAAAAGTATGCATAACATCTGTTTAATAAGGAAGCACATTGTACCTGAAGAAATTCCTATGAATTACATAACAATTTAAAGAGGTCATTTGCTAACTTACGTAGGAAATGTACACAATTTGCTTCATATAACCTTAAGTGCAACTTTTTTCCCCATGCATTTTGACATAAAATGCATTTTTCACACCAATAATGATATCTGGTGGCAATGATATGCCATTCATGTTATGAGTAATAAAATTCCCTTTTTATTCCAGTTTGAATTGTGAAAAGCGGTAAAACACTTTTTGAGATATATCCAAAAATGCTAGGGGGGAACTTACTTTTTTGGTTGAGTGTATAATATTCGTTCTTGAAAAAAAAAACAAAAAACAAAACAAAACGTATGTATGATCCAAACGTTACGAATATTAGCTCTGTAAATGACTATGTAAGTATTTTGTTGATTTGTTGATTTGTATTGATTTTGAAATGCAGAAATAAAAACTGAACTGAACTGAACTGAAGCTACTAAAGGTGATTGGCGAAATTGCGTCCATGAAATTACCAAATTGTTTAAGGATTGTTGTATTCATAATTGGTATTTTGTCACCGTGTGTGTGTACAAATCATTATTTTAATGTGTTTTTCTCTGAATTTCTCTTTCGCTTACAGGCTGCTGAAGATAACAGACACTGACTACTTCCATGTGTGTGATACAGACATGACTACCTCAGTTTTCTCACGGCAAGCATGGGGCCTCTTTGCCTACTTACTGTCTCTACTGATCTCTCAGGCCTCAGGGCATAACATCCTGGTGAACGCCATACTCGGCAAGGGAAGCCATTTCCATTTATCAGCTTCAATTAGCGAGCAACTCGTAAAAAGAGGATATAACGTCACCTATCTGGTAAGCAATGCTTTCGAAGATAAGATCAGAGATGGACAGTACGGCCACATGTTTCATCTTGAAGTTTTTACACATCCTATTCCCATCATGGAGGTCCATGAGATGTTCAACAACTTAAGTCAACTGGCCTTCTCCCCACCCAATCAGATGAAGGAGTTTAAACTCGTATTAAAGCTCACGGAGGCAAGGAAACACGATTGTGACACATTGCTAAATGATGAGAAGCTGATGTCTCGACTGCGGTCGTCAAACTTCTCCGCCGTTCTGTATGACATGACATGGCTCTGTGGTGCCATTATAGCTGAAGAGCTTGGTATACCGCTTTTTACCGTGTGTCCATTCCCGAATCCATGCATGGTTACCACATCGGCTGGGTCAATCTTTAGTCCATCATTCATCCCTGTATTAACAACACCGTTTTCAAACAGAATGACCTTCCATCAACGACTTGTCAACACCATTACCTACGTCATGATATCTATAATTGGTAAAATTCTCATGATCGACACATACAGTGATATTACTGCGAGATATGGAAAGTCCCCTGATAGAGTTTTTGAACAGTCAAAATTGTGGTTAGTGAACAGCGACTTTGTTGGGGAGTATCCGTGTGCGCTTTCTCCAAACGTCATATCTGTTGGAGGGCTCACTACCCGAGATCCTCGCCCACTCCCTCCAGATTTGGAAGATTTTGTTCAGGGATCTGGCCATCATGGCGTCATCGTTTGTTCGTTTGGAAGTTTTCTAAATATGACCAATGATCACATAAGAGCTTTTAAGAGCTTCTCCAGAGTTTTCGGACGATTGCCTCAAAGGTTCGTTTGGCAGGTGGCCAGCAAACTATCCTTTTCTATCCCACCGAATGTGAAAACCCTCCCTTGGCTTCCCATCAACGACTTGCTTGGCCATCCCAAAACGAAAGCTCTCTTTTATCACGGTGGCCATAATACCTACTACGAAGCTATATATCACGGGGTCCCTACAATCGTTATGCCTGTGTACGGGGACCAGAAGGACAATGCAATGCGGAGTGTACATCTTGGATTCGGAGTAACTGTTAGCAAGGACTTTACTGAAGACGAATTGTACAACGCCTTACACACGATTACAACTAATGGAAGTTATTCGGAGACAGCAAGCCGTATTTCGGATATCTTCCGTGATCGCCCGATGAGGCCGGCCCAGCGGGCTGCATTCTGGATCGACCACGTCATCAAGCACGGAAACGACCACCTGAGTCCTCATGAAAACCTAAACGTCGTCCAATACTACCTACTAGATGTAATTGCTTTTGTGTTGCTTGTTGCAGGAGTTACAATGTACGGTATTGTGAAGTGTGTTACCGTAGGATGTCGCATGATATCTCGTCAAGTTGTCAAGTTGAAAACTGACTAACCTCTCCTTTATGTGGGTTACAACCCCCCCCCCCCACACACACACACTTTTTTTTTCTTTCACGGAAGTGGCAGTACAAAGTTGCGCTGTCGGCCCTCCTTTTTTTTCCCTTCTTTTTAGCTGATGGAACCCGGAAGTGGCACCAGAAATATAAACTGGGCCCCCACTTTTCAAAACGTGGCGCCGGCCATTGGTTAATACGAAGTGACTGCTGTGGAAGCAAATGTGCGTCGATGAGCTATGATAGGACAACTTGATGATAGTTCTTTATATTTCATATGTTTTTACTTTGAAATGACTGTGTTGAGTATCTCTATTATAGTTGTTGTTTTTTTAACCAAAGATATTACAATTTCATTCCTGCTCGATATAACCTCTTTGTTTTGAACGCACAAATAAAAATAGGAAGAGCGAAGTACTATCAATATTTATCATGTAAAGAAATGAATATTCTGCAATATACAGAACAATGTGTGATTCCCAAAAACTCGTGTGTTAACTCTTACGATAGATTAGAATCTTGAAAAGTGTTCCGAGATATCGTGAGTGAAGATTTACAACAAATTGTTGCTGACAATCAACTGGCAGAAATTCATCACTTCTCGAAGTAACAGCCACATATATGGACTAAATAGTAGTACACTGTACATGGTAATTATCTTTTTCAATGCGTTCATGTACAATCATTATTTTTTTTTTTCACTCGGGATGCAAGACAATCGACACAACATCCAGAGTGTAGGTTTCCCCAAAATTATTCCGTAAGGGCCCTCGTAAAGACTAAATGCAGTAATATGCACCTTAATCTACGCGTGTCATAAGCATTTGAATTATGTAAATTATCATTCGTTGTAAAGTAGCTTGTGCTGTTATTGAATCGATTAAAGAGGAAATCTGATAACGTTTAATTGACCACCAACTCGTAACATTATTCATGTTGTGTCCGGGCCACGTTCCTTGTAAATGTTTTCTTTAAAGATTTATTTTTATCCTTATCTCTTTCAAGAACTTCAGAGATGATTATCTCGTATCTCGCACTGCTTTCAAAAACATCAATTCTACACACATAAAATCTATTATTACAAGTATACACTTCTATGTATAATAAACATGTAATGTAATAGGCTTTTGCAGTCATTTTCGAACGTTTGTCATTCAGTTTGATAATCGGGTCATTCAAATTCATTGCGATCATTAGAGCCCCTTTTGCACCTTCACAGATCGCATCACGGATGACCACGGATCGTCGATCTGGGATCATCCGTACTGTTTCCGGCATGACCGTGTTGACTCCGTGAAGTCATCTGGCATTATCCTGGATCAATCGGCATGTCCGCGGAAAAAATTAAGGTTGCTTAATTTTTCATCCCGGACATCACGGACGAAAATCAATACGAACTCTTCCTTGTTGGCACCGTCTACTCCGTGTTGCTTCCGTATTCCTTCCTTGCAGGGCACCGGCTATTCCGTGTTGCCTCCGTACTCATTCCGGGACAATCCGTGAAGACATCGGGACGTCCGTATTAGCATCGGCTCCATCCGGGATGAAAAATTCGTGTATTTTGTAAATACAAGCTCATGAAGTCCATTAAATTTGCTCACATCTTCCCCCATCAGTACAGCCAGCAACCCCTCATACTCTGTTCGTATAATGGTCGCACGAACACCTTCAGTGACCCACACACATTTCCTTGACCTTTTTTTTTTGTGTGTATGTGTGTGTATTTTGATTTGTTTTGTTTTGTTTTGCTTTGTTTATGTGATGATGTTCCCGCAAAATGAGAGTTTGCAACAAAGAGATTTGCCTGACGTCGAGAAGCCGAGGCATGGCTGCTGTAGACTTTTCTGATGTGCTTGTTATTAGCACTGGAGGCATGTTGCCCGAGAATAATAAGGCATCAAAAGCAAAATAAATGTTATCTGTCAACATTTTTGGGATATCCGTGTAAAGACCGCGGAGGGACCCAGTTGCATCCGTGCTCTTCCTTGATATGGCCGTGTTAGCTCCGTATCGTTTTCGCTGTGGTCCGCGTTCGTTCCTTGTCTGTCCGTGTAGGCACCGTACTTGTCCTTGTAGCCTCCGTCCTTGTCCGTGTAGACATCCAGCTGGCATCGTATTCACACCGGCATTGAGAGGAAATCGATATTTTGCATGCCGGAACACCGTGAAGCGATCCGTGAAAGTGTAAAAGGGGCTTAGGCGTTTTCACATCAGCCCGATGTTTTGAAATAGCGCGCTATTTTCTGACTTGGGAAATTACCCGATCACGAAATAGCGCGCTATTTGATAATGTGAATACAAATTAGCGCGCTAATTTTACCACTCTGAGCGAGAAAATTTCTCGGGTCCAACTCGGAAAATTCCCAAAACAGCGGGATAATTTGCGAACTAGCGCGCTATTTGATAATGTGAAATCGCCTCAAGAAATTAGCGCGATGCATGCCATCATGCCTAGCGTGTGTGATGGTGATCATGCGGGTAATTTTTTGAAAGCGCGCGTTCTACTGGTATACCCGACACTGTTTGCGCATACTCAGCTGTCGAATTAGCTCGAAAAAATTTCGGGCTAATTCTCTTCGGGCTGATGTGAATAGGAAATGAAATTGCGCGCTAATTTGCGATCGCGAAAAATATCTCGAGCTTGGATTTTTATCGGGCTGATGTGAAAACTCCTAGTCAGTTTCTCACTTTGGTAAAACAATAATAGTACTCAGATCATTCAAATTAGAATGCCCGTCGAGAACATTCAAATCCGTCTGAATGCGAGCATTCAATTTTGCACGTTAGCATTCGAGTTCTCTTATACAGCTGTACCCCCATTCCAGAGAGATTTTTTTTTTTCTCATCGGTCACTCGTCGGAAGCAAAGATTGCTGCTTCCGGCCACCCACTGAAGTGTATATCGGATAGCAGTCTGATGAATATAACTTGGTTGGTCGAGTATCAGGTGGGTGTCAACCATGTCGCGCGTGTTCCTCATCGGACGATCTTGCCTCATCGGATTACCCCACCCCCCCCCCCCCCCCGGCTGTCTGACCTGATTCATAGTATAGACCAACACAAGTCTGATTCATCGGACTGCAATCCGATACACTTCGGTTGGTGGCCGGAAGCGATAAACTTCAAGGAAACCCAAACCCAAAGAGAAATGTGGACTGAGTGAAAGCAGCATCATGAGTAGAACACATCAGTGAAAGTATGTGGAAAATCGGACAATCGATGTAAAAGTTATGACATTTAAAAGTTTCGGTGTAAGACATCACTTTTAGACAACAATACAGTTGTATAAAGAGAATATAAAGGAAATTCAACATGCTTTCATTTTTCTAGCAAGAAAAAAGAGCTCTTGACTAACTGCTTCCAGGCAGCAGGGGGAATAAAATTACTATCCTTAACATGTGTCAGTATCAAGTTGATGGAATGTGTAATTTTAATGACAAATTTATTGTTGTGGAATTCTCTTTACATTTTTTATATTGTTGTCAGCACATGACGTCATGAACTCTAGTACTTTCCTTATCAAGTCATTAAAACACCGAAACTTTAAAATTGGATAATGAACTTTTGCATCGCTTGTCCGATTTTCCTCAAACTTTCACTGATGTGTTCTACTGAAATGTTGCTGCTTTCACTCAATCCACATCTCTCTTTGTGTTTGGGTTTCCTTTAAAGGTCCAGTTTACCTTTGGGAGCAGTGATTTCAAAAATTTTCAAGATATCATATTTGATGCATATGTGTAGGTCTGTTGTATCATAAAACATCCTACCATATGAAATATTTGCAATAAAACCTAAAATATAAGGAGATATCAGGGTTTTTCTCAATAAACCGTAACTGTATACGGTTTAGTCTGGAAAGTTTTTTATTATAACTATTGTTCACATTTTGTGTATTTAACAACACTTAACATCGATTATACGGATTCAAATTTTGACAGTGGTTGTTTCTATCCCTAACTCACATTTTAGAACTATTTTATAGCACTAATGCTTTCATCTGCAAATGGTAAATTATGCCTTTAACTTCCGATGTGTGACCGATGAGAGAAAATCTCTGTGGAATGGTAAGTTCATTCAATCAGTGGCGTACCGTGGGTCAAGACATTGGGGGGCACCTCATGGCAGCAACATCAGAATTGCATAACGTAACAATTAAATGCGAGCGGAGCGAGCGAGCTTGAAAATTTTGACATTTTCACAGTCCCCAAACTGCCGTTTGTAGCTATATATAATAATATATGTATGTATATATATGGCATAATGGCATAATGGCATAACGATTAAATGCGAGCGAGCGAAGCGAGCGAGCTTGAAAATTTTGACATTTTACAGTCCCCAAACTGCCGTTTGTAGTTATATTTTTTCGCTTTGGAAATTCAGGGGGGGGGGGCGCACCGGGTGCAACTGCTGGCAATTACTGGCAGTAATATCAGGAGAATGGCATATAACGGTTAAATGCGAGCGAGCGAAGCGAGCGAGCTTGAAAATTGTGACATTTTATGTTCCCCAAACTGCCGTTTTTAGGTATATTTTTTCGCTTTGGAAATTAAGGGGAGGGGGGCGCATCGGGCGCAACTGCTGGCAATTACTGACAGCAACATCAGGAGAATTGCATAGCGATTAAATGCGAGCGAGCGAAGCGAGCGAGCTTGAAAACTTTGACATTTTACAGTCCCAAAACTGCTGTTTGTAGCTATATTTTTTCGCTGTGGAAATTAAGGAGAGGGGGCGCACCGGGCGCAACTGCTGGCAATTACTGACAGCAACATCAGGAGAATTGCATAACGATTAAATGCGAGCGAGCGAAGCGAGCGAGCTTGAAAATTTTGACATTTATAGTCACAAAACTGCCGTTTTTAGCTGTATTTTTCGCTTTGGAAATTAAGGGGAGGGGGCGCACCGGGCGCAACTGCTGGCAATTACTGACAGCAACATCAGGAGAATTGTATAGCGATTAATGCGAGCGAGCGAAGCGAGCGAGCTTGAAAATTTTGACATTTTACAGTCCCATAACTGCCGTTTTTAGCTATATTTTTCGCTTTGGAAATTAAGGAGAGGGCCTGGGCGCACCGGGCACAACTGCTGGCAATTACTGACAGCAACATCAGAAGAATTGCATAACGATTAAATGCGAGCGAGCGAAGCGAGCGAGCTTGAAATTTTGACATTTTACAGTCCCCAAACTGCCGTTTGTAGCTATATTTTTTTCGCTTTGGAAATTAAGGGGAGGGGCGCACCGGGCGCAACTGCTGGCAATTACTTACAGCAACATCAGGAGAATTGCATAACGATTAAATGCGAGCGAGCGAGCTTGAAAATTTTGACATTTTACAGTCCCCAAACTGCCGTTTGTAGCTATATTTTTTCGCTTTGGAAATTAAGGGGAGGGGACGCACCAGGCGCAACTGCTGGCAATTCCTGACAGCAGCATCAGGAGAACTGCATAACGATGAAATGCGAGCGAGCGAAGCGAGCGAGCCTGAAAATTTTGACATTTTACAGTCCAAAAACTGTCGTTTGTAGCTACATATATATTTTTTCGCTTTGGAGGGAGGGGGCGCCCGGTGCGCCCCCTGGATCCGCCACTGGTAGTCAAGGGTGTCGGTTTATGTTCATGATTGGGGGAGGTATGACCAGCGAGGGGGCGTCGAAGTGACCAAGCGGGAGAAGGACGTCCAAAATCTGCACTTCATATAGAGCATCCCCTAATTTGTTTGTGTTTGTGAGTGTGTGTGTTTCATATAGATGGAAAAGTTAGGAAATAGCCAAGGTCAAGTCTTATCATTGGCAATGCAAGGCATTTTAATATAGACTAGTATGTAAAGCAACACTGCAAAATCATTGATCAAGTTTTGATAGCAAATGTGTACAACCTATCAAACATCACATTGCGCAACATTGCAGCGACTCTTTTTGCCATTCCGATGTTCTGAGTACACTGCGCACATCCTGCTTGTATTCAAAATGCCAACCAGGAATCACACTGAATCACAATCTTTTGTCGTCTCCGGGCTTTTTGAACAATGTTTCACTATAATACCTCTTTAATTATATGGTTAAAAGAAATCTTAGAAAAATATTTTTTTTTTCTTGATCATCCTTTCATGTCGATTTCAAAAGCAGTTTACTAACCCTTGAATTACCATTTTGGTAGGTTTTTTTTTTCTCTTTTTCTTCTTTCCCCCCCCCCCTTTTTTTTACCAGCGGATTGGGGGGGGGGGGGGGGCACGTGCCCCCCCTGCCCCCCGTAGTTACGCCACTGCTTTTACGTTTGGCATGTTTGGAAGTGAACAGCAGTAACATTCTGCCCCATACGATGATAAAAAAAATATTGGATATTTGCTACGGTATAGACATTTCGAAATAAATATCAGTAACATTCAGCTATACGTTTCATGGTCCAAAATGTCTGATGTCTGCCTTGACGTTCAAAAATGAAAAACAGTAACATTCGGCTCCGTGCGATGATAAAATAATTGTGAGATGATTCATTTCACTTTCGGAAGTGGACAGCAGTAACATTCGGCTCCGTTCGATAATGAAATAAATGTCGGATGTTTGAAATGAATAACGGTAATATTCTGCTCCGTACGATGCAAAAATAAATAACAGATTGTTGCTTTAACATTTGGAAATGATTAATGGTATTAATCCGCTCAGTTAGATGCTAAAACAAATAGCGGATGTTGCTTTCACGTTTGGAAATGGATTAGGATAGTATTCAGCTCCGTAAGATTCTAAAATGAATGTCGGTTGTTTGCTTTTACATTTAAAAATGAATAACGGTAACTTTCGGCTTTTTACAATGCTAAAACAAATGTCGGATGCTAACAAATGTCAGTAAATGCTCCCATTTTCTCATTTCAAACGTAAGTTTTGACTACCTCAATATAATGGGCATCAACTTTTTAAATAATCTCTACGCCTATTTGTCAAATCTTTAAACACAGAGTAAGATGATTGAATTTTCTATTCATTTGTTTTAGACATGGGCATCTGTATCACTTCAATAATGCTTAATATTAATTGTCTATGTTTAGTAGGACCGATTTAGTTTTTCTAATGTTTTTCCTGATTTTTTTTTTTTTTTTTTTTTTTTTTTTTTTTTTTTTTTACCAGATTTTACTTTCGACCACCAGAAAATAAAAATCAATGATATTGGTGGCCCGATAAAACTTAGTGCGGAGCCCTGTGTATTCTATTCTTCATTGTGATCGGCCTATACTTCCAGATTTTCATAATCGCATTGCTGGAAAAAAAAGTTTCAGTGCTTGCGTTCTCGGGGAAGTAAACTTCGTGAAAGGCAAAAAAAAAATAGTTAAAAAAAAAGGCACTACGAGGGAGATTGATGTTTTGACAGTGGAGCGTGATTAATGGCAAAGATATAACTGTCAACGTAAGCAGGTGCGCCCCGACGGTTGAGAAATCTACGCGCACGGTATGACCGTCTCGATCAAAAATCAAAACACAGTGGTTAAAGAAAAGCAAATGATGGGGCAGCGCATAGTGCTATCGTAAAGCACTCCATTGGCACGGGTGCCATGTGCATACCATGTACGTGTGTTGGTAGGTGTTGGGGATTTTCCTTGTCAGCTGTGTATCGGGTATTTCTTCTTGGGCGCGCGATTGTTCTGGTCTCAGAATATTTACAATCGAGTGTGAAAACATTTGTGACATGTCTTCGCTGTCCACGCGCGCTTAATCGGAGATGCTGAGTGATGTTTGCAATTTCGATTCGAGCAACATGCTGGGAAAAACAATGAGTTAATTAAGATCGGGACATTAGATTTCCCTTCGAGGTAACCGAACTTCGAGTTATCTTTTTCGAGCTACGCGAATTTTAATACACGGAAACTCCATCGGAACAATCGGGACTTTCATTTTGCCCCGAGGTAAGTGATATTCGGCTTATCCGACGTCGAGGTATCCGAGTTTGACTGTACTGTCATCAATGTCTTTAATCCCCACTTTATAGCACCAACCAAGCTCTATATCTTATTTGGTTATAGAATAATATAAGAAGATTTTGATAAAACCATAGTTCTGGGACTTTGAGGTCCTCCCCATTTTTCGGGGGGGGGGGGTATGACTAATCTAAACAATCTCTTTCTTCTTTCTTTCTATAAAACAACAATCTAAACAAATTTGGATCCCATTGCCATAATGGTGCTACCTGCCAATTTTGTTGAAAATCTCTCAAGGATTTTATTAAGAAAATATTAATGGTGAAGGTTCATGCGCAGTTTTGACATGGAGTTTATCTATCATCTTTATACACAGTATTGCTAAAGTAAATGGTTTGCACATTTCCCGGACAAATTTAACTTTCGCACATTTCCCGGTGTCATGTTCGCACATTTCCCGTCGATGAAATTTGCACATTTCCCGCCGTTCGCACATTTGCCGGCAAGACGTTTGCACATTTCCCGGCGTTTGCACAATTCCCGGCGAGACGTTCGCATATTTCCCGGTGTTTGCACATTTCCCGGCGTTTGCCCATTTCCCGGCTCCACATGCCCCCCCCCCCCCCTCCCCACCATAGGTAATCCAAACGTAGACACTGGTAATGTGGTATGCTAATTACAGGTGGTGAATTTGCGTTCCTTAAATTCTGTCGATTATTTAAACGGATTCCTTTTTTAACGGGTGAAAACACTATACAGAATTCAACGTTTTTATTGAA